>NC_137918.1:9499348-9727418 GCF_963457725.1 Sprattus sprattus
AAAAGCAAGGATTGACAGCTAATCACACAAAGATATAGCAAAGAAGGCTAGAATGGGAAGGATGGTGGGTTAGATTTGGAAATGAGCGCTTCTATAGTGACGAACAGGGGGGTTGATGACATCATCATGTCTTCACTCTCTCCCCTCCCACCCCATCGCACTTTCATCTGAAGATTGCTGGTCATTACAGTGTGGCTGACTACATACTAATTACACACACCATATTTATTTCCTCAGAAACTAGTACCCATAGTACCTTCCCCCCTTTAGGAGCAGTTACAGTAGCTGTCTTAAGTGCACACACACTTTCCTGAGCACATGGCGTGTCTAATTGGACATGTCTTTCAATTCCACACACTTTAACTCCAGGCTTAACCAGTCAGAACAGCAGATACAGCCGCTTTAGCACATGCATGCTCACTAACACACTGACTGGCACAGGAGTTCTAAGCACATGAGAGGGAATTCAATTAAATTCAATTCAATTTGATTTATATAGCGCCATAACAATACAATTGCCTCTAGGCGCTTAACAGAGCCCAGAGCCTAAAGGCTGATTCATGCTTCCTTACGTAAGCGTAAGCGCAAGCGCAAGAGGCCGCGCAAGCCCCTTGCGCGACCCTTGCGCGACTTCTTACGTCTTGCGTGCGTCGGCCCCTTTTTCTAGACTTGCGTCATTTTTTACGTAAGCCCTTACGCGAGCCTCGCAGCCTGCATTCTATCAACGAATGATACGAGATGAGGTTACTAAAATATTCTGCATGTCTACTCAGTTTTACAGTGCTTCCCAAGTAAAGGTTTGAAAAGAACTTCAAGCTTCAGACTTTCTGTTAGGGAACCTGTTATCTAGCCTTTAAGGCTGCGAGGCTCGCGTAAGGGCTTACGTAAAAAATGACGCAGGTCTAGAAAAAGGGGCCGACGCACGCAAGACGTAAGAAGTCGCGCAAGGGTCGCGCAAGGGGCTTGCGCGGCCTCTTGCGCTTACGCTTACGTAATGAAGCATGAATCAGCCTTTAACCCCCTTAAAGGCTGAAGGCTGATTCATGCTTCATTACGTAAGCGTAAGCGCAAGCGCAAGAGGCCGCGCAAGCCCCTTGCGCGACCCTTGCGCGACTTCTTACGTCTTGCGTGCGTCGGCCCCTTTTTCTAGACTTGCGTCATTTTTTACGTAAGCCCTTACGCGAGCCTCGCAGCCTGCATTCTATCAACGAATGATACGAGATGAGGTTACTAAAATATTCTGCATGTCTACTCAGTTTTACAGTGCTTCCCAAGTAAAGGTTTGAAAAGAACTTCAAGCTTCAGACTTTCTCTTAGGGAACCTGTTATCTATCTGCAGAGCAAATGTCAGGCTCATACAAAAACATTAACGTGAATTACTTGATGCTAATACCTAGCGCGGTGTCTATAGGATTTTCCATATACGTTAGCATTAAGCTAACGTATTTTCTACCACAGTAAAACATGCAATACTATGTGATTGTTTTTAGAAAACGAATGTTACGAGATGAGATTACTCAAATGTAGTCTGCATGTCTGCTCAGTTTAACAGTGCTACCCAAGCAAAGGTTTGAAAAGAACTTCAAGCTTCAGACTTTCTGTTAGGGAAACAGCTTTCTATCTGCCAGGCAAATGGCAGGCTCATGACAACACGCGCAACCTTTGGGAGCATGAACTGCACCGAGTACATTTTGCGCAACCGTTAACCCCCAACGCTGTAGCATGCAGCCGCCTTGATTCATGCTTCCTTACGTAAGCGTAAGCGCAAGCGCAAGCCCCTTGCGCGACTTCTTACGTCTTGCGTGCGTCGGCCCCTTTTTCTAGACTTGCGTCATTTTTTACGTAAGCCCTTAAAGGCGGCTGCATGCTACAGCGTTGGGGGTTAACGGTTGCGCAAAATTTACTCGGTGCAGTTCATGCTCCCAAAGGTTGCGCGTGTTGTCATGAGCCTGCCATTTGCCTGGCAGATACAAAGCTGTTTCCCTAACAGAAAGTCTGAAGCTTGAAGTTCTTTTCAAACCTTTGCTTGGGTAGCACTGTTAAACTGAGCAGACATGCATACTACATTTGAGTAATCTCATCACGTAACATTCGTTTTCTAAAAACAATCACATAGTATTGCATGTTTAACTGTGGTAGAAAATACGTTAGCTTAATGCTAACGTATATGGAAAATCCTATAGACACCGCGCTAGGTATTAGCATCAAGTAATTCACGTTAATGTTTTTGTATGAGCCTGACATTTGCTCTGCAGATAGATAACAGGTTCCCTAACAGAAAGTCTGAAGCTTGAAGTTCTTTTCAAACCTTTACTTGGGAAGCACTGTAAAACTGAGTAGACATGCAGAATATTTTAGTAACCTCATCTCGTATCATTCGTTGATAGAATGCAGGCTGCGAGGCTCGCGTAAGGGCTTACGTAAAAAATGACGCAAGTCTAGAAAAAGGGGCCGACGCACGCAAGACGTAAGAAGTCGCGCAAGGGTCGCGCAAGGGGCTTGCGCGGCCTCTTGCGCTTGCGCTTACGCTTACGTAAGGAAGCATGAATCAGCCTTAAGGCTGATTCATGCTTCATTACGTAAGCGTAAGCGCAAGCGCAAGAGGCCGCGCAAGCCCCTTGCGCAACCCTTGCGCGACCCTTGCGCGACTTCTTACTCAGGCTCATGACAACACACGCAACCTTTGGGAGCATGAACTGCACCGAGTAAATTTTGCGCAACCGTTAACCCCCAACGCTGAACCAAGCAGCCGCCTTAAGTGCATGCACAATGGCAACAGGGGCAAGAAAACACTCCCTGTTAGGTAGGAAGAAACCTTAAGCAGAACCACGGCACATAAGGGGGGACCCATCTGCTTATGAGTATCATGAGTCCCCTCTTGGTGCCTATCTTCTCGTGGGCAATGCCACAGGAGAGTGCATACTCAATGCCACAGGAGAGTGCATACTCAATGCCACAGGAGAGTGCATACTCAATGCATAAGAGAGTGCATACTCAATGCCATAAGAGAGTGCATACTCAATGCCATAAGAGAGTGCACATCTCAATGCCATAAGAGAGTGCATACTCAATGCCACAGGAGAGTGCATACTCAATGCCACAGGAGAGTGCATACTCAATGCCATAAGAGAGTGCATACTCAATGCCATAAGAGAGCGCATACTCAATGCCACAGGAGAGTGCATACTCAATGCCATAAGAGAGTGCATACTCAATACCACAGGAGAGTGCAGACTCAATGCCATAAGAGAGTGCATACTCAATGCCACAGGAGAGTGCATACTCAATACCACAGGAGAGTGCATACTCAATGCCATAAGAGAGTGCATACTCAATGCCATAAGAGAGTGCATACTCAATGCCATACGAGAGTGCATACTCAATGCCACAGGATAGTGCATACTCAATGCCATAAGAGAGTGCATACTCAATGCCATACGAGAGTGCATACTCAATGCCACAAGAGAGTGCATACTCAATGCCACAGGAGAGTGCATACTCAATGCCATAAGAGAGTGCATACTCAATGCCACAGGAGAGTGCAAACTCCGAGACTGGAACAGAAAGGGTCCACAACAGGAAGTCCAGAATGCTGCACTGCACTCCTCTCAGTTACTCTGTCTGGAGGTTTAAGGCAGAAAACAGTGAAATGTCTACGGCTCCTTATTAAACGCTAGTTGGAAATAAAATGCATATATGAATGTATGTATGGATACACTTTATTCAATGCATGGTATTATACAGCTTGAAGACCTGACCTCTCTAGGATGTCAAAGGACTGCTGCCATAACATTGCAATGAGAAGAGTTCTCATCTGCAGTAATACAATCATAGTGTGAAAGCTATATCAACTGATGTCATGTGTTGGGGTGCCAGCCTGACATACTGCGAAAATTTTTTATCACTTGGTTTCCTGAGCACAACACAGCATGAAAGCTTTAAACCTACTAAGTGTGTGTGAGAGCAGGAAATACGTCTAGCATTGTTAAGAAGTGTGCTAAGTCAGTGTGGATGAGGGCTAGACGAGTGTGCCCGTGTCCTTGTGTGTGTTTGTCAACTGGCACACTGCGCACAGACGTCAGTGCGGGTCTTTCTCTCTTTCAAGTCATGTTAATGAGAAACCACTCCTCTAGGCGGCCCCTCGTAAACTCAGCCTAAATTAAACCCCAATATGAATCACAGGCACAGAAGCCACCAGTCAACGCCTGCGGCCATCACCGAGGTCAGACTGGACAAAGACACACAGACAAAACAGACACATGAACACACACACACACACACACACACACACACACACACAGACGAGATACAAAGCCATACACACATCCCCAATGCATCCGAGTGAGTAGATTAACTCCAAATTCACAAGAGCAACATCATTAGTTCTTTATCAATGTTGCAGCTTGCTTTCATGCTCAATCATGTATTAATATCTTGAAATCTGCTAAATGCCAATATCATGAGTAAACAGTTAATGATAACCCGTGACTAATATCTCAGTTGAAGCATTATTACATCACACACACACAGCATATACCACTGACAATAACCTTACAAAATTACTTCCCATAACGAGCTGCATTCGTAAAAATTAAATGTCTGAATTTAACCAACTAATAAAATGGCATTTAATGAACACTAATTAGACTCTGTTTGGTCTGCACACATTTGTGTGTGCGTGAGTCTGAAGGAGAGGCTGGGAGACAGCAGTTTCACGGAGATGATGGAAATAAGAGGATCATTTGGTAATTAGTGGTTCTTTTTCTTCCTCTGTGATGCTGGTGGTTTAATGTGTGCTGGGTGTGTCACGTGTGTGTGTGTGTGTGGTGATAAATGAGTGTCTGGGTCAGAGGGAAAACAATGGAAAAGCAGGGAACCACAGGCTCAGGAGCTGCACGGCTACTCATGTACACCCACATACAAGCCCTGAGGGTAAAGAAAGGACAAGTGTCTTACTCTCTCGCTCACACACACACACACACACACACACTCTCTCTCTCTCTCTCACACACACACACACACACACGTCGACGTGAATCTGTGCGTGCCTTCACAGAAGTAAAGCAGGAATGAAAACACACACAAACCCATATAAACACACAGACTAATGATGATAGAAACCACTGACTAGATCCCTAGTGAATAACTACTGTGGTAGTGTCCCCCTTCATTATTCCATGTAGAATCGACATTTAAGGGACTTTAACAGAGTGTTGGTCACATTTTTTTTTCTTTATTCCAGCCCAATGTAGAATAGTGCTTTCTTGAGGTTGCTGTTATATTAAACCTGTATCTAGTCAAAACCAGTTCACAGCAAAAAACTGGTTTACAAATGACTAAACTGAGAATCTTAAAGAAAATCAACAAACTATACATATGTACATGCATACCGACAAATGACGGTTCAAGGTTAATGTGCCTGTGTAGATATATACAAGCATGCAGAACCAGATATGGTGAAAGGGGTGGAGGGAATGGCCAGACAGCCGAACATTACAGAGGATGACATAATTGAGGTATAAGAGTACCATGAGGTACAGTGAAGTTCCTGTAGAGAAACAGTTATAGGTTGAGGTATGTCACGCCACGGATGCCTCAAGCCTGTTGGCCTGAAACCTCTCAGTGATCAGAGAAGGTGGCTTGTTTTAGTGTTCATTGTGAGCATCCAACAATAGCAGAGGGAGGCATATCTGAGCTCTTTCACATCCTCCCCTCAGAAAAAGGTAACATGAGTGTGTTTGTGTGAGGAAAGTAACAGAACATGTGGGTTTTGGTCCTTAGACGTTGAAGAGATCACGGAGAGGGTGGAGGGTCTCCTCCAGGGGCCCGGGGACACCGCAGGAGACTGTAAACAGGTGGGTGCAGCTGGGAGGGAGGACTGCAGACTTGGCAGGGAGTCTTGACACAAGGCTTGAGTGCACATGACGAGTATCGCCACCATGACAACCATCATCACCATCATCATCAACATCATCAACATCAGAACCTTTTTTTTTCAACTTTTCTACCATTTTCAACAGTTTCTATTGGCTCAGACTGGCTTTCAGAGAGTGACAGTACAATGGTTCCCAACCTCCAATTAAAATTCAAAACAGGGAGATTTCTCAGCATACTGACATTGCACATAAAGAGAAGAACTACATTGATGGAAACAACAGCAAGCAGTAGCAGTCCGTGGTGATAACACAAGGGAGGCGGGCGGGACGTCTACTGCCCCTCCTCCTCACGGAGGAACTGGAAGATGGAGGAGAAGTCCTTGTTGCCGTAGCCACGCGCACACATGACACGGAAGATCTGGTGGGCCATTGAGCCCAGAGGAACTGGGGTGCGCGTGTTAGTGGCCGTCATCTGGGCCAGGCCTAGGTCCTGCAGAGACAAAGACAGAGAGAGAAAGAGAGACAGACAGAGAAAGAGAGAGAGAGAGAGAGAGGGAAAAAGATAGAAAGAGCAAGCGAGCGAGCGAGAAAGAGAGAAATAAAGAAAGAAAGAGATTAAGAAAGAGAGAGAGAGAACACAAAATGCCACATTAACAGTCATGACAAATCCATTCAGCCAATAATTAGGAGCATGAACCCAAACATTGAATGCAGAGAGAGAGGGATGATGGAGGACAAGAGAAAGACAGAGATAGAAACGCATAAGACATCAGGACAGAGAGAGTGGGGATCCTTGCCTTGGCCATGAGTGTGGTGCCGTAGCCTCCCTGGTAGTTGTTGTTGGAGGGCACTCCCTCCATGACGCCAGGGACGGGGTTGTAGGAGTCGCTGGACCAGCAGCGTCCAGAGCTCATGTTCAGGACCTGGGCCAGCAGCTTAGGGTCCAGACCCAACCTAGAGGCCACAGGATGCACAGGAAACATACTCATTCTAGAGCACACCACACACTACACTTCTACTTTTTGGGTTATAAAACGCCCGTCACAAGCGTTGGACACTAGCCCTTTTGGCCACATGAGTCCTTCACTGTCCGCACTGGTGTCTGACAGGGATGTGTGGTTGAGTCAATTCTTCTCAATGTCTTTGACATCGCCCTGATGTTCAAAGAGACACTGCAGAGTAAGTGTGAAATAAATGGGTTTCCTACCAGACAGAAACCTATTCAATAAGCAGACATTCCATGAGGTCATGAAAAGAGTGTGACCTCACAGTTCTACATTCACTGAAACATCAATCTAACCCTGCTATGAGCTCTTTCATATAGAGAAGTATATAATATAAGATATTCATAAATACTCTTAATCTGGTCTCACACACACACACACACACACACACACACACACACACACACACACACACACAGACACAGACACAGACACAGACACAGACACAGACACAGACACAGACACACACACACACACACACACACACACACACACACACACACACCCTTTCCCTCCTGGTTTAGACCTTCTTTTATTTATTTTATGCACATTGTAAAGGGAATGAAAGAGAATTAAACACATAGTCTTCCTCTTCTGTGTGTGTTAAGAGACAGAGAGGAAGCAGAAGAGGGGGAGAGAGAGAGAGAGAGAGAGAGAGAGAGAGAGAGAGAGAGAGAGAGAGAGAGAGAGAGCGAAAGAGTGAGGGAGAGAGAGAGAGCGAGCGCACACCAGTGACATATGTTCAACACCCCCTTGGTTCTGGGTCAGTGGCTGTGAGCGCTTCCTATCAACTCAGCTGAAAGACAGATCACAAATCACTCTCCTCTCAGCGAGCAGCAGGGGGAGAGAGAGGGAGGGAGGGAGAGAGAGAGGGAGGGGGATGGGAGGAGAGGAAGAGAGGACAGAGAGGCACTGCACTCAGCTGTTTAAAGGATAACTTACTCCACATGCACACAACATGGCAAAGAGTAGCAGGTGCTGCCAGTGTTATTGACTCATGTGGTTGCTTTTCAATAAGGCTGCACCAGTGCCACACACATCAAATGCTAATACTTTTTTAAGAGGCAACAAAGTGCTAGATTACAAAAGTTCAATTATCTACACAAACATCAGACATCTGTATGTGTGTGCGTGCGCGTGTCGGTGTGTGTGTCTGTGTGTTAGGGAGCGAGAGTGCGAAAGAGAGAGAGTAGAGGGGGGATTGCTTGTGTGTGTGTGTGTGTGTGTGTGTGTGTGTGTGTGTGTGTGTGTCTGTGTGTGAGGGAGCGACAGTGCGAAAGAGAGAGAGTAGAGGGGGGATTGCTTGTGTGTGTGTGTCTGTGTGTGAGGGAGCGACAGTGCGAAAGAGAGAGAGTAGAGGGGGGATTGCTTGTGTGTGTGTGTGTGTGTGTGTGTGTGTGTGTGTGTGTGTGTGTGTGTGTGTGTGTGTGTGTGTGTGTGTGTGTGTGTGTGTGTGTGTGAAATGGTTGGGGGTAGGGGTTTGATTTGGTGTCTGTGCCCTGGCCTTCTCCCCATGTCCATCATGACAGCTAAACAGAATGGAACCAGCACAGCAGGGTGAGCAGGAAAACAAACTAGACACACACACACATCAGACAATTAAACAACACACACACACCACACAATTAGATAATTAAACAACACACACACACACATCAGACAATTAAACAACAGACACACACCACACCCCAGACAACTAAACACACTCTGGCAGTTACTGACATATATGAACAAAGAATAGCCTGTTACCAATGGACGGCACTACAGCATTGGAGATTACCTGCTGGCCTACTGTTATACTGTAGTGTTATTGTGTGGTGTGTGTGTGTGTGTGTGTGTGTGTGTGTAGATTCCTTATCATAAGCTCTTTTTACTGCATATCCATCATGTTTATGTACCTGATTCCAAGGTTCATAGTCTCAGCGGTTCCGATCATCCCGATGGCCAGCAGCATGTTATTACACAGTTTAGCTGCCTGAAAGACACATTGAAGTCACAATGTTGGGTCAGAAATGACTTTGTATCTCCTATAAAAAAAGTCCACAAGAAGAAACCATTTTTACCTGTTAAAAACTGCTAGTGGTACACGTCATTTTTATTCAAAAGCCAAATACCGGGGTAGTGAGACTAAAGTTATTCTTAGCCCACGCAGCCTTGGGTTCAACATAATGAGTTTAATATGCATTCCTCTTAACTACCTGACACAAAACAGAAGTGTTACCAAAGTAGCAGAATTAGCAAAGGTTCAAAGTCGTGATCTTGCAAGATGGAATCTGACCAATTTCGTATATTTTCAGATATTTTCTGAGCTGTAAATGCCCTTTTTTGAATTTTCAAACATGACTTTAAAAGACATTATGTTCATGTATCACTGTAAGTAGCTATAGGAGTGTATGTATACTATGCACACATCCCATCCTACCATTGCAGAAGCAGTACACACAAGTCTACCCTAGACTGGACTCATGTTGGGGTTCCTGTGATGTGCAACTGATTGAAGGTCAGAATCAGATCACTTTTAGATTGAGCTGGTAGATTATGGGGTTAGCTGTGGCTTATTGATCAAAGTGTGAAAAGATAGTGTGTGTGTGAAGTGAGCGTTAGCCATACACACAACACAGAAGACACAGCAGACTGCTCTTTAGTGCATTATTCCAAGAAATACTGTGAGAATGTCAGATAGTCAATATTGTAATGATGTTGGTGCATGGCAATCAATCCAGACAAGAGAAGGTCAATTAAAGAAATCAAAAGGTTTAACAAAAAGTAACATATGAGCTCACATCTTTCTAAATTTAGTCTCAACATATAGAAAATTATTAGAATTTCCGTAGCCGGGTTTCTGTCATCATGAAGTCAGTTCCTAAGCAACATTTGTGTGTGTGTGTGTGTGTGTGTGTGTGTGTGTGTGTGTGTGTGTGTGTGTGTGCGTACCTGTCCTGCTCCGACATCTCCACAGTACACTACATTGGCTCCCATACAGGTGAGCATCTCCTGAGCAGCTTTGAACTCCTCCTCGACTCCGCCCACCAAGAAGGTCAGATTTGCCATGGTGGCCGCCCCAACACCTCAAACACAAAAAACACCAGTTATTAAGGTCACTATTTCAGACAAAACTACTAATAACAGCACCCTTCTCACAACTCTTCACTTGCCTGCCACAACAGATTACTGCCCCCATGTTTTAAAGACAAAAGACAAGATATTTTTTTTCTCCTCAGAGATTTTCTGTCATAAGTCACAAGTATGGACACCATGGACTCATTCTCTCTCATTAAGTGTTTATTTCTAAAAGGTTGAACGTATCTTCCTTTCTAAGCATTTCTTAGCCATTTCCCCTCATCCCAGACATTGTTCGATCCCCATTATCATGACCTATTACCAAACAGCAGAAAGTGTAAGTGAAGTTAACACTGGCGGCGGCGTCTCTCTGTGCGTGTTTATTAGCGTATCAGTGGCATCAGTGGCGTCTGTGTTAAAAGCCAATTGTCCCCCTTTCACACAGCCCCCAAGGGAGACCTCCGCCATTGTGCTAACAACAACACACACACAGCGGCACATCATGTAAACCCACTCAACAAGGACGACAGCTGGGCCGCAGGCACGCCCCTCCCTCTCAAACACGCCCCCTGAGGCTTGATTGACAACAGTAAAGGGTAATTAACTCCACACTTTATCATGTTCAATTAAGAGACACGTCCAGCGGAAAACAAGCATAGCCAATCACGTTACAGCGTGTCGTGTCGAACCAGAAAACGGTCCCTAAGGTCCTGAAAACAGTGAGCTGTCTGAAATTGAAAAAATAATTATGTGTCAGAAGAAGACCATCAGAGCACTAAGCACTTAACCCACATTGTTACACACACACACACAAGCAGATGTTCCACTTACAAACATGTTTCACAATATTATCAGCCAACAGTTATTTCTTAGATTAGAAATAAGGATAGACAGAAAGAAAGAAAGACAAAATGCAAAAAGAAAGAGAGAAAGAAAGACAAAAAGAAAGAAAGACAGATTCTAAGTGACTGAAAAGGACTGTCAGCTTGGGTAAGTAGTGAGAGTGTGTGTGTGAGAGTGTGTGGCAGGTGCCAGCTCCAACTCTCAGAAGCTGTAGTTATGAGTTCAGTTTAAATGGCTGCAAGACTTTATTAGTGGTTGAGTTAAATTAAATGACGTTCACACACACACACACACACACACAGACACACATGATTTTCCCATGCTGAATGACGCAGGCTACAGAGAGACTTCTATTACTCTGAGGGATCAGACAACTTTCATTACTAGTAAATAACATCAACAAAACAAGCCCCCTGAGTTTCCTTCGTGCTACCAGACACACCATGTGGGCACACACACACAATCCCAGCACTGATCATCAGCTGTACTGTGATTCATTAAATGCTGCCATCAAAGGTGATTGTAGGGATATTAATCTGTGATTAGTTCTGTGCTATAATAAAGATCTATTAAAAGCAGATCTATTGGTTGAAGTCAAACAGATTTCAGATGATTAAGGAAAACGGACATGGGAGGGAAGCAATAAACAATGAAATAAAGTAAAGTAGGTGAGGAGTTCCTGACGCCAACAAACCAGGAGAAACCTTTACCCCAGAAACAGCCAATTACGTACACAAATCCAATGAGAACACTTTTACTCAAGTCACAGCTATTACGTACACAAATCCAATGAGAATACTTTACTCAAGTCACAGCTATTACGTACACAAATCCAATGAGAATACTTTACTCAAGTCACAGCTATTACGTACACAAATCCAATGAGAACAGACGCAGAGGTTACTTTCAGTCTTTCATACACATAGATGCACACATTTCGCTCCCATAGCAGGCAGTCTTTTCTCACACTCTTGTTAATAGCACTGGGCTGGAGAGTGTCGGTCAGGCTTCTCTGGGAACAATGTCTGAGCATATATGTGGGCATATGCCTGTGTGTGTGCGTGTGCGTGTGTGTGTCAACGTGAGTTTATAGCTAAATGAGACCATGTCACATGTGGTCTTGTAATTACGACTTTGTATATTGTGAGTGAAATACAAGATCTTTTCTCAAATGCATTCAAGAAAAATCCAGATTTTAAATTCAGAAGAATAGAAAAAAAATCACACAGTCTGTAAAAGCTAGTGTCACCACCACACATTAAAACTGCCTGCCAATGGCACTAATGTACCAAATTCAAGTTAAAAACAGCCTTCATCTGAGCACCGCATTTTATGAGCGACCACACCCGCACGAACGCACACACACACACACATTTACACTTTCTCACATACAAACAAACAACATGATGCATAGATTTACATGACAACTTGCAGTCCCACATGCACAAGATAGAAATGAAGATGAAAGATATGAACCACTAGATAGAGACGGGTATAATCCCTCTGTCTCGTTCTCTCTTTCTGTTCTCTATCTACTGTGTGTCCTGTCTCCTAGCTACTGTGTCTTGTCCCCTTCATTCAGAGATGCGTTCGCTCCCCTCACCCCTCCATACGTACCTTGACCGTATGACTGTCCCAAGGCCCCTTATCACTACAGTAACAATGTGGTCTTCCACCAGAAACTTCAAACCCTATTCACACTCATCTGCTTTCTTAAGGTCTGCAGAGACTTTGTAATCAGTGTTGAGCTAGAGTAAGTGTAGTTTTATGCATAATGCAACGGTCAAAAATAGGAGATTTTGTTATTTAACTATAGATACAAATAAAGCAAGATGAGTCCCAAGCAAACCAAACTCTGAAGTCAAGAGCTCTCAGTTTAACTGGAAAAACCTGAAGGTATTTAACAGGTTGAATCACATTTGCTGTAAATGTCCCTGCTGTGTTAAGATATTGACTTCCCATAGAATACTAGCTGTTATAAAACAATTGGGTTTTATTGCGTAATTTAGCTGTTTCTGATTGGACGACAGACGTTCCATGCTATAGGTTATTCGTCAACATACCAACAGTTACGGGACTTTTCACAGCTAATAATAAATCACTCCGCGATGAAAAATTTGCGTTGATGATAACCGTTAATTCAAAATTCCCTGCGGCCTCTGTGGCTACGGCCGAACACCACCCGTGGGATTATCCCTTACCTACCCCACTCCCACTATATTGCTTAAAGCTCACCTGTGAACTAAACATTTTGATACAAATACAACACTTTAACTATACACATAATACTACTGCAATGTTACAGCCCTATTGACCAAACTTGAGGTCATTCCGATTGATTTGGTAACATGTGGTAAGACTGGGTTTGGTGATAATGCACTTGCTTGAACCCATGCTATGTCTGTGGTGTGCTGTGGTTAACAAGGCCTGGAAGGTTCTCAGCCCGGTGTTTAAGGATCATTTCAGCGGTTTTCAACTCGTACCTTATTAAAACGTGCAATTTCCCACCATTTAAAACCGTTCATCTATAGTGTTTTGCTGTGAAACTGGTATGATTCAGAGAAGAACCACAGAAATACTGTTGATGATAACACAATGTCTGTTCTTGTGTAGCGTCATTTAAAGACACAAAGTAAAAGTGTGAACACATGCGTGCACACAAACACACACACAGAAAAGGGGCAGGGGGAGGAAATGCAATTACAGCTATTCGAAGCATCTATAAACCAAATGCATTAGAGAGAGCGTGTGAGTATAATGCTACTCTTACAGCAGCAGCACTGGAGTGTGTTATTATTGTTAACATGTGGGAGTGTTCTTAGGCTCGGCACACACCCTCTCAAAGTGTGTGTGATGTGTGCGTGTGCATGCACAAATATGTGCATGTGTGTGTCCGTGACGTCAGTACTAGTTTGTTGTGGTCCACAGGAGCGACAGCAGAGTTTGAGGTTTGTGTGTCGGAGTTTATTACAAATCATTTACAGGACAGATGACTGTGTGTGCCGTTTCATGAGGGCATTATGTGAGAGGCTCTAGGGTCCGGAGCCAAACCTTACTGACGCACTGGAGGTGGTACACCAAACCAAGAAAATAAAATATAAAATGATATCAACAGGCCAAAAGAAGTGGATTTAAAGCACAAAAATGACATCACTCTCACAAAATATAACTCAAAAAAACTGTCTGGCTAGACAGAAATCATCTGCGTCATCTCCCAGAGAGTCTCAAATTGTATTGCCTGCACTACAATACTGACATGTATGGAACCCTGCACATAACCATCACATCCCCAATAGGAGCAGGATTGGTACAGGTATTCTGATTCTCAGTTACCGTTGCATCACAATTGTCTCAAAGCTGTATGACTGACCAGGTGCTTGCCTTTCTCTAGTATGTATACTCATTAAAGAGATATACTTGCTTCAAGATGCTTGTCTATCTGAAGTATGGATATATATATATACAGTCATGGACAAAAATATTGGCACCCCTGCACTTCTGTCAGATAATGCACCACTACTCCCAGAAAAGTGTTGCAATTACAAATGCTTTTATATTCACATATTTATTTACTTAGTTTGCATTGGAAAAACACAAAACATCTGAGAAATAATGCCAATTCTGACTTAATTCCACATAAAACTCAAAAAAGGGCCGTTTCTGTCCTCACATCAGCTTCTGATCTCGATTATAATGTCAGAGGTACCGCTCTCCTTTCCAAAACATTCTGATCTCGATTATGATGTCAGAGGTACCGCTCTCATTTCCAAAACATTCTGATCTCGATTATGATGTCAGAGACACCGCTCTCATTTCCAAAACATTCTGATCTTGATGATTATGATGTCAGAGGTACCGCTCTCATTTCCAAAAGATTCTGATCTCAATTATGATGTCAGAGGTACCGCTCTAATTTCCAAAACATTCTGATCTCGATTATGATGTCAGAGGTACCGCTCTCATTTCCAAAAAATTCTGATCTCGATTATGATGTCAGAGGTACCGCTCTCATTTCCAAAACATTCTGATCTTGATTATGATGTCAGAGACACCGCTCTCATTTCCAAAACATTGTGGTCCCGATCATGATGTTAGAGGCACCGCTTTTGTTTCCAAAACTGATGTCTCGAGGTAGGCCTAAGTGTTCAGCAGTTTGAACTCCACTCTGACACCATATAAATATCCCTCCTCATAAGTAAGTTAAGTGACTTAATGAGTCAGTCTGGAGCACCAGGGATGAGTTTGTGAATGTGCAAGTTTACGTGTGTGTGTGTGTATGTGTGTGTGTTTATGTGTGTGTATGTGTGTGTATGTGTGTGCGTGTGTGTGTGTGTGTGTATATGTTTGTGTGTGTATGTGTGTGTGTGTGTGTGTGTGTATATGTTTGTGTGTGTATATATGTGTGTGTGTGTGTGTGTGTGTGTGTGTGTGTGTGTGTTTATGTGTGTGTGTGTGTGTGTGTGTGTGTGTATATGTGTGTGCGTATGTATAAGGGCAGATAATCTTTCTCAGGGTTGTAAAGTAGGATTAAAGGGACTACATGCTACACACACTAATAAACTCTTTATGAGCTCAAGTCTCAGATGGCAGCCTGTCAGCCTTAAAGACGCCAGTCTGTAAACACAATCTGTGTGTGTGTGTGTGTGTTTGTGTGTGTGTGTGTGTGTGTGTGTCTGTTTCGGTGTTCACCCATTAGGAGAATTTCTTTGCTGTAGAAGGTATTCTCAGTAATCATTCATTGACTCGCTCCCCTCCCCCCACACAAATTACTTGCTCTATCTATAGTCACTCCACCCTAATGATTCACACTACCTCAGGGAAGACATATTTTGGATACAAATCTGTCTTTGGATATCTTATGTAGATAGGAACTATGATGGTTGACAGCCCAGTGCAGTACAAACGTACTCACTCACTCATGACATACCATAGGACACAAATAGTAAAGTTTGAGTAAACATTTCATAATTTGAAGTTAATTCACACTGTAAACACTGTATACAGTGGGGAAAATAAGTATTTGAACCCCTGCCGATTTCGCAAGTTTGTCCACTTGCAAAGAAATGTGTGATCTATAATTGTAATGGTAGGTGTATTTTAACAGTGAGAAATAGAATATCAACAAAAAAATCCAGAAAACTGCATTTTATAACATTTATGACTTAATTTGTATTTGATGCAGAAAATAAGTATTTCAACCCCCAAACAAACAGCAAGAATTCTGGCTCCCAATGACCAGTTATGTGCCCAAGAAGCACACAGATTAGTCCTAAATAGGCCTAACAAGGTACACCTGATCTTAACTGGTGACGTGTATAAAAGAAACCTGTCCAAAGAATCCTAATTCACACCTTCAACCTCACTACCATGGGCAAGACCAAAGAGTTGTCCAAGGACATCAGAGATAAGATTGTAGACCTGCACAAGGCTGGAATGGGCTACAAAACCATCGGCAAGCAGCTTGGTGAGAAGCAGACAACTATTGGTGTGATTATTCGTAAATGGAAGCAACACCAAACAACTGTCAATCGCTGTAGGTCTGGGGCTCCATGCAAGATATCCCCTCGTGCGGTATCGGTGATCATCCGAAAGGTGCAGAATAACCCCAGAACCATACAGGGGGAGCTTGTGAATGATCTCAAGGTAGCTGGGACCACATTCACCAAGGAAACCATTGGCAACACACTACGCCGTAATGGTTTGAAGTACAACGAAACTTACAAGGTCCCCCTGCTCAAGGAAGCGCATGTAAAGGGCCGTCTAAAGTTTGCCAATGAACACTTGAATGATTCGAAGGAGGATTGGGAGACAGGATGTGGTCAGATGAGACCAAAAAAAAGCTCTTTGGCATCAACTCGACTTGCTGCATTTGAAGAGTGAAGAATGCTGAATATGACCCCAAGAACACCATACCCACCGTCAAGCATGGCAGTGGAAACATTATGCTTTGGGGCTGTTTCTCTGCCAAGGGTACACGACGACTCCACTGCATCAAGGGGACTATGGATGGGGCCATGTAACGTGGAATATTGGGCTTGAACCTCATTCCCTCCCATTGTAATACAACCTTAAGGATTTTGAGAGGATCTGCAAAGAGGAGTGGACCAAAATCCCTCCTGAGATGTGTGTAAAACTGATGACCAACTAGAAGAATAGTCTGATGTCTGTGCTTGCCAACAAGGATTATTCCACCAAGTACTAAGTCATGTTTTGCTAGGGGTTCAAATACTTATTTTCTGCATCAAATGCAAATAAAGTTTTCTGGATTTTTTTGTTGATATTCTGTTTCTCACTGTTAAAATACACCTACCATTACAATTATAGATCACACATTTCTTTGCAAGTGGACAAACGAAATCGGCAGGGGTTCAAATACTTATTTTCCCCACTGTATATATTGATATTTGATAAGTATACATTGTGATTTTGCAGCAAATATTTCAGTTTGGTTGCCAAAGTAAAACCCCACTCTTACGCATGTTGAGCATGGATATGCATAGCACACATCATGACTGCAACTCCGAGTCCATCCCACTCTGATCGGATAGGAGGCGGGTGGAAGCATTCTGTATGATGTGCTGATCACTTTCTTTCATTGTGCACAACACAGGACATCCAATTAGTGTCGGGCACCCCAGAGGTGATGTCATGAATGAGAATATAACAGTGAAAAAACAAGGGCAAGGTTGGTATGATCCCAATCCTGATATTGATATCTGGATATAGATCCGGGATAAATTGAGGAACTTGGCCACTAAGTGAAGGATATCATGGATGCAAGCACACTAAAAATGTGTTTCTTACAAATGCTTTTCATTTATGACGTTCATCTTATTCTGACTGACTGTATATTGCTTTGCTGCTTCCTTCATTCTCTGGAACGTTCCTCCTCCAACTCATTACTGTAGGAAGGGTTTAACATCATCTTCCAGTCACTTCCATGAAGAAGGAGACATGTATTGTGGTAATATTATGTCAAGAGTGTTTTTTCCCCATGGCGTCTCTAGGGCACCTTTTATTATCCCGTCATGTTTTTCTTTGCTGTAATACTGCCCCCTTCCTGCTGAGAAGGGCAATAGCAGGAGAAGTATCCTTGCTCCTTGAGAACCAGACTGCAGCCTACCTGGGGATTTCCTCAAAAAGCTATAACCTGATTACTTCAACACCCTCATTTTGGTAAGGCAACAGCTTAATATAGACGGTAATACATTTTAGCACGTGCAACCGATCCCATCATCTCAAAGGGCTTCTCTCATGATTAGGGTGAAAAAGGGAACAGTCATGGTACCTAACCCTGGCAACAGCCACATGTTATTACCTCCAGCAAGGAGGTTATGCGATCGGGTCCGTTAATTTATTTATTTATTTGTCCGTCTGTTTGTCTGTCTGTCTGTCTGTCTGTGGACAAGATTTCTCAGAAACTACTGGGCGGATCTTTCTGAAATTCTCACAAAAGGTGGATCTTGGTCCTGACTCCTGGGACATCCCCATTAAAATGTCAGGATGATCCGGATCTGGATCCGGATCTTTGTTTTCACAACTAAAGTGACATTTCTCGAAAACCAATGAACGGATTTTAATGAAATTTACAATGAATGTAGACTTTTTGTTCAGATGAACGTTTTAGATCTTGCTTTACTATCAACGTCAACCCTTGCTGGAGGTCAGAAATCTCGGATTGCTCTTGTTAAGTATGGTATTTATTAGCAGCTCGATTACATTTTAGCTTAGGGAACAAATAACTGCATCGGTATAAGTGCCTTATATAGTCAGCATTAAGCATCATTGATCAGTTATTAGGCCTGTATTTGCCAATTTCTTATTCTCACTGTCATTTTCATGAATACTGGCACTAACATGTATACTGCCTAATGCAGATCTTATTGGGCACTAGTAAGTAATGTGTTGGCTAACAATGGCTAACATTTGTTCCATAAAGTAAAGTGTCACCATTAGCTCTTGACCTGAACTCAGCTCTCTGGTTATCCGCATGGTTAAGTGGTGTGGTTTGGTCTACTGGTTGCTCTCTCTCTCTCTTACCTCCTGACACTGGGGCATCCAAGAACACCGCTCCCATCTTCTCTGCAGCTACAGCCATCTCTTTGGACACAATGGGGTCAATCGTGCTGGAGTCAATAAGCAGCGTCCCTTTCTTCACGCGCCTGACAAGTCACAGAGAGTCAGACATTAAATCTCCTCATTAAATCTCATCTTCACTCTTTGCTTTTGCAAAGCAACAATAATATTTGGGAGCCAGAGCTTACTTGAGGATTCCGTTGGGGCCGGTGTAGACATCGATGACATTAGGACTGGACGGTAGCATGGTGATGATGCGGTCTGCTTTATCGGCTACTTCGGCTGGGGTGTCGAGGATCTAGAGAACACGTTCACATTACTAACTTCAACACACAGGAAATACTAAAAAACATATACAGAAATTAGTTCAAACTTGAAGCGGAAAACATTGTTTCGATGCCCTCGTAAGTTGCTTTGGTAAAAAGCATCTGCTAAATAACAGACCTTAACCTTTGACCTCCACTCCTGTATGTACCTATACACTGTTAATTCTAGGGATGAATTTGGATAGAGCAGTCACTCACTATTTGATTTGGAGATGTATACAGACTTGAAATAAGTTTGCAAATTTCTTCATGTGCACTGCACTGCATGACAGACTTTTAGAGAACACTGCAGACGTTTGTAGAGGACACAATGCATGGACCTGGTCCACATAATGGTCAACTATGCCTCAGTGGTATTAAATAATAAAAATAATAATACATTTTATTTAAAGCGCCTTTCATGACACCCATGCAGTTTTATTACTATGTACTACGTGAAAATAAAAGCAACATCATCATCATCATGAATGCTTTTGAAAGAGACAAATATTTTGTACTTTATTGGGCAAGTTCTGTCAGACTGATCCTCTTGGTCATGTGTCCATGTTTGTCATTATGAGACCTTTCAGAAGACTGACGGGCGAAAATCAATTGTAACTTTAAGACTCAAACCAGACAGCTGTCAGCATCAACTACATCAAACATGGGGTAGGTCTCTATTTGTTCTGGACTTGTTGATGTAGTGAATCGGGAGACAGTGAATATGACTTCCATTGGGGATAACTTATACATTAAAAACATCAACTGCATTAGCAAGGTAGCATGTTAAAACTTCTTTTGGGTCAACTGTCACTGATATGCTTACGAGCTAGCTGTGCACAACTGATTAGATCATGTTTGCTGTGTCTGGTTTCATGCATTGTACCATTTATTTAGCTTAGGTCTGTATGTTTCAGCCATGGAGGTGTTATACAGCCAGGTTTAATCAAAATAAACATGAAGTCTGTGGTGACCTAATTTTAGCAAGCAGCACAATGAACAGTATATGCTGCATTTATTATTAGTAGAAATGGAAAATAGTATTCATTATTATGTTTTCATTAGTGTGTAATTACCTGTAACTATGAATCATTGTGTTTTCGTTAGTTTAGAATTAATTTGCATAAGGAGTGGGTCCTCTACCATGGAGTCCGCAATGTTACACCACCATGTTTCTACAGTAGCCCAGAACGAAAACACTGGCTCGAGATAAGGCTTTTTGCATTGTTTTAGCATTTGACCATTTGGCCAGCGTAGGTTCTCACACATGCTAGTAAAGGCCAGGGTGCTCAGCTGGTTGCAATTCAGCAACCTCACCACTACATGGCACTAGAGACTACACACTGTACCTTTAACAGTGCATTCTGGGAGATTTTAGGAAGTAAATGTGACAGTGCACCAGGACATCTCAGATAACAGGACAGGCATGAAAATGGCTGGTTCCCGGGGACGAAATCCTGGATCAAACAAACATTTGAGCCAAAACATCAAGCTCTAGCTATTGCTCTTCAAAATGTTACAGGCAAAACCTGTAATGAGGTAGCCAAAACCATTAACAAGAGTGGACAATGAGCTGAGAAGTGGACACAGTACAGTCCAATTCAATTCACAGTACCAGTACAGTCATTCTTTGACCCGTAAACCAGGGGTATAGGACACACAATGCAGAACAGCACATCTCACACAGCTGGGGGAAATATGTTTGCTTTTGCCTAGAGTTCAATCTCCCTCTCACTGCTCCCATGCCCAGACCAGTGCTAACAGCATGGTGTGACATGTGGCACGGAGCCGCTCATGGTGCCCCAGAGAACAATACTTAATTGTTCTTCATAATGACAGCTAGGGGTGCAACGGATCATCATTGATCCGTGATCCGTTCGGATCATCTATTTCGGTTCGGCACACGCATGATCCGCGGATTGATTTATGAAAAAAATAAATGACCATGCTGACCAAATAAAACAAAATATGAATTTATTATGATTTTACACCAAGCGCCAAAAGCGGTACTAATGCGACGCAACGTTCCACACGGGTAAATTAAAACAGCGCACTGTAGTTTGCCATGTGTGGTGCTTGGAGAGAGGAGCTACGATTTAAATGTTTAGCTCGCTCCCTATCATTAATGGATCGCTGGGTTTTAAACTTAAGCTGGTAGTCTGCCTGTGCCTGTAGTGGTAACCATAGTGATGATATACAACTGTCTACCGGCATAGCTGGTGATTTTTCTGCCACATGAAGGCAGAGAAGATTTTTTTCAAGAACCAAAAGATGGAAATATCCTATGCCTGTTGACTTTCCCAGATGTTATGTGAATACACAGACATCCCAAGTCTCTCTGAAGTTCCGGGAGTCTCCCGCATATTGATAACGACTCCTTGATGCCCGCAAATTACTTAAAATCTCCCGGAATCTAGAGCGAGCGAGCCAGACCGCGCACACGAGACAGACGTGATCCAAACTGCGTTAGCATCTGTGTACCGCGCTCACGACAGAGAGGGAGAGGGACCTAGAGACTGTGCGTGTGTGAGGCAGTGTGCGTGTGTGCCTCAGGAGCATCCTGATTTACCTGTTTCGGTAAGTCAACAAATGAATTTTCAGTGTGGGCGGGCTTTTATCTCTTCTCCCGACCGAATTAATCAATAATGAAATGAATCAGTTCAGTGTATCTAGGAACAGGGCACAGGGAGAGTGCCCCCCCAAAAGAAAATTTAAGACATTTTACAACAGACTATACAAAGGTGTACGTACCCCTGTCTTATAAAAGTAAACCACAATTACAGTCTTGCACACTGTACTATCTGTAACAGTGATTTCAGCATTGCCCATGGTGGGTTAAATGACTGTAAAAGACTTGTTGTTCATTTTGTATGGCCCTACCTCTCTTGCACTTATTCTTATAATGTTAAGTTATACATGTTTATATGTTTTTAAAGTAATATAAGTTTATAATCTTTAAATATCATTTGTTGCTGGTTTTTTATGTGCCCCCCTGGTTAAACCCTGGCCCCTCCTTGGCCCCCCTAGTAAAAATGGTCTAGAACCGCCACTGACTGTGGCACAAGAAAGCCATACAACAGTGGAAACACATCGAGCATGGCCACGCATTTACAGCGACATCACCCCGGTGTTTCACTGACAGGAGTGAAACCGAAAGCGGCTCAACAACCGCTCATCACCGCGGCATTTAAGCAGCCCCTTCCTCCACATGTTTATTTGTCTTGTCTATTTTTTTTTTGCTGATCCGAAAAATGATCCGATCCGTGACTCTGATCCGAGGAACGATCCGAACCGTGAGTTTTTTGATCCGTTGCACCCCTAATGACAGCTGCGCTAAAGGAATGACCACTGCCCCTGGCAACGGATTTTGTGCTTCTAATTCACACCTTTCGTATCTTTCCGCAAGAAGTCCGTCCTCTAAATGCAACAGGAATTCATTGTAACTTGAAGTCAGCAAGTAATAGGTTGCTATGTAATACCTGAAACTTTAAAAGTTCTATATGTGGAAAAAACAAATTTCTCAGTGGAAGTCACATAGCGACAACAAAATCATTAAAAAGGGAATAAGGCCCTGCTTCAGAACGCAAGATGATGAACAGTTACTAATTCGCTCTTCGTCCTTAGACCTGAGGGACTAACCCCAGGATAGCTCAAGAAACTAAAGAAAACGACTATTTCTATGGCCATTAGTTCACCTCTCTCTTCATTTGGTTTATTTCTACGGCCATTAGTTTACCTCTCTCTTCTTTTCGGTCTTTTTCTACAGCCATTAGTTTACTTCTCTCGTCTTCCGGTCTGGAAGAACTAACAGTAATTTCCAATTTTTTTTTTTTTTTTTTTTACATTTTAAGGTTCACTTTTAAGATATATCCATCCTGATTAACACCTTCCTTAATTTTCTGTGGGTAAGAACTATTTCACAGTGTTATTTGTATGTCATTCAACAACATTGGGTCAGTCATACGACATATGCAGCTCTGGCAAACAGCTGATGGCTATAGCTAAGTTTTGCACCCTTCAGTGTGAAGCGTTCAGTGCCAAATTTGTTTACTGGGTGTTTACTGGGTGAACGAACGAGCATGCAAATCCATCACTCTCCCCAGGTCTGTATTGGAACTGGGAAACTCTGCTCCAGAATCCTGCGCCTTCGTTTAATTAACACAAGGCTTAATTTCACTATTTGAATAATTTTAACACTAAGTTCCATCCCTTTAGTTTTAATGCGTTTGCCTCAATGCCCTCCAAAGATTCTAGAGCGCTGTATAATCTTTGCTGCACAAAAGTGTTACACGTATATTGCACAGGACAACAAAACCACATGAAAAAGTATGCATGTTACCTGAGCACCCAGGTCCTGCAGCTCTTTGCAGGATTCTGGGAAGTTATCCGTAGCGATGACAGGATATCCATGCCTTATCAGATTTTTGGCCATTGGCGTTCCCATGTTTCCTAACCCAATAAAGCCCACCGGAGTCTTGGAGGCCATGGCCCTGGAGAAATCTGCTTACACACACACATACATAAACATTAGAAGAACGAAAAATCCATGACCTACAAAACATAAGGCTGGGGCATTTTCTTCAAC
This sequence comes from Sprattus sprattus, assembly GCF_963457725.1. NCBI lineage: Eukaryota > Metazoa > Chordata > Actinopteri > Clupeiformes > Clupeidae > Sprattus > Sprattus sprattus. The sequence continues at coordinate 9,523,098 of NC_137918.1, forward strand.
CATCTAATTTGACGGTATGTTCGAACTAACAGTTGAGCAGACACCCAGTGATTTCGTGAAAGGAATCATAATGTTAAGTCTTACAAGTATGATAGCTCAGTCATAACAAAAATGCCGTCGGCACACACCACAATAAGTTTTCTGCACAATGAGCACCACTTATATGTGACTAATTCTGATAGACCCGTCTGCTGCTGTAGCCCTTGAAGTATTTGGCACTGGCTTACGATTGTGTAAGTGTACAGTGACAGTGAAACATTTGACGTGTTTGTTACAATTGTCGTTGCTGTCCTAACCTTTGAGCAGCGCCTAAAGAGTAGAGCAATGCAGGTTGTTGACCGACCACAAATATTAGGCTCCAGTCTACTATTAACTAACTGGCGTTCTTGCTAACTAGATGACCTAAAGGCTAACAGGCAGACCCGTTTGTTTAGTTGTAAATGTACACGGCATTTCATGACACACATATTCTCCTAGCCATGATAATGGATTCATTAGATACATTACCGAGTGACAAGTGGGCATATTTACTGCACCGTCGCAATGAACTCCAAGATCCTCTCAACAAGGCAGCCATGCTTGTTTCCTTGACCCCAGTGCTGGTCACTGGTGCTGCTCCAAGACTGAAAAAAAAACCTTCATTCGACTTCCGTTCGCATAGAACTCTGGGGGAAAGTTGCAACCAAAATAACATGTCAAGTTAAAAGTCTGTGGCAGTGTCTGTGAGAAACCTTCAAATAAATGTTATGAATAGTTAACTAACAAGTCAATTTACATAGCGAGTACTAATTATTTTTTCAGCAAGACAGGAATTCTAAAAGCAACTTGAATGATGCAGAGGTGCAGTCATGGTAAGTAAATCAGCACGCCTGTTCAAGCCAAATGTTTACTGCAATCAGCATTTATGAATAGTCCTATCAACTTTGCAAAAGTGTCCTCGTATGTTCCAGTAACCACTTATTCGATCATTGTGCGTGTACATTTTTGGATAGCACTTGCTATCTTGCGTTAGCTGGCTAAGAACTCCAAGAACCAAGTTAACGTTAGTGTGTATCAGGCTAATAGCTAACTTATACCACTTTAAATGTTATATTGCACATATCTCTCATGTCTTTCGGGCACGCTATTGGTTCGCTAAGAATTTACACCTTCGTATATTTAGGATGTAGCTGAAACGGAATATCATCTCATAGTATACGTGTATGGATAGAAACATGTTATCTGTCGGTACGTTATTGTCTGCAGATTTATGCATAGTCTTGTACTTGGATTGATCAATGTTGGTGCTGCAACCGTCGTTACGTACCACTGGTTTGATTGCAAATCAAAATCATATTACCCTAATCTTTTAAGTGGCGAAGTACTGTTGGAGCAAATAAATAGTCTCATGAATTGCTCCAGGGCAGGAAAACCACCACCCGGTCGCCATCTAGATGTCGTGAAAGGAGACAAACTCATAGAAGTAAACACAGATTGCACCCGTTGTTGTTAAACAGTGCAGTGTTGGCAGAACTTTACTATATCTAGCTCATGAGCTGGAACAGGCTCTGCAAGAGTCATGTATTTCCCTGTTACCTCCCCCCCCCCCCCCCCCCCCCACTAGTGTCCCTGATCTATGCTGTCACAGGCCTTTTGAGCAACTGCATTTAGGTAGACTATAATAAGATTCATTCTATAAACTTGTGTGTGTGTGCTGGTATGGTTCAATGTTAATCTCCATCTAAACAGCCAATGTCCCAATACATTTATTAATGTCAACAAAGTTTGTGTGTTTAAAATATATATAAATATATATCCTCCTGCTACAATTGCTATTCCTTCAGTGAACTAGTGACCCCCAACCCTTCACCACATGGAGACACCATCCATCCTGTGCTTGCTGTGGCCCAGTTGTATTTATTTCATACATCTGACTAGCCCTATTTATTCTTCCTTTCATCCCTGCAGAAGCTAATCATCGATGAGAAGAAGTACTACCTGTTTGGGAGGAATCCAGACCACTGCGACTTCACCATAGATCACCAGTCCTGCTCCAGAGTCCATGCTGCTCTAGTCTACCATAGGCACCTCAAGCGTGTGTTCCTCATTGATCTCAATAGCAGTGAGTGCTTTTACAAACACCTTTTCACACACACACACACACACACACACACTTCAAACATTAATGTGTTTTCTAATGAAATGTTCACAAAGGCTGTAGATAATCCCAGCCATCTAACACATTGTAACCTGTGTGGCAAATAGGACCATGGACAAGGACAATGGACCTCATTCTTGAATGCAGTTAAGAAAAAGTTAAGCTAATCTTTCTGATATGCTGTTGCATGTGTCAAATTAAACATTGAACTTGCACGTGGACTTGAACATCAGTCATGTAAATTGAACCAGGCCATCCAATAATAAGTGATAAATTGCGCTATTTAAAGGGCCAAGTCTGCACCCTACACACACACAATATGGCAGATCTACTGCTTTTAGAATATATGTCATATCGTACGCTGAGGAGGGAGCGCCTGTACCGCGACCATGTGGACCTATTCGCAGGGAGCGACGACTACCTCATTGAACGCTTCAGGCTTCCAAGACCTGTCCTCCTGGAGCTTTGCAATACCTTGGAGCCAGCACTGAGGTCCCGGACGAAACGCTCCAACCCTGTGCCGCCACACGTCCAGGTACTGTCCGCCTTGGGCTTTTTAGCCACTGGGTCGTTCCAGAGGGAGCTGGGAGACAGGGTGGAACTATCGAAATCAACCATCAGCCGCTGTCTCCAGAAAGTTTTGGATGGAATCGTCCAACTGGCACCACAATACATCCAGTTTCCATACACCGACCAGGAACAGATCCCAGTGAAGAGCGCCTTTCAGGCCATTGCCGGTCTGCCCAACACCATCGGTGTAATAGACTGCACACACGTGCGCATCATGGGACCCTCCCCAGATCCGCTCCCCTACCTCAATCGAAAAAACGTCCACTCCATCAACGTCCAAATCATCTGCGACGCCCAGAACCACCTGCTCAACGTGGTCTCCCGCTTCCCAGGAGGTGCACATGACTCCTACATCCTCCAAAACAGCTCTGTGGGTGTGCACCTTGAGAATGGAGTCGCTGGAGACGCGTGGCTTATCGGTAAGTATCTGTGCGGAAATGTATCGTTCCAGCAACAGTAGGGCTCTATTCCCCTAATTACTTTGTTTTATTAGGAGATTCGGAATATCCGCTGGCCCCTTGGTTAATGACCCCACTCGCCAACCCTGAGACTGAAAAGGAGGTGGCCTACAACTGGAGGCACGCGCAGACTCATTCCACCGCCGAGCGCTGCATCGGGCTGCTGAAAAAACGGTGGGGGTGTTTGGACGAAGCAGGTGGCAAGCTGCTGTACAAACCTGACAAGGTGTGTATGAAGGGCAACAGCTAAGAGATTGTGTTTCATTCGTGCTATAACATTATAGTGCCCACCTCACCCTAATACAATCATTTGTTGCGTGTCAATTGTGGCTGTTTTTTCAACGTTTTCAGGTGTGTAGGTTGATCATGGCCTGCTGCGTCCTGCACAATATCGCGATGAAAAGTGGTGTACCACTAGACCTGGAGCCGCCTTACCAACCTCCTCACCATAATGTGGGTCCTGAGCCATCCCTGCACCCGGAAAACACCCAAGCTGTCCAAGTCCGACAGCAACTTATTAGTCAAATGTAGACCAAATAAAACCTTTCAACATTCATTTGACTGTCACTATTATTTGATACAGTTTACAATTTAACTTGAGAACTAAACACATCACTTCAGTAAAGCTCCAACAAGGGTGTCAGGGCATCTTTCTGTTTATGTGGGGGAGGGTATCGTTAATTTTCACCATTGTTAACGCAAGCGCTTCCAGTGGCCCCGCGATTCAGTCCTGGCTGTCCAGCACTGCCTGTGTTATTATGTGGCCTGGGTGCACGCGTGGCAGCGGTGGTGGACGGCTGGGTCGGTGGGGCAGCTCTGGGGGACGGCTGTGCCGGTGGGGCAGCTCTGGGGGACGGCTGTGCCGGTGGGGGAAGGCTGCGGTTCTGCCTCAAAATCAGTTTCAGCTGTGAATAAATGAGTGAGAGATTAATTTATGGGGGTAAGGAGCGTACAATGCTTGGTGCACTGCAATGGCACATGTTTCAATTGAATATCCATTGGCACAAAGTTATAGTTTTCATAAATCTATGTAACCTTAGAATTTACCATTTTCTAGAGAGGAGTTGAATGTGCTATCAAAGATTAGCCTGACGCAGGAGTTGGCCTGCTCGGGACAAGATACACCGCCAATGAACTAAATGTTGAGAGACTTTTATGTGATTGATGAATTTCACCGGAAGTTGTACATTGTAGCTCATTTCTCTCTTGTGTTTCAAAGAGGAAAGCGGGAAACATGAGTAAGGCTTGGTTTATTAATTCATATTAGCAATATCTTCAAAATAATCGAGACGTGCTTATTGATTTATGTATTGATTTTTACTTTTGACTATTAACTAATACTGGCGAAGATATTGCAAACATTTCCGTTAAGGGAACTATCACATACAGGTTGCTCTCTTTAGTTGTTGTTGTTTTAGCTAACTAGGCTAAGTAACGTACTCTCTTAGCTAGCTCGAAAATTGGGCAGCCACCAAACGCAACCTGACATTTATTGTAACTTAAATGGAATTCGTGGTTGATTATTTTTATTTTTAGTCCAAAATACAGTCATCGTGATACAAGACAGTTGGTCAGATGTTTTAGCCTTGTAGCTTATTAACGTACAGCTCTCTCCCTCTGTTTATAGAGCCCGAAGATGGCAGCCCTCCTCGCAGGCGGTCGGCGAGGCTTTCTGGACCAGAGGAGAAACCTGTCGCGGTGAGTTGAGTTCGACACTTTGGTTCAGGCTGAGTAACACCGAAATGTGTATCGCTACTTCAGATAACTTATTCGGTGCTTGGATTATCATGGATTGATCATCCTGTTAGGATTATGGTATCAGTAGGTGTAACGTTAGTAAACAATCTATTGTTTGTCGTTAACGTTTAAATTACACTATGCAACAATTTGACACTTATTGAGGTAACTAGTTTTGGGACCATCCTCAAATTCATTTTGATAGCATATGGACAGGTGAAGGACCGGATAAACACCTGTGTCTTTCCCACTAGCCATCAAGGATATGCACTATAGTTCTGTGTTTCCTGTCTGGAACACCTTGCAAAAATGGAAGAAAAGCTTTCATAGCAAGACATTGCCTGCTATACTGCCAAAAGACACCAGTTAGTGTGTTGGCAAGCTTCTCAGTGTCACTGGTTGGTGGTGTTTGAAAGCTTTTTGCATGCCTTTAGGTAGTTAGCTTTCTTGTTTTGGAACATAACTCCTTATTGCTTCTTTAATTCAAACATTAAACTAACTAAGCCGAATTTCGAGACATTTGTACTTAAACCTGACTAATTGCCAGTTTTCTTGTTTTCCTCAGAGACATACGTTCACCGTGAGGAAGATTGTGCCACGAAAAACACAGGTTTGTAATGTGCAGTTTTTAGACGACAGAATGTGTGTACGTTTGTGAATTACGCACATGGATTTTCCAGTGGCTGGCATTAGAATATGTGTCCCATGTTCATTAGCTTGTCCAAACATTATAGATGGTCTGTCTTTATTGGCATGCAAAGCCTGCTAACCATTGTAAATGGTAACCATTGTGAGCAGGTTTCTATGCTTGATAAGTTCTATATAAATACAAGTATTATTAAATCTTACTGCCAAAATCTCTAGAGATGGTTATTACATGGAGCATAATTCATTGAGCCACTTATCCACTTTGCTATGACAAAATTGCCGCTGGGTAAATGAAGACGCATGTGTTTTATGCTTTGTAATGACAGACATCTTTCTATTCATACAGACCTCAGAGGTTAACAAGGAGAATGTCGAGAGGCTGTCCAATGTGCCTGAGAAGAGGCCTAAAGTGTCCACACCAAAACCTGTGGTGTCTTCACCAAAACCTGTGGTATCTACACCAAAACCTGTAGTATCTACACCAAAACCTGTAGTATCTACACCAATACCTGTAGATGCCCCGCCTCCAAGGCCCACCATCCTGTCACCTATCCTGGCCCCCCGGAGCCTCTCCCCTCCCCCCTCTGCCCCAGAGAAGGCCCATGATGAGGTGTGGAGCCAGAAGGTGCGGCGCTCCTACAGCCGCCTGAGTGGAGACGTTTCGTTCAGCAGCCCCAGTCAGCGGAGCCCCAGCTCATCGGTGGCGTCGCGGCGGGAGACACTGTTTGGGTTTGAGAAGATGCAGACTCCTACAGTGATGCGGTCCATGTCTCGGTCAGCCACAGCCCCCCAGGCATCGTCCTCGCTGTGTGGAGTGACCTTAAACCTGTCGGAGGCAGAGGCAAGCCTCTCCTTAGGACCGGACTTCAACATCCCAGGTGTGGTTATAGCAAAGAAGCAGCCCCGGAAGAAGAGAGTGCAGCCAATGAAAGTAGGTTCTTTTCTTTTCATTTCATTTCAGGTAATTCTCACTGTATCTTCCTGGAGATAATATGTGCACTGTATGTGTATCTCTTTTCTCTCTCTCTTTCCTTTCTCTGGTAATGATGTAACACAACAGTGGCAGTGAGTGCTAAGTGCTCCATTAACCGTCCAATCATTTTTAGTGCCTTTTTTTTTTTAATTGTATAGTTATTCCAGGACGATTTATGTATTATTGTTTGTTAGAATGGATGTTTGTTTGAGTGTACAGGGTGGTTGCTGAGCCGGAGAGATGTATGCATATATCTTTGGGCTTATATAATGACTAATCTCATTTGGAATGAAAGATTTGATGGAGACAATTTTAGGGGGCCAACAGTACTAGGTGTTCACTTGATATGATTATATTATCATCTGATGGCCAGTATTTGTGTTGACAACTGAATGGGTTAGTCACCTTTGTTATGTTTCCATTCATATGTTGAGACTTTCCTGCAACCTACAGAGAACACAATAAATAGGGTTAATTAGACCTATGTCTGTGGAATTACACAAACAAACCGCAGAGGACACAATAAATAGGGTTAAATAGATCTATGTCTGGATTTACACAACCAAACTACATAGGACCCACAATAAATAGGGTTAACTAGATCTATGTCGGTTGGATTTACACAACCAAACTCGGCATGAACAATATTTTTAGCAAACAGAAAAGATTGGCCAATGCTTTGTTGTTTTGCACAGGACAGTATTTCTTGCTTTCTGAATCCATAAAGAGTGGATGACCGAGAGGTTCAACTGATTTTCATTATTATGCGACAGTGCCAGAGTTCAAGCTACTAATACTGCTGCTGCTGACAGAGCATCCTTTATATTAATATGCAAAATCTTTGGTCATTTAAACAAATGTATTCTGATTTCAGTTTCCAAATAAACTGTTTGTATGCATCCTAAACGAAGACATTGACCTATAAATCTACATGAAATCAGAATAAAATGTACACTTTCTGAATGTGTAACACAGCACAAATTCTGCTAATTTCAGTGTCTACAATTGAACTTTTTATTGTTTATGTTTTCCCTCTCTCTAAACTAGACGTCTGAACTGGATGACCTTGCCTCCCAGATGAATGCAGAGTTCGCTGAGGCAGAAGACTTTATGCTGGTGGTTGAATAGGTCACATTTTTACATGAGTTCATGTATTCGGTGTCTTGGTGAACCCATCAGTGAATAATGTACAGGAACACTTTCATGTGTGTGCCCAGTTGCTACTCTTTGTAGTTACTCTATGTCTTATATGTGTGCACCTTTTCATGTTTGTTGGAGCTTATGCTGCAGTATTGTCTGTATTCCAACTATCACTGTGTTTGGAGGATGACATTTAAAATGGTATATTATGTCTGAAGTTTGTCTGCATCAATAAACATAATTCTTTGTTAAACACTGTTGTAAAATTTAATTTCTAGTATGTAGTTTTCTTTTTAAATTAAAAAGTCGGGTAATTGATTGTATTCCATACATGTGTGTGTGTGTGTGTGTGTAAGTGTGTGTAAGTGTTCTCCTTCCTAGCTATACCATACATACAAGTACCAACAGAGGTTCCAATAGAGTGAATCTTCATAAGGCCACTTGCAAACCCTGACACTTCGGATATCATAGACCTTATGGACACCGAATGTGTGGTGCACTGAAACTTATGATGTTGTTACAGTTTATTATTTTGTCATTATTTCTTTTTGCGGCCTTTGGGTGTATACAGTTCTGGTAGGTTCTATGTGGTTGAGTATTTCAGTGCATATGGTCAAAAGCTAAATTCTCGGTCCAAACCTAACCTACCCCTCATAACTACTATAACTTCTATGTGGTTGAGTATTTCAGTGCATATGGTCAAAAGCTAAATTCTCGGTCCAAACCTAACCTACCCCTCATAACTGCTAATCAAAGCCATGTGGCATAAAGCATAATCTGTTTTGTTTACGTTAATAATTAAAAATGCTATACTCAAAACCAGAATTACTGATGATTTTAGAATTTCAAAATGAGAATTCCTTGTTTTCCTGATATATATTATCTCTGAATGTATATGGCTGAAATCTGTAGGGCTGTTTAATTTGAGCAGAATCAAGGAATCACTGCACCTAACTAACCATCAGCTACCGCCAAGTCTATGGTGAGGATTTCAATGTGCCTAAATGGGCAAGTATGGCAGTTATTTACGATAGGGCATAAAATGTGGATTGGAGTTATTTTCACCTACCAAACTGAAGGTTGCGGGCACCTACCAATTTGTTTGCAGCGGTGACGGGATGTGTTGCGTGACGACATGAAGCACGTAGCAGCGCAGGGCACTGATTGCAATACCCTCATCGAAAATGGAGCTTCTGACATCTTTGTACGAGTTGCCTCGGTAACCCCGGCTTTCTGCTTAGTTTATCTTAAAAGCTTCAGGTGGTAATGTTAAATGCAGCTTAAGATCTTATTTCAATGACAACATCACTGGTTGGGCTTGCTGGGCTTGTGTGCATTTGCATGTAACTTCACAGGTTGCACTCTCTGATGTCGATATTGCAGGCTAGCATCACAGGCTAGGTTAGTGCGCGCTGCGTTACTTAGGATGACAGGGGAATAATAACAATTGGTATGATCAACACTTGGTAGAATGGTCATTTTCGTTTATTGCATATTCAAAAATATAAATGGCCAGGGTGGAATGTATTTTGGCACTTGGTTTAAGCCGACCGCGTCAGGCTACTTCTCCAGGCCGTTACCTTCACATCTGTCACCAGTGCAAATATATTTAGCAAGCAAATATGCGTTGGATAGCCTACTGCGTTAAAATAACACCGTGTTAATGACAGTTCTCCGCTGCTGATGGTTGACCGCTATCTTTTAGGGCGGAGTTTCTAGCAGAGCTTGTGGTCAACAGACGACATGGCAGAATACCCAAATATCTCTAATCACATACAGTGTAGTCACTTGCACGCAGTTGCTGTCAAGTAGACCTGAAGGCCACAATCTCCTGCAACAGGTTGGGGGACCACCCAGTGTCTTCATCACCAGGAGGCACCAAGTCCTATGGTTTCACAGCCTTCAAATATTGTGGAAGGACCAAGCTTCAAAACATGGCTTCTCATTTTGTCTGATTTTGTCTGTTTTTCTTCTCTTCCTTCTGCTGCGAAGGACCTGAGGTGAAGCATCAAACGTAGATGATGTCATCATTCCGAGAAGTTGCAACATCTCCTGGCTGTGGCCCTGTAGCTAAGGGCAGTGTTTCGATAGAGACGTCCAGCTTTGCTCATGTGATCTTCCAAAATGTGGGGAAGAGTTTCCTGCCTCAGGCTCCGCTGGAGTGCCACTACACCCTCACCCCTGCTATAACACCCCATCCCAAAGATTGGGTTGGCATCTTTAAAGTACGCATGCATCTACACATTCCACCCTAAAGACTAGGTCAACATCTTCATACAATTACGCACTTATACTGCTACCTCAAAAACTGAATCAACATCCATATGTATGCAGTATGTAAACCCATACCTTACTGATATGTTCACAAAAAACGTTTTTTTTTTTTGTGCAGTCACAAACTCAGGCATGTAGGCCATCACAGTCTTTCGTCAGTGTTACAATTGTCACCAACTTAGCAACCAGGTTAAACTAAACGTAGGTGCCTGTGCGTTTATTTCTGTGAATCTGGGTCAGGCTATTGAAGTCCATCAAAGGGGTACTTCAGAAAGCAGGGTTTGTGAGTTTCTGTAAATATGGATCAACCAATCTGATAAGTGTCAGAATAATCAATTATTACTGTGACTGCTTGTACTACAACATGTTTCGACAACTCCTTGTTAAGGAATCACAGATATGATGTTATCCACACCACGAATAGTGTTGTTTACCTTCTTCCAGTATTCATCGAGCTGAAGCATGCGGTGAAAACACTTCATATGCACATAGAATGCAAATCTTTTTGAAAAGCCATTGTGCCTATTTCCAATATGGTGAATGTTAGTGCATGTGAAGGTGCATTACAGTCTAAATCCTTGTGATTCTTTTGTTTACAAACATGTAGCACAAGGCCGCTCTTAAACTAGTCTCATTTTCAAGCAGTTCTCAATGGTCTTAGTGCATGCCAACAGGAACTCCCACCACACTTAGGAACACTTTCCTTTTCATAGACCGCAAAATCTTGTGCTATGAATGAGCCGTAAAGGCTTGTGTTTTTGTGACCTGCAGTGGTGTGTTTATGGGTGTATGGGTGTGTGTCCACAGGTAGGCTGGAGCACCGCCAGAGATTACTACACGTTCCTGTGGTCTCCCATGCCAGAGAGTTATGTAGAAGGCTCAACCGTCCACAGAGTAATAGTATTCCAGGGTAAGGAATAGGCTTGCACTCTTCCTCAAAACCAAAGGAGAAATGTTTCAGTGGTGACATTTAAGTAAACTTCTGATTCAGAATGTCAATGCACGTCAGCTGGAATGCTTTGTCACCTTGGAGCTCTGGTGATTGTGAAACGCCCCCACCCACTCCTCGCACACACACAAATACATACCCATACTCACCAGTTCTAACCATTTCACTGATGACACCCTTGTTTCGTAGGTTACTATGTTCCCCGTAGTGATGGAGAATTCTATCAGTTCTGTTACGTGACCCATGGAGGAGAGATTCGCGGTGCCAGCACGCCTTTCCAGTTCCGACAAGCCACACCCTCAGGGGAGGAGCTTCTGACCGTGGAGGACGAGGGCAATTCGGACATCCTGGTGGTGACCACCAAGACTGGACTCCTGGAGGTAGAACCAGGAGTGTGACCGATCATTTGTGCTTTTGCATCCAGCTCTTTTGCACTTTTGTCTAACCAATCATCTGTACTTTTGCATCAATCTTCATGGTCCACCAGCTCTCAGTCTATCAGCACTTTGATCATTTATTGATTTGCAAGTTTATCATTTTCCCCGCCCACACCTGAACTTGTCCTCTTCATTTGTTTCCTTGGTTCCTTTTTTATCTGAGTGCCACTGTAGGTAGAAGGTATGATCTTATACTGATATCATGTGTTTTTTAACTTCAAAGACTAACAGGGCACCATCTACACTGCAAAAATGCTTTTCTAACCTAGTGTTATTACTCTTATATTGAGATGAAAAAATCTAGTTGGTCTTGTTTCTAGCTAAATTGTACTTACCTAGTGCTTTCTTGGTAAGGTTATTTTTGCCTATTTCAAGCAAATATTACTTATTTTAAGAAATCTTAACAAGCCAAATTTGCTTAACGCACTGGCAGCCAAATTTGCTTGTTTTAAGCAGGATTGTGTTAAAACAAGCAAATTAGGCTGCCAGTGTGTTAAGCAAATTTGGCTTGTTAAGATTTCTTAAAATAAGTCATATTTGCTTGAAATAGGCAAAAATAACCTTACCAAGAAAGCACTAGGTAGTACAATTTAGCTAGAAACAAGACCAACTAGATTTTTTCATCTCAATATAAAAGTAATAACACTAGGTTAGAAAAGCATTTTTGCAGTGTAGAGAGAGAGAGGTCTTCAGACAAAGTGAATTATGAGTTGGTTGTATTGGAGGGACTGCTTCCAGGGTTTTAGACTTCGGCTGGTCTTACAGTAGGACTGGTTGGACCTAGAGCTGTGTTGAAAAAAATCGATTTTCCGATTTTTAATCGATTCGCATATTAATGACCGATTATCGATTCGTACGTCCAAAGATCGATTTTTGCTTTTGGTAGCAACCGCTTTTGGGTGAATTCTTAATGATTTTCAAGCATAATAATAATGCACTGGTTAGTGTCCCAGTAGGAATCCACTGTTGCAGATATAGTCACCTCAATGATGTCCTCCATTTATTGTCCTGAATTATCTTTCTTGAAGGTAGATTGACCCTTAACCTTTTCATCAGTCTTCCAGCCATCAGTAACTACCAATACTTGTAAGATTTGCTGTTTAATATTGATATAATACTAGTTTTAATATGTTGCTTCTCTACACAGTCATGAAGTGAAGGAAACGGTTCAAATACATTTTTAATTTTTAATAACATTAACCCCCGGATCGAATCGGATCGAATCGGAAATCAGATCAAAATCGGATCGAATCGGATGGAATCTGAGAAAATCGGAAAAAATCGATTCTGAAACTTAAAAATCGGAATCGAATCGATTTGAAAAATTTGAATCGAAACCCAGCTCTAGTTGGACCAGTCTTGTCACACCAAAGATGTTCCCTGTTTCTCGTGTATAGGGCCTCTTCAGTTGGGATGACATCACATGCCCTTGGTTCTTCCCTTACCTTGATCACTGTGGCAGGCTGCCATCCTTCAGACACGGCTATGCCAGTTGCACCTGCCGAGAGGGAGGGACATGGTAGTGCAGAGGCATCCTATGGGTCTTGACATGTCTCTTTCAGTGTGTTCTGCTGGCACATTGGCCTCACACAGGGGTACTTAAATAATGTAGGTGCATTAGCCCTGTGTACGGGCGCAGAATAAATGGGAGTGCAGTTGTGCATTAATGTCAATACTTTTCTTTGAGTTTCCTCTCCATATGGCTGGCAATGTCTAAGGCCAACTCAAAGTATGTGTGTGGTCCAAGTAGGATGATGGTGCCAGGTCAGGTTTCACATTAGGAGTGAATCAGACAATTAACTTATTAATTTGTGGAGTTCCAGTTGTACCTACAGTTATTTTCCTGCTCTTTAAAGGTGCAATAAGGAGCAATAGCTATTCGCTAAAGGTATGCTAGCAGCTAAAACTAACGAAATCTCTTGAAATGTGCTGACCTTACACAGTCAAACATCAAGCAAGTGCAACACAAGACTAAGCAAGACGGCAAATAAGCTACTTACTAGATCGGCAGAAGGTAAACAAGTCAGGGCTGCGGCAGGCGAAACTACATAACGCAGTTATATGCTATGCCAATGGCACCGACGCGATTCTCAATATTAAATGTCATTGTAGCGCCCCAATTTTTTTTAAGCTGTTATTTTAAGGTTAAACTGCTTATCCTAACCCTAATCCTGAAGCATAATTGTTGCATAATGCACCTTTAAAGATCCAATGATCTGAGTACCAAAAATATCTATTTCAAAGAAGGTCAGCAGAGTTTAATCTGCCAATAACCACCTTGGGGTGAATCTATAGCCTAGCAGCTAGGTTGCATTGCACGCCCCCTGGAGGGAGAAAGAAGAAGTGCTGTCTCCTGATTTGGCTAGGTCTCATAGTTTTAGAGCTGATATTGATATAAATGTTTCTGTGGGCCTAGAAGTAAGTTATGAAAACTGAGATATCGAAAACATCCAACTATGTGAACATAAACATATACGATATTTTAGGTTTCCGTTTGTCCAGGTAATTCAATATATGTGTACATTTATTTTCTCATAATGAAGGAAAAACACAATCAAAATTTAAACGAATAATATTATATCATTTGTAAAATAGGCTGCTGATGTGTCCAGGTGAGCAAAACTGGACTGGATAGCCTGCTGTTACAGACAGTTTGAATGCCTCCCACTTTGAACATGCAGGCTATTTTGAGAATGAATCCTTTATGTAGTTACATGGTAAATGAACAGATCAATTTAAGTAAATTTGTTGCATGTATAATCTCCTACCATCTAAATGTACATAATAATTTAAGTAAGCTTGTTAAATTTATAATCTCCTTTCATCTTAATAGTAATTCTAAAAACAACATACCATACCTATACCATTCCAGTATCAGCTTTACTATAATCTCATATGTTGGCTTCAGTCCTCCTCTCTTGTGCCAAGCATATGTAATACTTAACACTACTTCTTTATTCTACTGTGAATATATCTTGTTCATGTGAATACATCTTCCTGTTCTCCCTTCCAATCTCCCTGCGGCTGCGGTGGCTGCGGCGGCTGCGGCGGCTGCGGTGGCTGCGGTGGCTGCGGCGGCGTGGAGCAGCAGCGTGTGTGTGTGGCGCAGCAGGAGTGCATGGAGCTGCAGCAGAGGCTGTGTGTCCTGCAGCGAGAGAAGGAGCAGATGCAGGCTGAACAGCGGAGACTCCAGAGGGAGAGAGACGAGGAGAGGGACACCTATGCCCAGATACACACACATAACAAGGTATCCATGGAGACCCAGTGTGAATGGAGCATGTGCAGTGGAGACTGGAGAAATAAAAACTGCGGAAATGGATTTTAATTTGATGGTCGCATTGGAATGGATGGCTGTGTTTTCTGTTTTCACAATGGTTTGGGTGTCTGTAAGATGGCAGTGCTGTGTGTATGGGAGTCGGTGTGTGTGTATGACCATAGGGTGTCCATGTGTGGGAGTTTCACAGCACTGTGCGTGTGTATGACCATAGGGTGTCCATGTGTGGGAGTTTCACTGTACTGTGTGTGTATAACAGGAGCTTCTCCATCTGTGTGAGGCTGAGAGAGACGAGCTGAGGAAAAGGCTTCACGAGTCAAAGGAGCGGACTATGCAACTCGAGGAGGAACAACAGCTGTGAGAAACGCATCTGTACACATGTGCATGCATGTTCTCCTGATGCATTAACAAAGAGTGTAGATTCTTTCAGTAAATGGAATTGTAACCCAATCAGAATACAACTTGGTCGAGTTGAATCAATTGACAGTAAAACAAAAATAAGAGATTTAAAAAGACACAAAGACTAAAAACATGTAGAACATATCAAAGCAACATTTAAAGTTTAAGAATAAAAGACCAAATAACACAACAAAATAAAACAAGAAAAAGAGAGGTCAACTGGCAAAAGCTAAAACTAGTATATATTAGTTTAGGTGCTGTATTTTGGACTAAGTATAGCTTGGAGACTGATGCCTGCCAATTACTAGAGTAGAGAGTGCATTACAGTAGTCCAGTCTGGAAGCGATAGAAGCATGGACCACTTTCTCACAGTCTTTTGGGGAAAGGAAATTCTGCACTTTAGCAATTATTCTTTAGCGCGCACATAAAGCATACAGCAGATAGGGGACAATCCAAAAGTTTTAAATATTTAACAAATGCTAAATGCTATGATTCTGGTGGTGATGGTTGTCTGTTTGTTTGTGTGTGTATGTTTGTGTTAGTGTGAGGGACAAGCTACACAAGGTAACACTGGAGAAAGACAGTGTGGAGTCCAACCTGAAGGCTGAGAGAGCTGAGAGGGATCTCCATAAAGTGGGTATCAGCATGTGTGTGTGCACTTTGGCATCGGTGTGAATGTGTCTCTGTGTCTGTGCTCCTGTATTCATGACCGTTTGTGTGTGTGTTATGTGTGAGTGTTATGTGTGTGGGTGGTGTCTGTGTGTGTGGTGTGTGTGTGTGTGTGTGTGTGTGTGTGCGTGTGTGTGTGTATGTATGTCTGTGTGCGTTTGTGTATGTGGGGTGTCTGTGCCTGTACAGGCCCAGGTGCGGAGTGCAGAGCTGGAGAACACTAAGCTGACTGCAGAGCTGCAGATGCTGAAAGCCATGGAGTTGAACAGGGAAGTGACCATCGCCCAGTACCAAGAGGAGCTGCAGAGACTCCTCCGCACTGCAGACATAGTAAGACACACACACATCAAGAGGAAGGACTGTTTGGGTTTGTGTACACGTTTATTTCTGGCATGTTTTATGTAATATTTTACTGTGTGTGTGTGTGTGTGTGTGTGTGTGTGTGTGTGTGTGTGTGTGTGTGTGTGTGTAGGGTGAGGCTATCCGTCTGAAGGAGCATCTCCAGCAGGCGGAGGAGAAACTCCAGTGCTCCCAGCAGGAGGCTGTGCTCCTGGGGGCAGACCTGTGCTCCGCGTCCAGCAGATGTGAGCAGACAGCCGGGGAGCTCCAGAGGGTCAGGCAGGAGGCCGACGCCCTGCGCTCCAGCCTATCAGAGGCCCAGGCCCAGGGCCAGAGCGCCCAGTCACAGCTGGAGAGGATGAGACACGTCGCCTATCAGAAGGAGGTCATCATCACACTCACCATATTGTCTTCTAGACGTAACCACTAGCCAGTGTCTTATCTTGTCTTATCTCCCCCCCCCCCAAAGACTCATCTGTAGTCTCTGTTAATCTCATCTGTAGTCTCTCCATAAACCTTTTCTTCCATATCGCTTCAATCCCCGTAAATCACTCTCAAGATTTTGTTACCGAGGCCAATTTTTTTTTCCAACAACGCTTTAAGAATACACACCAATCTGTTCGTGCTCATCTTGTCTTTTTTTAACTTCTTGACCTTTGTCCTGTTTTTAGGGCGGAGACTCCTGTCCCGTGTCACAGGTGGAGGCGGAGCTCCACAAGGAGGTGGATGAGCTGAAGGTCCGTCTGCAGATGGCAGCGGAGCACTACAAGGAGAAGTACAGAGAGTGTCAGAAGCTCCGCAAGCAGGTCAAGCAGCTCAGCCAGCAGCCCAGGATAGCTCCTCCTGAGAGTCCGGATCAGGTGGAATCAGAAGTAAGTGCTGGACAGAACCCTCTCAAACAGCTTCCTTCATGTGAGGCAACTTCAGCCTAAATCCTCTTCAGGATCACAAGCAAGGACATCCTATTAATAGACATTTTTTTAGATATGATTTAACAGAATTTGGGGTTTTAAGAATCCTATTACACATACACTATATTGCCACTTTGAACTAGAGGGAGGACTCCCATTGCCCACAGCAAACTTCCTATCCCCCATTGGCACCCTCCAACAGGTTAGCAGCAGGATAGAGAATGCAAGGCTAGGATCACCACCAAACCAACCATGAGCTTGTGAGGTGTAGAGCCCTATATGCCACTGGACTCAGGAGCATTGAGGAAGCGTCTGCATGCATCCTTCACAATCTGGAACTGCCAAGGACCAATCTGTGGTTGTGGAATGTGAGCACTGAATGCCTAATGCCAATTAGAAAGCCCGGTGCGGGAGGAGTAATGTTTTGATGTCTGTCTTGAGAGAGGATGAGGACACTTCATGAAGTTAAAACAGCAGCAACAAGGCTACAGCAGAGACCTGTCTTTGTTGCCTCTTGTCAGCTTTTGATTTAACACTGGTGATTTAACGCTGGTGATTGTTGATTTATGACAAAAACTGAACGAATGTCAATAGTGCCAAATACACCAATAACTGAACAGTGGGGCGTCCTTGTCTACAGGATGCAAAGAGAATTGATGCTGAGATGACGACGGAGATGATCCAGGAGACCAGCTCACCAAGCCCAGGTTTAAACATACATTTAATCAAAAACACATCTTACACATACACATCTCACACATACACATCTCACACTTACGCATCTCACACGTACACATCTCACACATACACATTTGTTTCACATGTACACACAAGGGTGTAGGTTTGGTCTCAGTATTGGTAGGGCCACTTCCCGACAGCTCCCCCCCATATCAAAAAAACTATGTTGATATTATATTATTACAGGCAAACTTTATTAAAATATATCAACTTTGTGTACTAACTTGTGGAACTTGGAACTGATTTAATCAGTCAGGCAATTAAACAGGCAATTAAAATTATCGGTTAAAATTAATATTGGTGGGGACAATTGTGTCTTTCCCAAACTTTGGTCGTGACTAGTCCCTATGGACCATATGCAAACCTACATCCTTATGTACACATCTCACACGTACTTCCATACAGACCCATTCATTCATACTCCTGATTGCAGTGGCTCACCGGTCTGCATACACTCATGAAGGCTGTTTTAATGGTGGGATGCTTTCAGATAAGCTGTTTACTGCACGAGACGATACTCCTTCTGAAGAGAACACAGCCAGGGAGAGAGGTGGAGTGGGAGAGGAGACGAGAGAAACAGAAGGGGAGCATGATGGTCATGGTGATGGAGAGAGAGAGAGAGGAGAAATACTGGAGAGCGAACAACATAGTCAGGGAGAAGAGGAGAGGAGAGAGGAGGAAGAGGGTGCCGACTTAGCCATGATCGAAGAGAGGAGAGAGGAGGAAGAGGGTGATGAATTAGCCATGGTCGAGGAGACATGGAGAGAGCAGTGCTCCATCAACAAGAACTTCTCTCAGCTTCTGAAGGTAACAGCAGTTTCACACACACACATCACTCAACTTCTGACGGTAACAGCAGTTTAATAAACACACACACACAATCACACACTAACATCACGCAACACACTCAGTCCCTCCCTCCTCTTGTTCTCATAATAGTGCAGTGAAGTGTCTTCCCTCCTAATGCAGGCACATACAGTGCTGCTTGAAAGCTTGTGAACCCTCTAGACATGGTCATTGCATTGTAAAAAAAAATGTAAAATAACATTATTAAATGTACATCAAAACACTAATTTGTAAAGCAGATTTTCCAAATAATTAACACAAAGACAAATTATTTATTTTCATTATTTTTTCAACAAAGGGGTTTTATCTCACAAAAACTAAAATTGTGACATGTGCAAAAGTCTGTCAACCATTTTAGGTAGTAGCTTGTGGCACCTCCTTTTGCAGCTATTACTTCAACCAAACGTCTTCTGTAAGCCCTGACCAGTCTCTGGCATCTGCTGTTGGAGGTTTTTGCCCACTCCTCTTCCAGTTGAGAGAGGTTGGAGGGACATCTGGCATGTACCGCCCTCTTCAGGTCTAGCCACAACAGCTTTATTGGATTGAGGTCCGGACTTTGACTAGGCCAATCCAGAGTACCAATCCTCTTTCTTTTAAGCCATTCTTTGGTAGTCCCTGACTGGTGGCCGGAGATTCTGATCAAGAATTTGTTGATAGGCCTGAGAATTCATGTTTCCCTGGATAATATGAAGCCGTCAAGGTCCGGAAGCAGAAAAGCAGCCCCAGACCTTCACATTTCCACCACCATGCTTCACTGCTGGGAGGAGGTTCTTTTCTTGGCATGCAGTGTTGGCTTTTATCCAAACAAAGCAGTGTTGATTGTGACCAAATCATTCTATCGTGGACTCATCTGTCCAGAGAATGGACTTTCTGAGGGCCTGTGGTTTGTTCAAGTGCTCTCTGGCAAAGTTGAAACGCGCAGCTTTTTTCTTTCTGGAGAGAAGAGGCTTCCTTCTAGCAACCCTCCGATGAATGTTATGTCTATTCAATTTTCGTCTGATTGTAAACGCATGTTTATTTACCCTAGATGCTGCCAGAGAGGTCTGAAACTCTTTAGAGATGATGTGTGGGTTGATTTTTACCTGATTTATTCTTCTTCTGGTGCTTCTTGGTGATGGTCTTGATGGGCGACCACTTCTAGGCAGAGATGCGGTCATGTTGAATGCCCTCCATTTCTAAATTATTTGTCTTGGATGGATTGATGGAGCTGGAATCTTTTGGAGATGGTCTTATAGCTTTCCCAAGACTGATGGGCTGTCAGAACCTTCTTCCTGATGTTCTCGGATATCTCGTTTCCTTTCGGCATTGTTGATCTGTGTGGGTACACCTTGGCACTACAGTAGTTTGGTTTCCTCTCTCTTTTAATCTGTGTTGCCCAAACCTTTCCCTAAGGATGTCTCAGATGATCGGTTTGCTTAATTGACCCATTAAGCACCCAAATAAGTTTCACTGAATCTGTTACCTGCTTGACTTTACCAATTCAGCTGGGGGTTCACTTACTTTTGAAATGGACTAATTCCATGTTTCATGTAGTCTTTTGGCTACTCAAACAATTCCCTCTAAAAAAAGTACATGCAAATGAAAACATAAACCTGACATTCCTTCTATGGAAATTGGTGATGAAAAAAATGAAAAATCATGGAAAAACAACAGAAAACTCCTAAGTGGTCAAGGGGTTCACATACTTTAAAGTGGCACTGTAGTTTTCTGGCTACTCACACAATTCCCTCAAAATAAGTACATGCAATTGATAAACACAAACCTGACATTTCATAAATGGAAAACTGGCAATGATAAAATAGGAAAATCATGGTAAAACAACAGAAAACTCTAAACTGCTCGAGGGGTTCACATACTTTCAAGCAGCACTGTATACACACATACACCCACATACAGTATACTATACACACATAGACACACATACACACACACACACACACACACATATACACACACACACACACACATATACACACATACACACATATACACGCATACACACACAAATACACACATATACACATATAAACACACATATGCACACATACACACACAGACACACACACACACACATAAACACACATTATGCATTATTATTTCCTTTCAATCTGGAATCAGAGCGTTCATCGAAATGTCACGTGTGTTTCAGGCTCAGCTGGATGAGAAGTCCAGAGAGGTGACTGCTCTGAGGGAGACCCTGTCTGATGTCATGCGTGAGAAGGAGAGACTGGAGAAGGTAAGGGCCAAATCTTTCAAAATATACTGTATGTTTGGTGTTTTTACACTATTTACACATATCTGAGTCTGAGTCACTGGATACCACATGAAAATGGAATGTTCTTAAATAATCTGCTTCAGATGAGTGTACCCACAGGGCTGCCACTTCTCTACATGAGTCTCACCCCCTCCTCTTGTTTGTCCGTAGTTATGGGATATTATTTGGTTTAGTTAAGTGCTCTATCCCTTTCCAGTAGAGTTTCAGTTGAATGTTATCAGTTAATTGTAGTTAGTTATTTGTTTCTTCCCATATGAGTTGTAAAATCACAGTGCTGGAAACGACTCTCATGCTTGTAAACACTGTCCAGAACTCTGGCCGCGGTGACGTGTGGTGACGTGTGGTGACATGGCGTGACGTGTGGTGTGGCGTGTCATGTTGTGTGTGCCAGGAGCTGCGCTTGTATGGGGCCTTGCAGAGGCCAGAGTGCTCGGGGGAGCAGGTGGCCCTGCTCTACCCACTCCCCTACACCCAGGAGCATCCACCTCCCCCCCTCATCCAACAGAGACCTGCTGACCTGCAGTACGGCAACCCCTATGCCAGAGGTACCGCCTGCCCGCCCCTCCTGTCTCCCCCTCTGGGTGTCTGTCTGACTGTCTCCTGTCTCCCCCTCTGTGTGTCTGTCTGACTGTCTCCTGTCTTCCCCTCTGTGTGTCTGTCTGACTGTCTACCTGTCTCCCCCTCTGTGTGTCTGTCTGACTGTCTCCTGTCTCCCCCTCTGTGTGTCTGTCTGACTGTCTGCCTGTGACTGTTTACTTACGTGAGTCTGTCTGACCCCAGGCTGTCTGTCTTTCATCTGCTCATCTGTAAGTGTGTCCATCCTCCTGTGCGTCTGCTGTGTGTCACCTGCTGGATGACCGTTCTCTCTATTTCCGTCCTTTCACAGACCCTGTAGATGGTGCTAGTGGGTCCTCTGGGGTGACAGGCACTGAAGGAGTGGTATGTATGCAACCATCTCGCGGTCTGAGTATTCCTGATGGCCTCGAGAACGTCTTTCAAGACCCTCGCCAAGTGAGGCGCGCACACACAAATAGAAACATACTACACACAACCTAGTCAGACGATTGAACAACCACACACATCCCCTCACACACACATACATTGTTACTGACCCGAAATTAGACCACAAATGAAGATGATAATGAAAATAAACTGATTTGCAGAAAGTTAGCAAGGCAAATCACAAAAGGGAGGGCTTTGATTTGATCGTCTGTTGAGCTCAAATATCATTAACCATGTTTGCGAAACAAAAACGAATGGCTGCCTGCATCCTTAACACTAAGATTAGCGTGACATTCTTGAAAGTGTTGTCTACATTTTGTTTCTCTCTGTGCCCTTGATCACCATTTTGCTCCACTCATTAAGCTCATTAATTGTGTAAGGCTGACTAATTGGCTGCGGGTGGCGGCCACTGCTCTGCGCTGGTCTGTCACTAGTGCGACCTGTACCCCTGTAAGTGCGGCGAACCTTTACCTCGAAGCATTTATGGATAGTCAGGAATTGTACCAAGTGTGTGGGAAGGGGTTCGCATATGTGGGTCACAAAATGAAAAGCCCAAAACTAGGACATGCATCTGTGTGCCTTGCAGAATGGAAGTGAGGACGCTCATGAGGGGTTTGGCCTTCAAAGTCCCCCAAACACTGAGAAGAGAACCAGCTTCTGCTTTGATACCGGGTGAATCTCTCTCACACACACACACACACACGCACACACACACACACACACACACACACACTCTTTGCCTGTATGAAGGGCTGTACATTAAACTAACTAGCGTTTCCCCTCCTTGTTCCCCCTGCCCACCTCAAGGTCTGCGGTGCAGAAGCGCTGTCCGCTGTGTGAGGTGATCTTCCCTCCCCAGTTTGAGCAGCGCAGCTTCGAGCAGCACGTGGAGGCCCACTGGCGGGTGTGTCCTGTGTGCAGCGAGCAGTTCCCCCTGCACACACAGCAGCTGCTCTACGAGAGGCACGTTCTCACGCATTTTGATGGGAACGTTCTCAACTTTGAATAGCTACCACATACCAGGAACAGTGTGCGTGTGTGTGTGCGTGTGTGTGTGCGTGTGTGTGTGTGTGTGTGTGCGTGTGCGTGTGCGTGTGCGTGTGCGTGTGCGTGTGCGTGTGCGTGTGCGTGTGCGTGTGCGTGTGTGTGTGTGGCTGGCTGTCTACTGTCAAAAGACTGTGGTGAATAGACTGCTGATGATGTGTCTTAAGTGAGGAAGGCTGTAGGTGACTGCTGATGGCATTGCCATACATTACAGCTGGTTTTAAAGTTCATGTAAGCCATACCAGAGGTTCTTTTTAACCACCACCAGACTTCTCCATCTTCTGAGCCCACCACCTCCATTCAACGTGCTGTGTACACACTAAATAATTGGCTGGCAGTGATGCCAGTTATTTAATTTCCTTGCTGCTCATCAGTGTTGGTTATATATCCATGTCCCTTAGCCGCCATAGTAGAGTTCATTACAGTTTTATTTACAAGGCTAGAAACCACCTGTGGTTATTGCATTATTTAATCTCAGAATATCTATTATAGCTACCATAAGACTACCATAAGTCTACCATAAATGTAATGTACATCAGCGTTAAGCATCCTGTTTCCCTACCTATAAACACATACACCCTTTGCTCACGTATGCCCAGATACATGCACACCTGGCAGATTTGAGATGCACACACACAGAGACTCTCGTGTGACATTCTCAAACCCTCATGATCTGAAACACATGGCTGTAGCATGTGCTAGAGATGATCGTTAGCATGTGCTACAGTCCCTGCTTGAGTCGCAGTGCCTGTGTATGCCATCAGATAGTCTTTGTGAATAGCTCTGTTCTATGCGCTGTTAAGATGTTATAGTATGTCCATTACTTTTGGGAACCAGACGAGGAACTGATTCTGGTAGCGGAGATCACCAGTAAGTGTCCAACATATGTGGAGGTGAAAGGTGAACGATAGCAGTGGGACATTAGCATTTAGGGGTGGTTCTGGTTCTGAACATCTACAGATTGTTTGCATAAACAGCCAGAATAGGTCTTGTGCTATTGTATGTTAGGTAACACAGTAAAATGCTGATAGCTTTATGTGACTATTGTATATTGTAATGGAATACCTTTGTGGGAGTTGACTTACGTCAGAGCCTGTGTAATGCTATCACACTTTGATTGGTTTGACTTACAAACAAACGTGTTTCCATGCCCTGGAACTTGGGTGTGTTTTATTTACGCATCGTCTGGAATCATGACTCGTCTGTGGGTGTTTGGAATCAGGTTATAATAAAAATAGAATTACGTTCTTTCAAACTAAAAAAATGCATGTAGTAAGTAGTCCTGCTCAACGTGAAGCCCTCATCATATGTACAGGTCTACATTCCTGCATAAATACAAATGTTTTGGGGTTCAGGGCACTTTTAAAAATGTTTCATTGTTTTTCTCACTCTGGAGAAGTGTCTGTATTAAGAGCAAATATGATGAATGGAAATATGTATAAATGTACATGTAAAGAAGTTTCAGTGCACTAAATGAAATGAAATTGACACCGCAAAGGCAGTCTGTTCTCTTTGGCATCATTTTGCGGACAACATCCAGTACTGGCACTGCTGTTTTCTGACTGAGATTTAAAGTGGCCGACATCTCTTCCTGTGTATAATCCAACTCAATTCAATTCAGTTTTTATTTAAACAGCACCAAAACAACAGAATTGTCTCAAGGTGTATTATTTGGGTTATCCCCAACCCACAGCTGTGCACTTTAGATATAGTTATGGATTTATTACGTTTGTCTTTTCAACTCTCTGTCTTATTAACTGCTCAGTTTAACCACTCCCAGAGTGGTCTTCTTGAACTGTGCTGAAACTTCAACTTTGTCTAAATGGAACACTAAGAATATTTTAAATGTACTGGTTTAAAGTGTATAAATTCACACAAAAGTAATTAAATCTCTAATGTACCCAAACACAAAAAATGGTTCCGGTTCCTTTTGACTTCAGAGGTGAATGAATACTCTCCCTAAAAAGAATCCTGGATACTCTTACAACTTGAGGACACTTAGCAACAGGTTATCATGTAACTCTGCCCTCCAGTGGCCAGACTGAAAGCTTAATGGTGCAAAATGTCATTTTTCTCTAAAGCCTACACCCAAACCAGTGAATTCTGCTTCTGGTTTCAGACCTTTCATTGTATGTCTTTATATTCATCCTTCCATGGACACTGTGAGTAGATGCATAACCAACACCTGACGCAGGATGATACATACAAGGGCAGGAGCTTGTGTGGAGGTAGAACTGAATTTTTAGGGTTTGAAAACATTTTTATTTGTTTGTATGAAGTTTGACTAAAACTACATAAAGTATGTTGAGCTCTGAACAAGGACATAAGATTTAGCCCCAACAGAACATTTCCCCTACGCATATATCTATGTATGTATGTATGTATCTATGGTTTGTTGTACATTGTATATCGGGTTAGTAAATTGGAGACTCAAGCTTGGTAGAATTGAATGACTTAGAATTTCAGTGACATCTAACACTTTCATAGTTCCCCAACAAGTCTGTACTGTCCTTTATTTGTAAACATTCCGCAATAATTTGGTTATTTATTTTGCATAATTTTGGTTTGATGTCAAATAAAGAAACTTGAATGTGAAGAATATCCCTTAACTTCAGGCATTTTCTGCTCAATAGTGAGCCAGACGGTACAAGGATAGGTGAGGAAAAATGCAAACGATGACCCTGATAAAGACTTAACTAATCTGGATTTGAATCTGAGTAAACAGCGGGCATACAAGTATGTAATAAATGTAACCTTGGTGTTGTGTCTTTAGCTAGATCTTTAATCGCTAACACTTAACATAATTGATTGCTGAGTATCGACTGACAAACCATAACAAAGACTTCACCCAGTGGCTTTTAGAATCATTTTCACTGTACACCTATCATCCATATCTATCATCTACTATCATAGGTACGTAAACACATTGTCAGCAGATAAGAAGGCCACTCTAGTCTGTAAACTATGACTGATGGATCATATAGAATTATGAGATTTGTTTTGCTTTAGAATTTATGATCCAGGTATCATTTTCACAGAATTACAAGTGACTTCCAACCACAACACCACAACACAATATTTGTTTTGTGAAACCTGTACATCTCGTTCCCATTCACAGCAACAAAAAGAGTCTCATAGCCTGTTACAGTCCAACGAGGAAACATGTCCTACCATAGACACCTCTCCATCCCCAAGTCCTTCATATACTGTAAATAAACAATCTCTAAATTGCAACCCATTTTGGTAAACATCCTGGCACTATGAATTAAGACTGAGAGTGAAACTGTTGTGAAAGATTGAGTGGAAAGATACATGAGAGTAAGGGACAAAATACTTTCGTGGGAGGAGGGAGACAGAAAGAGCTTGACAAATGAGTGCTTGACATACATTACATCCTTCTGTAACAATGACACATGTGGTACATTCACACACTTACAGAGAGAGAGAGAGAGGAGGGGGGAGGAGTGTTCGTTGAACCTATCACTGAAGTACAGTACTTCATTGTGCATGTCTTGTGAACATGCACAGTAAGTAACTCTACCAGTTTAGGCTGTTTTCTGTATCATGATCATCTTTTTTTTTTTCTACATGCAGGCTTACCAACCACTCACACAGAGACAGAAAACTCATTAACATAACTCATTTTAAATTAAATAAATTAAGTTAAGTAAATGTGACTGTTTCTTGTCCTTTTGGTAAGTGCAGTAGCAAGCTCCACGTTCAACCCATAATTCTTCTGAGTAACATCTTACACCTTTTAGTTTACCTCTAAACTAGTGTAAATCATACAGATAGTCTACTTTGCTTGCACAGAACGCAGATCTTCTGTTCCTGATCTGTCCTGTTTTTTTATTTTAAGAATACTACATCTTGGATAAACGGACTCAAGTTGTTCATTGTTTAGCAAATGCTTACATCTTTCATTATTTCATCATCGTAATAATCACTTAAAGGAATTTCTCTATGTGCCTGCAGTGTCAAAAAAAATAATTATTTTCTCAATGTCGTTGGGAATGTCTCGGTCCCCTGACCTTCTTACATTCCATCACCAATAGTGAAATCAGCATGACTGAGTGAGAGTGTGTATACAGAGGAAGTCCCGTGAAGTAGGACTGTTTCTATTTTGTGTGTGTGTGCGTGCGTTGTGTGTGTGTGGTTTCAGTCCAGGCAGGGAAGGGAGTTCCTAAAGTATGCAGAAAGGCAGGTACAGTGCGATCCATGATCCACATTCCACATGCTCTGTTTGATTCTTACCGAAACAAAACATGGAATCTGTGATCTTACTCTCTTTCTCACCCTTTCTCACTTCCGCAAGCTTAGTGAATGGAGAGAGAGAGGGAGGGATGTAACCACGGCTGTCACTGATAAAGAAGAGTCCTGGTCATTAAAAGTCTTGCTGTTATACCACAGGCGCAATGTTATTGAGCTACCAGAGCAGTGGTTGTAGAAGAAATAAGTGGATATCATTTCTAGCTAGTTTTGGACAATTTTAACATTAGCTAGCAAGTTAAATGAGTCTTCCCAAGTTAAATGTTAAAAAGGGTATGTATGATTCTGTGAAGCACTGTGAGATGTTCATTATTTATGGTGATATGTGAATAGAATGAAAAAATATATATTATTGCACATTTAATTGAATGGTTTGTTGTGGTAAATAAACCTTGCAGTCTTGTAGCTCAGTTGGTGGTGTTTAAAGCAGCAGGATCAGGATCAGGATCATGATCATCATCACTACAACGGGTATCTCCACTATAACAGCAGATGTTTAGTAATGACATCTGCCTTGCATTTTCAGTGCACTTAGTTTGAGCATGTAACAGGGTGGATTGTGGTGTTGGATTGAATAAGGACATACTCTTTCACCTGGATTATTCCATGGTTGTCTTACACATACTGTAATACAGCTCAAATTCAAGTTCAAGCTATAGTCAGATGTTCCCTTCATATCATGTAGGGGAAACCTCAAGAAAGCCTTGGGGGCACCCTCCACCCCACCTACCCACATTAGACACTACACTGACCTAAACTTTCCAGGATAAGCATCACTTATAAGAACTTTCAGTGTAGCCAAGAAGCCATTTTAGTCTCTATGGTCTGTAGGCCTACACGCTCGCTAATTTGGATTGACACACTCACCCCAGTGCTGACCTCTTCAGGTGGCTGAATGAATGAAGAAATCTGTGTGTGTGTGTGTGTGTGTGTGTGTGTGTGTGTGTGTGTGTGTGTGTGTGTGTGTGTGTGTGTGTGTGTCTGGTGTGTGTGAGTGAGAGAGAGAGAGAGAGAGAGAGAGAGAGAGAGAGAGAGAGAGAGAGAGAGAGAGAGAGAGAGAGAGTTGCCTGGCCTACGCATTTGTCTGCAATGGCAATAAAACGACCGCCCTGAATAAAACCCCTTTGTCTTAAAATCTATGGGCTATTTTAATAACCATGACATGTTTTCTTGTTCTCGAAATGAGCATAAGATTGTTGTTTTGTTTTTTCAAGCTAGTCCTCCATATATGTTAGGCCTATATGTTTTCTCAGTTTCATTCGATTTGTAACACGTGAGTTTTCAATAAAGGTTAGAGATTCACAGGAGGTTCCTAAGCAACTGGCCCTACCCAATCTCTTATTAGAATACCTGAATGTAGAGTTGTTCCACGTGACCGATTCTTTGGCCTCTCGACAAATGAGAAAAGAGGACAGGTGTTCTCGTGCTGGTTTCGGAGGCGGAATCCCGGTTGAAGTAGTCCGGTAAAATGCGATACCGCGCAGCTTATAAAGTTGAGAAACAGCACCGTAGTTCCTCAATAATGACTCGGTTATCGACTTGGGCGCATCTTCATTACTTCAATGTTTAGTCCACATGCGTATTTTAAATAGGCTATGACTTCAGAGCGTGAAACATCAGAGAAGGTTTTAACTGCGCCTGGATGTCGTTCCACAGGTTTTAGTCCAGTTTTGATTAGTTCTGGAGGCGACCACATCACTGACCTGTTGAGTGCATCCTGCTTTCTGATTGCATAGTGTGTGAGGTAGGCAAGTTTGTTTGTGTTTGTGTTTGTGTTTGTGTGTGTGTGTGTGTGTGTGTGTGTGTGTGTGTGTGTGTGTGTGTGTGTTGGGTGGTGGTGGGGGGTTAGGGTTGTAAGACTTGTAGTCTATAAATTAATCTGACTTATTCATTACTGAACCAAGAATAGTACAAAAATGTTTGTATTGATGAAGTTGGTGAGGATGCAGAGTGACACAACATAATACCTACTTAGCAATAATGACGGTATTAGTAATAACACTGAAATGTTACAGCTATGAAGTTTATAGAAGTGATGTGGACACTGAGATCTTGTAATATGTATAATTTTGATAGAGGTAAAATGTAGCTGATTGTGTGTGCATATGCAGAGTTCATCCCTCCCCCTCACCTCTAAGATGGCTGAGAGAAGCCCTTGGTGGAGGTCATTTGTGGGCAAGAGAAGGACCGCTGCCCGAGAGTCTGCCAAAGAGGCCATGCTTGCCCAGCAACAAGCCCAGGACTCCCAGCCTCAAGGCTCCACGCAGGCAAAGCCAATGGAAAGCTCCCAACCATCAGCAGAACTCATTCATACGGCCGCTGCTGACCAGACGTCGACTGCAGTGGCAGAACCACAGAAGCCATGCTCTGAGAAGAGGAGCGAGGGCACAGATGACCTGGAGCCCACCTTCAACGAGACGACCAATCGGCGCAACCTGCGTGTTTCCCGCTCAGGACGCTTCAAGGAGAGGAAGCGGGTTCGTGGGACTCTGCCACAGGAGGACGAAGAGAATACTAAGAAGTCCTCTGCTAAAGATACTGCATGGGACTAATAGCACTGTCCAAACTGTTGCCCTTTCAGCAGACCCAGGCACCTGAACTATGTATCTGTCTAACCACTGAAGGCGGTGCGATAGTATACCTTCTGTCCCCAAGACTGTGGGATGTGCATCCATCCACCCAATGACTCAGTGAGCTATTTATGCACTTCTCAATTCTAGACCAATAATACTTAAATATGTGTCATGCCATGTGTGTGTTTGACTGTGAGAGAAGATGTATTACTGAGTTTTCATTTAAATGTTGAATATTACGACTGTGGGGTCATGGGTGATTTTAATTCTCTGTGAGGGTGTCTTCCTTGTTATCAAACACTCCCCCTGGCATTGGACACTGTTACTGTACCATACTATGTACCATACTATGGCCTAAAAACCTTTTTATTCAGAAAGGCGTTTCTTACTTTTAAAATGTATTTTATTATCGGTTGTTTTTAACTATGTTCTTACTATGTACTGTGACTCTCTGAGATTCCGGTGAATGTAGAGTGCACTATAAATTAAATGAATTATTATTATTATTTTGGTAGATTATAATGAGAGATGTGACTGCACAGAGTTTCCTCTTTTCAGTAAATGGCCAATTGTACTTTTCACTTAGACTAGACAACCGTAATAGCCTACTCATAGAAACATTGATGTCTCTGAGCCCACTACAATATGTGTTTGTTTCTGTAGTCAGTATCCTGGACAGTAAATCAAAACTTGATTTCAGGATAAATTACATTTGAACTAAAATATATATATATTTTTGCCATCTTCTTGATACAACAGATTAACTACTACACTGCTCACCTACTCATGTCAGAACCCTTACAAATGCCATGTAATAGGTATGGAATTGAAAGACATGGATATGCATAAGAGATCTCTAGAGAGAGAGAGACTATAGCTAAATTCAGAAGACAGACTGTCCTAGGCCTGTGTGAAGGATTTGCTTTTCAGAAACACGATATTAAGACCAAACATGGCAGAAAATACTATCAACTGTTTGTCTAACTGATTGTTACACATTGCACATTTGTTGCACATGACTTGTAAACGTAATCTTATGGTAAATGGTAAATGGAATGTGATTAATACAGAAAGAATAGAAACAGTTCTGTTTGATTGTACAAACACATGTACAGATGAGAGTGCACAGATGAGAATTGAGACAAAGGTTGCAAACACAATACGTATGAAACAAACACAGATGCTCGAATGTATCTCAAAAAGTCTCCTAAGAAATTGCTCTCCCCTTTGTATGTTAACACAGGTGCTTTCACGAAATATGAGTTGTCAAATAGGCTTTAAAGTATTTTGAGAACCTTTTCTGTTTAAACAAGACATTGTCTGTCTGTCTGATTTCAGAGACCATGAAGTGCTCCACCTACTCGTCCTGTATAGATGTACCATCAGAACACACCCTGCATATAGAAAACTACTTGTTTTATTTTAAAATTTTTCTAGAGTTTTCAACGAGGGCTCTTATACAGACTTTTGAATAAGATTATATTAAAGATTAGAATATGATTAGTTTGTCAAATTATAAGATTGTGTGTTTTATGAATAAATGAGGGTTAAATGAATCATCTATTTAGCCTATGCCTCTCTGTGTGTGTGGCGCTGCAGGTATAAATATTTGACTTTTTGAGCTGAACTTCACCTGCTGCAGTATTGCATCGGCCCATCCTGTTCAGGCCATCTCCTGTTGGGTTTCTCACTAGCTCTTTGTTCAAATCTTGTCATACATATACTTTATGTTTTATTGCTGATCACACTGAAAAGTTATAGCAATAAGATGAGCTTCACAATGTCCTATCTGTAGCCCATTCATTACATATGTATATATTACATAGTCCATTTCATACCCAAATTATCAAATTAATCGTAAACAAGTCTTCTTAGGACAGCTCAGGGGCTATAATTTAAAAGTAAAATTTTGCAAAAAAACATCTTTTGGTTTTACTAACAAAGAAAGCCAACTCATTTTCCAAATGCACCACTGTTTAGGTAAGGAGAAGGAGTTTAATCCAAAACAGTGAAGAAAAACAAAAAGTGGATTACCCATATAACCCAATTTAGTATTAAGAAGTTTGTGTAATAACATTTCTAGTGGCTGAACAGATACAGAAAGAATGTTATAAACAAGCTATACTCTTTTGGCTTTCCTATGCCACTGCTACTGGATCTCACTCCTTGATGTCCTTGTGCCCACAATAAAGTAGACATAAAAATAAAGTACATACCCCTGTAAGGTAGGGGTATTTCAGCTCCCTGGTCAGATACTTTGTTAAGAAAATGTGGACCAATAAGACCATTTTGCTGGTTTGTCTTTGGTGTCATGATATTTATTGAAACACACAGAGCATTTAGAGAACTGATAGAAAGGGCAGGGAAGGCAGACACACTACGTCTGACAGTCTGGCTAGCACAGTACACGGACCAACCTACTGGCTCGTCAATTTAGGAGAGACTCCCTTCTTGTGCTTGGGCCAGTACACCCATACCTTGTCTCTGGTCTCAAAGATCTCTCCTCGGCAGCAGGTGTCATAGTTGGATTTTAGTGAACCCCAGCCTCTGTCAGCGTCTGTCTTACCAGGGTCCGAAGCTCTCTCCTGAACATGAGGGCTGTGGGGGTGCACTTTGGCGACTCCTGCACTGCTGTCTGGTATGCCAGTAGGACCAGGGGCAGATGCAGGTCCCAGTCACACATCCAGCAGCAGGTCAGAGTCACAAGCTGGGATGCCAGAGTGCGATTAAACCGCCCCACAAGTCCATCACCCTGGACCACTGGCCTGTCTCCAGCTGGCAGCAGTTCTTCTCCAGCCTGTCAACATGGATGTGATGGCCCCACTGGTCAATTGGTTGTCCGTCTAACTTCATTCACTGCTTCCCCTTGCTGGATCTGAGGAAGGGACACAGCCGGACTTTTGGATTGTAAATGTTGTGACACATTCCAATTCAGGTAAAGAATGAGGGTTCCAATTACATTGTGATCTCCCTTTGAGTTCAGCACGTCTCAGAAAGAAACACTCCCGAGAAACACTCCTGAGAAAGATTCTTATCATTAGCATATCACACATCGAATTTGATAAAAGGTTTAATAGATGTGGAAGAAGACAGACAGTATTATATGCGGACACAACACACTAGGTAAGGGTGGGCAAAAAAAAAATCAGAAAATCTATACATAGCATATGGGGTGCAAGACCCTTACAGGCTACAATATCTTTAGAGGTAACAGTCTATAAAAGCTCTCGTAAATGCATTTTACAGTAATTTTACAGTTATTTTTCATTTTTATTTAACTGTCTTTGCACACTGACTTGTTTCTTCTCTCCTCTCTGATATGAAGTGTGTGCAATGGTGTTGTTCAAGCCCCAGGAGTCGCAGTAGACTACGGGCCTGTGTCGGACACTGTGCAGTCGGTTACAATGTTACAACGTTAATGTGGGAGTATTCTTCAGGTGTCAGTGGAGCTGGCTGTGGGACTCCGACGGTACGATTAGTGTAGTAGACTAGTTGTACGGGTATATTTAGTTCAAGAACGTTTCAGTCAATAGAAGATTAGCGGCATGAACAATGTCACACGGTCTGTTTTGGAGACGAAACTCGTAGTCGTAGGCTATTAATAACTCTGGCGTTGACACCAGTAAGTTAACTGCCTGGAGCCTTTATCTCTGCGCCCGGTGACCAAGAGGCGCTCCTGTTGGAACTCCCGTGCCTCGTAGACTAACGGAAACCCGACATCTGAATTCGGGTAAGTTTTTTAGACACGTTCTTCATGTCTTCAACATAGACCAAGGGCATGGGGATATCCTTTTTCACATGTGTGCTGTCCACCCGCACAGGACAGCTGTGCCTGCTACCTCGCGCTTGGCTGTGGCAACACCAGCAGTGCATAGCTGTTAGTATTGATAATAAGCGCAAAGTTGACGACGACCTCATTCATCGTTATCAATTAACATGAATGCACATATTCCCGATTAGGTCGCGTAGGGTACTGCACCTAACTTAGGGTTCGTTTTCGAATGTTTGTGTAGTTGTTTTTCATGGGCTGTAAAATGTTACATTTATGTTTTGGGAGCGTTGCATGAAGGAGTCAGTCAAAATGTGCATTTTCACACTGCAGTGCACGGTCAATCCAGAAGATGATACAAGTTGCCAGTGAATTCAAAGAACAGTCTAACTTACTGAAAATATGATTGTCAGTTTAGGTTTTTTTATTTGTTTATTTGATAAGAGTGCATGTGGTTTAAGCATTGAACCTCCTCTTGTTAGACTGTTTGCAAGTGTGTATTTGATAAGCAATTCCTTTTTGCTGCTTTAAATTAGGCCTCTTTCCAACTGACAATCGTGTCATCAGTGTGTTTGTGTTTAGAATTAGTCTCAAGAATATGCATCTTCCTCTTCCTTCACTGCGAACAGTCCCATACTCCCACAAAAGATGGGCTCAAGGGGATCCAGTGTGCAGATTCTTCCAAAACAACCCTCTTGTAACTTCTGACATTCCCTGAATCCTCACTTTATATGTACATCAAGTATGTGAGAGGCCTATCCAGAGGGCAAGCAGCATCACTTCCCAGACAACACAACCCATTGTTCCCAGCGCCCACCCTTTCACTGAGGGCCTCCGCCAAACACTGAGGGAGTAAAGGGGACGCTTCATCCAGACAGAGGGGAGGGTTCCTGGGGCTAGTTCCTGTTGCTTTGGACATTTCTTCCTGCCTTGATGTGGTGGCCATATCAGCAGCAGAGGAGATCTGTGGAAGACAGTGAAAGCTTGACACAGGCTGTGACAGCTGACTCCAAGAGGGCTTCACGGCAGAGCAGGTCTGTCTCTACGTCAGAGTCAGCTGTGAAGGCTGCACTAATGCATGCATGCACTCAACCAGTATGTCTGTGTGTCTGTGTGTGTGTGTGTGTGTCTGTGTCTGTGTGTGTGTGTGTGTGTGTGTGTGTGTGTGTGTGTGTGTGTGTGTGTGTGTGTGTGTGTGTGTGTGTGTGTGTGTGTGTTTGCATCTTTTGCAGATTTTGGTGAGCCAACATGCCTGTCCCACCACCACCACCACCACCACCACCTCCTCCTCCATCAGCTCCAGCACCAGGTCCACCACCCCTTCATCAGACTCTAGCACCACCACAGGTACCAAAGCAGAGACACATGTAAACACTATACAGTCACACAACAAATGGCTCTGCTCATCCACCAAGCTAGAGCCTGTATTATTGATTAGAGATAAAATTACACACTGTCTCCCCCTCTCTTTTTCTCTCTCTCTTTCACTCAGTCACTCACTCAGTCTCACACGGACACAGTCAGCAGAAGGCCAGCAGTGGCAAAGGGGTGTCAAATTTCCCTCTCTCTCCCTCTCATTCTCTCTCTGTCTCTATCTCTCTCTCTTATCCCTGTCCCCCTCCCTCTACCATGGGAAAATGCCCTTTAGTTCTTAAAAACTATTCATCCAACTTGTCGATCCAAAACAGTGGAGCTGGAGAATGTTGTGAAGGTAGTTTAAGAACATCATTGGTAACTGTCAGTATTTTAACACTGGGGTTGTAAAACATAATATTCTCGGCTGTTTAAAACGCAAACTGATAGCGTCTGACGTTCAGACTGAAGCTCACACTGATAAAACATTTTAAATGTCCTGAAACCGTTTTGTTGTGTCTCATTGCATATATGTGAACTGTGTCTGACCTTAGTTTTCAGTTAAATTACAAACTGTGCCTCCAACCTAATAACAACATTGTTTGCACTTCATGTCAGACCCAGACAGGACACTCTGCACTGGGGGCATCAGAGCGGGGAGGCCGCAATGCTCTCCTGGCAGACATCCAGAAAGGAATGTGCCTGAAGAAGGTCACGCAAGTTAATGACCGCAGCGCCCCTCAGGTTGACAGTAAGTCTCCACAGCTACTTCCTGCTTCCTGTTTTCTGCCTCCTATCAGAGACCACCCTCATCAGCAGTGGATTGTTTGGGACAAACACGATGGAACATGAGAACATGTTTTTAGATTGAGGCGTCCTGTTTTATTTTGCAGTGCTAAGAAACTTCTGAGAAGCTTCTTTGTAGGAGACATGCAGTATAGTCCTACGTGTCTGTATATGTTATAGTGAAATACATGAAGTATAAACCTACGTGTCTCTATATGTTATAGTGAAATACATGAAGTATAGACCTATGTGTCTGTATATGTTATAGTGAAATACATGTTTGAAGCTATGCAACCGCAACACCTGCTAGTTCAGACCCAGGAGGGTGAATTAGCAAAAGGGTAGCTCTGGGTTGCTAGACTTAGCACCTTTCCCAAAAATGGTGGCTGTGGGGCAAAATGAGCCAGTGCTTTGGGGGTAAGATGAACCACAGCTTTAAATGAAGTTATGTCAAATATTGCAACAGCGCTCATGCCAGGTCATTTCAGTAGAAGAACAGACAGGGGCTCTATTGTCATGTGCTTGTAGCCGTAGGCTCTGCTTACCTCCTTGTGGATGATGAAGAAGCATCACTCTGTTTTGCCATTTTTATTAGCATTTTCTGTACAAATGCACGTTGGTGTTTGTTGTTGGCTACAAAGTGTGAAATTACACAGATATTGGAACCTTTCTGAAAACGTACAGTTTGTCCTTGGTACTCAGGTAGCAGGTGTGCATGCAAGTATATATCATGAAACATTTGATGACAGGTATAAATACAGCAGGTTGACTAATTAATTAGTAGTACATTATTTTGAAAGTTATTGTGATTTGAAGCAAATGGTCAAACTAATATACATTTTCAAATCCTACTGGTCAGACAGATCATGCTGTCAACTAAGATTTGTTAGTGCATTTGTTTTATGCATGTCTGTTGAGGTGTGCGCGAGTGTGAATGTGTACACATTTTAGAGATTCTGTTCGTAATTGCTTTCACATGCAGCGGATGGCTTGTGGGATGGCCTGTGAGTCATGAGAGAGAAGTTGCTGGAAGAGATACACAGACAGTCACACATAGAGGCATTGAGGCATGGTTTTGTCTAATCTACTAAAATTTACCCTGAAAAGGAGAGTCACTGAATGGAGGAAACCAGTAAAACAGACATGCCAGGAGCACTGGGCAATATGGGACACACTCCCAAACAGGGCCCTATTGTAATACAAAATATGTCTCATTATGGAAACATGATATATATAGGCTGG
Source organism: Sprattus sprattus (assembly GCF_963457725.1). Taxonomy (NCBI): domain Eukaryota; kingdom Metazoa; phylum Chordata; class Actinopteri; order Clupeiformes; family Clupeidae; genus Sprattus; species Sprattus sprattus. The sequence goes on from NC_137918.1 coordinate 9,559,910, forward strand.
AAATTACTTTTTGTATTTCTTGTAATGTTGGCCAGCTAGAAAAGGGGACATTGAAGTCAAATGGCAAAATTTCACCCTGGACCTGAAACTTGGCAAATACTGACCATGTTGTGCCAGGAATTTTAAGGTTTGCCAGAACTCAGACTCGGGGGTATATCTGTTGAAGTCTCTCTTTCCCTGTCCCTCCTTAGCATTCATCTAGTCACTTAATACAGTAATCCACTACCTGTTTAACCCTGTGGCACAAATATGTGAGGCGTTCACATGAAATAAGTGTTACAATTACAAGTGTTATTGCATGTGTGTTACATTTGTTGCAGGAGGTATTTGCTTATTGGATATACTGTATGTGGGAAAGGTTGGCCCTTTTTAACCCCTGTTAAGTATGTGGTCTTAATACCATACCGACGAGCCTGGCTCTTTGGCTTCGGGGTCAAGGTGCAGGTTTGGTACCCTGTAGACCTGGGTCTGGGGGGGTGACTGACTGCTCTCTCCCTTGGCTAGAGTTCTGTTGACTTAAATCAGAGAAGCTGCCTATTCGCCAGCTGTTACTGATCGCTGTCGTGCCAAGCATGGTCATGATTATAATCAATATGTTGTTGCTGGAATGCACATTGTTGACACCTGCTGGAAAAATCAACAAATTGAGCTCATCTGACAGGGTTAGACAAATCTGTCAGAGGTTTTACAGTGCAAAGTTATACATTTTAAGAAAACAACAAACTTAACTTTGTGTTATCGTTGTGTTGTGCCAGTGGAGGTAGGAGGCCTGAAAGTGGTCTGTGTGTCTGCTGCTTGATGGCCTGAGGGCTCGAGATCAAGTAGAGAGATACAGGAGGATAGGCAGATTAATACTTAAGAGACACTCAATGTGTTCATTAAAACAGAACAATGGAAGAAAGAACACAGCCCAATGTAGTAGTGAGTACTTAGTAATAGTTACACCAGTATGGTATGAGATGCACTCATCTGATGGTGCGTGTTTATCCACAGAGCCAAAGGGGACAGGCACAGTGCTGGGTGTAGGCGGCTCCAGTGGCTCAGGCACAGGCGGCTCTGCTCCCCCACCTGGAGCATCCTCTCTTGGAGGTCTGTTTGCTGGAGGCTTCCCCGTGCTGAGATCTGTTGCCAAGGGTGACTCTAAAGCACCCCAGCACAACCCTGGTAAGACACACACACACACACACACACACACACACACACACACACACACACACACACACACACACACACACACACACACACACACACACACACACACACAGCACTAGTAAGACTCGCACACATAAACACACAAACAAGGCCCTGGTAAGACACACACACGCACACTCACACACACACACGCACACACACACACACAAATACACACACAGCACTAGTAAGACTCACACACATACACACACACACACACACACAACCCTGGTAAGACACATACACACACAACACTAGTAAGACACACACACACACAGCACTAGTAACACACACACACATAGACACACAAACAAGGCCCTGGTAAGACACACACACATACACACACACACACACACACACACACAACGCTGGTAAGACACATACGCAAGGGAAGATATTACTTATAGGCAGAATACACATAGACATTCACTATGGTAATGCATCTAAATTGATGTAGAAAATACTTCTACTGCTGTTGATGAATGACTTGTGTCAGTGGAAAGTACTGAAAAGCTGCATGCAGAGAGGTTAAGACATACTTAAGGATTATATGAATTATGTTCTTTTGAAAGGCCTGGATTTTTTAAAGCTTGACTGTACTGAAGTATCCACATTTTATTTATGTTAATGTAAATGTAAGCAGCTAGATATGTATTTCTCAAGAATTTGAATCAAGGCAATGAATTGTGTGTTTGTGTGTGTGTGTGTGTGTGTGTGTGTTTGTGTTTGTGTTTGTGTTTGTGTGTGTGTACGTGTGTGTGTGTGTGTGTGTGTGTGTGTGTGTGTGTGTGTGTGTGTGTGTGTGTGTCCCCATCAGTATCCCGGTCTGGCTCATCGTTAAGTCTGAGGCAGCCCCTGTGGAACCCTCCAATGAATCCGGGGGATTTCCGTGGCAGCGCCCCAGATCTCTCCGCCCCACACAGGCCCCTGGAGAGGAGATGGTCCCGCCCCTCCCCGACTACATCAGCCCCTCCACCCCCGTTCCCACACACCGCCCCCTCCAGACCTCCATCATCAGGCCCTCCCCCTCCCCCCCATTTCTCCTCAGACAGACCAAAGATCTACCCTCCACCTCTCCCCACCTGTCCTCCTCCACCTCCCCCACCAGCCGCTACCTACATCACTAAACCCAACTGGTTACCGGTCCAACACCCTATCATGCCCTCCACTCCCCCACCCCCACCCCCACCCCCAGCGCCCTCCCTCCCTCCCCCTGCCCTGCCTGACCATTCCACAGGTGCCTACTACTCCTCTCGTCTTTCGTCCCCCTCTTATGAGCCGCACCAGGGAATAGACACCTTCCCCCCTCCCCCTCCCCCTCACCCCTCCTCATACACCCCGAGCTGTCCCTCTTATCTGCCTCCGCCCCCTCCTCCACCGCTGCCTCCGTCTAAATTGCCTCCTTCCCACCCGACCTCCTTCAGACCTGCTGTCCCACCCCTGCCTCCCACCTACCCCTCCACGGCTCCTTGCAGACGCCCGCCCGCTGTGCCGTGTCTTTCAGGTACTTTTCAAGGCAGACATTTGTGATACCTAGGTCACTAGTTTCCAGAATCCACCAGTGTGTCAGCCTTTTAATTTCAATGACTACCTAATAAATTGTATCTTTATTAACATATTAACATAATTATTGACATGTAGTTTAATGCGTTGTGTGAGTGTATGACAGGTATTGGGAGACTATCTACTATCTAATGAATGGTATCTTATTAACATGTAGTTTAATGCGCTGTGTGAGTGTATGACAGGTATTGGGAGACAATCTACCACCTTAATGAATGGTAACTGTATTAACATGTAGTTTAATGCGCTGTGTGATTGTATGACAGGTATTGGAAGACTAGGTCTGCCCCCTGCTCCACCTGCGAGATCTCCAACCACAGAGTTGTCCAGCTACTCTCTCCTGCCACCTCCCCCTCCTCCTCCTCCCCCTCTTCCTCCTTCTCTCCACACAATGACCTCCAGTCAGGGGAATGGCTACCTGCACAGCCTGGGTAAGGAATGTGTCTCCCGTTGAAAATGACTCCAATATGCAGCCTATTTACACACCACAGTCTTAAACAAAAGGTAAAGGCACACAATGCACAAAACATATTGACATATTTGCAGACAAAAGGAGAAAATTAACTGTAATTGTAGGAGCATAGTTGTGGTTTGAAGGCTCAGAAGAACAGTGGCACAAACAGTGCAGGGTGTGACTTCATTTGGGAGCGGTACTTCCACTTAATATGGACGGATCTTGTGATGTGACTCATCTGTATTGTGTGTCTGTGTGTGAGAGAGAGAGTGTGAGAGAGACTGAATGTTTTGACAGAAGTTCCTGATGTCCTGCTTCTCTTTCAGATGACTTTGAGTCCAAATTCCAGTTCCACCCCTTAAAGGACTTGCCTCCACCCAAAGAGTTCTGTCCATGTCCACGAATGTACCCAAGCAAGATGAATCGAGGTAATAAAGCACAAAGCCAGCTTCCTACTGATGGGCTCATTTATCTTGTGTGCATTTTCTAATTCTGATAAACACTAAAACTTGACAGGCATCACAGTGGAAGGTAAATGATGATTGAGCATTAAGATATCATGACTAGATAAACACATTTCGGCACAACCATCTTTCCTTACTTGTTTGCCTTGGTGACAGACAGGTGATTACTAATTGACAATTGTTTGGTTTAGTGTACAATCCAGTTGTGCCTTAACCTGCTGGGTTCAAGAGCATGGCATTTGATTTGAAGAAATCTTCTTACCTAGGTTTAAACTCTTAACTGCCTCTATTATACTGGCATAGTCAGTCTGAATAATATATGATTTAAATAAAGGTGATGTATGTAAATAAAATTATAATGTATTTGAAGTTGAGGTTTCTGCTTCCAAAGGAGATGCTAGTAAGTACACACACAGGTTCACATATCTTTCCACAATGGCCTGTTGATTTAAATCAATTTAGGATTGATATATGCCCATAATATCTCATTTGAAACACGCTAAGTAAACTGAAGCCTAATGTAAATGTATTAATTGTGGAAGTAATCAATATCCTAAAATAAAGTATTTCATCCTACATTCCTTGCTGTATTCTAGAGCTGTATATCAAGGTGTGTGTAAATATATTCTGGTATATTCTGGTTATGTGTGTGATGTGTAAGTGTGGGATGTTTTTTAACAGTGTCACCAAAGCCTCCGGCAATCAGGACTCACCTGCGGTGAATCCCTCCCAGTACCTGGCATACCAGTTGGGCTGTCCTCCACCTCCTCCCCATCACTGTGGCATCTGGTGACTCACGTCCCTCCTCACAGCACAAACCAAAGAGGTTTAGGATGAATTAATACACAGACAAATGATAATTTCATGATTTGTGTTGAATGCAGCTAATCAGTGCCTTTTTGTAAGCCTGTTTAAACCAATCACAGCATAAAGTTCTTGGGGTCAGGACCAGCAATACATCATTTAGATTTTCTATGGTTTTGTCATCTGAATTGTAGTTATGGTCATGAACTGGACTTTTCTTGGAGAGGGATCTAATTGAGAGATCAGGATATGTTTCTGTTTCATTGTCTAGTCATGCACTTCAGCTCCTAGGATATCATATCAATCTCTAACAGTACGTTTTATACACTGCTTAACAAGACAATTGCAAATAACAGCGCCTCACTTGTGACTGATGAAGCAAACATAACCTATGCCCTATTTTGTCTTTGTATGTATATGTTTGTCTGTCACATTGCGCTTGTATGGCAGACAATTAACTGACCTCTGTATATATAGTTGTATTTAACTTAATGTGTTGTAGTCTGTGTTTTTTGCTCCGCCTTTGTGATAATCAACCATAAAGATGTCTTGGAAGCATTGCCACCTTCTGGACAACTTTATTATTTCAGCAGATGGAACCACTTCTGTCCCAGAGTAGATAGTGTGAGCCACTCATCCATTATATGATGTACTTTGCGAGTTATACGAATAATGCAGGGAAAACTGAAATATTGTATGAATACCACTGGTCATATGAAGTTGTTGCCTGAAAGATTATATTGAGTATTTATTTTCATACCTCCATGTACAATGTGAAGTTTGACATTATTGTTCACCGTATGAGTGGGTATTAAGGTGCTAATTTCTTATGAAATGATTCAATATGACAATATCTGACACAAAATGACAACAACAAAGTAACAACATTATTAAAGCTTTTGTCTGTTGGGGCAATAGGATAAAATGCAAAGTATGATCAATTTGATGTAAGATAATTATGGGTTGCTGTTTGATTATAAATGCATTTACTGACATGTAGATAAAGGCACTTTCAAATTACACTATGACATCATGTTATAAAAACACATTACAACAGAATCATCTCAGAGGCAAACATGAATTGCCAGCCACATTTGGATCAGGAAGGAGATAAGTGTACCACCACGTATGTCTTAGAAGTCCCCTTGTGATCAGCCCTCCGGTCCAGACAGTATTAAGGTCTAGTGGACCAGACAGGCAACTCAAGTTGATTTCATGAGAACAGGATGCTGTCCAATGGAGACGCACAGTGGACACTTGGATGCAGCTTCCATACAGCAGTAAGAGCAGATGAGATGAGAGCACCGTGAGAGCACAGCTGGCTCTGGGAAAGGTCTCCACATCTCAGAGAAACATGACAGGCAAGTAATATCAACACAGAGCAGACAAGAAGGCCATTTTTGGCCACTTATAGTCATTTGGGCAATAGTTCATGGCTGAAAAGCACACCATTGTACTTGAAAGTTCATAAGGTCAAATGATGTGCATTAAAATATAGGATGTAGCTTCTTCTCAGTGATAAAAGTGCATGTCCTGTTATGGCTGATAGAAACCTTTACCACTATGTCTATATAAAACCTACTGTGTTATTTTGGCTGCCTATAGATCCCCTGCTTGAAGCTATAAGACTCAAATGCTGTCATATATCATGTATAGACAGTGTTACTGAGAGACCGTCAACAGTACGTTCAGATTCCCATGTGCCTCACAACTCCTGGGAATTCAAGGAATCCTTGTTTAGTTCTGAGAGAATCATTTTAAAAACATGCTGTCTACAGTCAGGCACAAAGAGAACGACCCTATTCTTCATCCTCCTCTTCATCGCTCATCAACATTGCAAACCGGTTGTTCAGGTCACGCTCATCAGCCCTTTGGCCCCTCCCTCTCTGCATTTGACCCCTCCCTCTCTGCATCTGACCCCTCCCTCTCTGCATCTGGCCCCTCCCCCGGTCTCCTTGTTTCCTCTGCCCCCTTCCCCTCTTCCTGGTGTTGGAGCAAGAGGATCCAGGAAGTGCTGTAGGGCCACAGTCTCCTGACTTCTGTGTGGCCTCCATTAGAGAGGAGTAGAGCAGCCCAGGGATGGGGTCTCCTGCCAAGAGAGTTTCTATGGCAACCCCTTCTCTCAGCGCTGCCTGCACGGCATGAAGCAGAGTCCCACTGAACAACCTGGAGGCCAAAGAGATAAGAGAACAGAGGAGAGATAAGAGAACGACCGGATCAATAAGTGCAACCAGAGATCAAAGGTCAAACTCCAATGAACTTCAATCCGGTAAAGACTAGACTTTGTTTTAACCCTGTGATACACTGCAACTGGCTAAAACATATTGAGCCTATAAAGAACCAGCTGGTATATTAAACTTTTAATGGTCACAGTAGCCACTGGGTAAAGCATTTCAGGCTGTGGTTATGGCTTGACTGAATGAAGGTACCAGGCACACGGAGGATCCGGAAGGGGGCCCCATAGCAGCTGGTTCAGGCACAGCGCTGCCTTCATGCACGACTGCCACTGGCTAAGGGAATGGGCCACCTCCAGGCTCAGACCCCGGCCCTCCTTCCTTCTGTGTCCCAGCTGGTAGAGTCTGTGCAGCACAGCAGCAACACCAGGCCTGCTGCAGGTGGGGTCTGACGGAGAGGGAGAGAGAGAAGGCACAGACAAGAGACAGTGAGGAACACAGATCTCCTAGACACAATAACCTTCCTAGAGCCGCTTCTAAACCTAAACAAAAAAATCCTGCTCTTCAGTGATAGGACAGTTAAGAATAGGATTGCCTAAGGCCATTATAAACACCTAAGGATCTCAAATTGAGGATAATAGGTTATAATGTGTTTAAATGCTAACATTTATTTTATATTTATCTGAAGTGAAACATACTTTCATATATTCAATTTTCTTTTAATAAGTGACATACTAAACAGTGTTAATAGTAAATCTAGTGGTAATATTGCATACCACCATAGTATGCACATTTATGAACTGTACATTCTCACCTGTGGGATTGGTTCTGCGACGGCAGAGCTCCCCAAATGTAAGGCCCAGCAGCACAGCCTGTAGGATGGTGGGGTCAGGCCGAGGCTTGGAGCGCTGAAGCCAGAAACATGTCACACACATGGGAAGCCTGAGAGTGGGCGGCAGGGGGGCCAAGGCACGCTCTTCCAGAAGCAGGACTCTCAACAGCATCTGCAGACGTACAGGCAACGGCATCTGGATAGGGAGAGAGAAAACAAACATCTGTATAGTTACAAATAAATAGATATGTATAGGTTACCAACCTCTGTATAGTTTCATAGAAATATATATGTATAGGTTACCAACATCTGTATAGTTTCATAGAAGACAGTATTTAAAGCTATATTACACAACAACAAGCAGCAATTGGTTCTGGACAGGACAAAAGTGTGAATAGATATTTCTGTGTGTGTGTGTCATCGCGTAGTGGTTTGTGTGTGTGTGTGTGTGTGTGTGTGTGTGTGTGTGTGTGTGTGTGTGTGTGTGTGGGTGTGGGTGTGGGTGTGTATGTTTGTGTCATAGTGTAGGGGTTTGTGTGTGTGTGTGTATTGTACCTGGTCCATTGTCTGCACTTGAGGAGCTCCGCTAGGTAAGAAAGGGTTCACAGTGCTTTTGGTCAGGTTTAGATCACATCTATCATATTCCACCACACAAGGAGTGTCCTGAGCATGACCCTCGGCCCCTGACTGTTCCCCACGTCCAGAACCACTCCCCCCCCTGCCCCTGACCCTGCCCATGCCCCTTCCTCTTCCTCTGACCCCAGGAGCTGCAGCCTGCTGGTTCCCGAGGAGAAGCAGCCCGTAGATGACCTGCCGAATGGGCAGCGAGGTGCAGTGGCTGCTGGGCAACCTACAGTTTTCGACCTGGGCATGCAACATGACTCTCCTGAGTACCAGCACATCCTGGACCAGAGAGGGCAACCTGCCCGTAAAGATCCCCTGCAGGAGCCACTGTGGCTGGGCAGCAAGTATTTCAGGGACCGCTATAGAGCCTGGAAGAGTAGATAAACCTCCAGAGAAGAACTGGGCCAAGCTGCTTCGAGGAGGGAGAATGTACTCCTGCATCCCGGCTGAGAAAACCGATTGAGTGGGGTTCCTCTTCTGTCTCTTCCCTCCTCCTTCTGCAAGCTCCAGCACCTCCTCCAGAGCCTCATCAGGGCTGCTGAACCGAGAAAGCCACAGGATGAGGCCCTCGGTCTCGGGGTTCCCTCGTCCTCCCGTCCTGGGCAGTTGCACACGGCTGAAGAATATCTGCTTGATGTGAGGAGGAGTGTAATCATTGCCCATGATCACGGCCAACAGAGGCAACATCTGTGGGGTGAGACCCTGGAAGTGGGAGCAGAGGCGGTCCACAGTGTAGCAGCGGGCTGGGATGAAACTGTGTGATGGAGCCTGCTTGCCCACCACCATACCGCCCCACTGGAAGTACCTGAAGGGGATGTAACCCCCACGTAGTGGAAAGATGTAGAAGTCACTGTCGTTGGTCAGCACAGGACAGCCCCACTGGCTCGCCAGGGAGGCGATCTCAAAGTCTGCCTCTGCTGCACACTGGAAGAGGGGAACGGCCATCTCCAAGAGCAGCTGCATGAAGACTGCCTTGGTGAGCAGGGGAAGGAGAGAGCTATGCGATCCGCGCGAGAGAGAGTGGGCGTCCTTGATGGAGCGCTTGGCGCGCTCTTGTAAGGTGGAGAACTTCTTGTCGCTGTGGTCCATCCCGCCATCCAACACCACGAAGGGCTGAATCTTGCAGGTGGAGAGCGCAGTGAAGAACTGCTGCACCTGCTCTGCGAAAGCCTCATACTCCCCGCCGCACTGCTGGTCGGCTCCGCAGTTGAAGTACAGGCTGTAGTACAGACTGCTGCCATCGATCACCAGTCGCGTGGCCTGCAGACGCACGTTAACGAGGAAGCGACGGTCCTTCTCCATATAGGTGGTGAGGCCATGTACCCCCATGGCATGACCTTGGACACAAAAGACACAACAGGCAACTCTCAGTGTATCTGCTTTAGTGGCTGACTTAACTTTCACTTTACTTCACCTTAATAGCTGACTTAAAGGTTAACTTCAGGAGTTTTTAACCTGGGCCCTGATTTCCCATCTTTTTGGGTACAAATTTTAACTAGGGACAAATCAGTCCAGTATTGAGTTAGAGAATACATAAACTAAAAGTTAAACTACAGAACAAGTAGGAGCTTGAGGAAAAAGTGAGAAACATAACCTTAAATAAGAGCAATGTATTGTCTTGTAGCTGGTAAGACACACTGATATTTACATTGGTTTACAAAGGATGGAAAGCTGTGAGTGATTGTTCAACCAAGAATGGCAATTTACAGGTTTACGCCACATCTTCTGTTTCGAGGGCTACAACACAGATACATGTATGCACATATATTCCATGTATATAGATTGTACTGAGTCATTTGCCACTGTAAACTCAGAGACAACCAGCAGAGGATGCATACGTAGTTATGTATTTATTTCTCATCTATATATTCATCTACCATTATGCTGCAGCTGTAAATCCTATGGTCTCTCTTAACTTCAATCCAGGTCATTTTTACCAAACCAGAGGTATTCGAAGGACAATGTTGTCTATTGTAAAAGTTGGCAAGAGCGTTCACTGATAGCAAAGGAGGGGAACTTACGAGTTTGGGTTCTGGAACGATGAGTAGTTTGCTTCTTGACTTTGAAGTACTCCTTAATCTATACTGGCATTATGGACTGTGATGCAAAATCAGATGATTTCTAGATATGTCCAGAGCCCCTCTACAGATCTAGAAATTATCTGATATTGTACAAGTAATTTCGTCCTGCCAGCACGTTTCATAGTCATGGGTCAATGTCTTTCTACTCTTTCCAAGTAGTTCCACTATCATCACATGAGATAACTCTCACGCAGAGTCGTTATGTTAAGTTCCGGTTTCCGGCTGTTTTTGCGTTGTCAAAATAAAAGTCCGAACCCTGTTTTCTCAACTGCAGTGATCATTCAATGCATTTAGCGTGGTTAAATATACAATATAGCGGGTGCTGTAGCTAAGAATTTAGATGATGAAACAAACTACTTATTTTGTGAATATCCGGTTTCAAAAGAACGTAAATTCCCAGTATTTGCATCTAGTTATTGAAACACCGGGGTGCACGAAATTTGGTGGGCATGCAGCCCCACTAGATAAGCGTCGAACCATTGATTTTCGTTTTGATCCTTTGCACCCCCGTCGGACTGGACCCCTTTTAAAGAGGGTGGGGCAATTCAGTTTTCTGTGAATAAGTCGAAAACAGTAGGGCTTAGGAGGACCACATTTTTTTTTGTATGTTGGTCTTAAGAGGCCAGGTCAACCATTCCACTACCACTTATTTCATGTATAGCGCCACCTAGTTACAAATGAAAAAGCAAAAATGGAGTGTTGTAAAAAGTGTTAATTGTAAGTTGACAAGGTCAGAACTGCACTAAATCGGAGGTGTGGGATCATTATGACACCTTCTGACTGCACGTTAAGTTTCGTGGAATTCCGTTCACGGGGGTCATGCAATAAATTGATTTATATGGTTGTACACCAACTGGCCTGTAGGTGGCGCAACACAGTTTTCTTCGAATATCCCGAGAACCGTAGGACCTTGGAGGGCCAAATTGTTCTTGTATGTTTGTGTTAAGGGGCCATGTCAACCCATACCATAACCAGTCATTACAAATAGCGCCACCTAGTTAAAAATTAAAAAGCAAAAATTAGGTGTTTTAATCGCATATATGTCAAAGTGCTTGAAAAATGTCCAAATTTGCCAGGGACATCAAGCCTGTAACCGTCCATCTTCGGTAGAGTTTTTGTCCATGGATGGAGCAAAATGGCTCTGTAGCGCCCCCTAGAAAATTGCAAAAAAACCTGCGCATTGGGGTTATTTTGGCGTAGCTTGACGGAATTCGGTACTCGTCTTCATCATAGTTGGACGCACCAAAAAGTCTCTTGACGCCATGGTGGCAGATCCACAGGAAGTCGGCCATTTTGAGTGGAAGATGCGTTTTGACGGCGTTTGCACACCTCGCATCTGATCGAACTCCTCCGAGATATTTAATGGTAACGCCTTGAAATGTGGTCAGGTTACTCTTCAGCCATGGGCGACTAAAAGTTATAGAAGACTTTCTCATTAGTCGCAAGGTGTGGGCGTGGCAGACCCTCAAACTTTGCCAACTTGCCAGTGCTTGCCTCAAAACACAGTCTCTTATAACTCTTGGGTACATTGTTTGATCCAGAGAAAATTTCTTAGGGTGGACCCTGGATCCGGCCCGAACGCGTACATATGCCTGACTGATATCACCTATAGCGCCACCGGTTGGTGGTTGGAAACTTCACTTTGTTTCCACACCTCTTTATGTGACCTGTTTTAACAAACTACATTGCAAAAGAAAAAAAATACCAAAACGATCCACAAAAAAGTAGTACACAAAACATTACATAACCAAATCATCAAAATCTATTACAAATAATTCCTTTAATACATAAAAATGAAACACAAACAAATTAACACACACAAAACACATAAAAACACACAAACACACTGACAACCATGACTCATTCTGTGCCAAAACCTACTGAACAGATCGGCGGTCATATTTTGTAACGCTTTGCGTTACGTCTAGCTTTACTTATGCTAGTCAATTTGTAAACTCTGGTCAAGATTTGGTACCGTGCCTGTGTGACTTATTGTTTTTTTTCGCTGTTTCGCTGGAGAAAAATACTAATAATTGAAAAAAACTAAAAGGATCCAGCAGCTTCTCTGAGGGAAGGTGGAGTTATGACTGAGGAAACATAGGCACAACACCTCTCACACCTCATATAAGTGTGACAAACAAACATTAACTGAACCATCACACATTCCTTTATGCACTAGACGCAAAAACACCTTCAGCACAACAGGTGGCTGTTGCTTTCACAGGCTCTACTACAAAGCTGTAGCAGACCCCTTTACCAGTCCTTGTCTCTCTGCTGACAGATCCTTAAGAGAAACTCATCCTACCTCCACCTCTTTACTTTCCCTTCCTTTTAGATGAGGCCCATTTAGACACATCTCCGAGCAGAGACATCAGACAGCCCATTGAGGCATGGAGATGCAGACTGTTCTTGCGTTGGTTGTGGTTTTCACAGGGATTACTCATGGTAAGTTGCCTACGATCATCATTCATTGTCGATTACAAATGGTCTTTATATGTTTCAGTATCTTTATATGTTTTTCTTTTGTAAAACATTTTAGTGACGATGAAAGGCCTTTAACTATAATTCCACAGCCATACCTCATCAGCCACAACATACTGATATCATAACCAAATGTCATGATCCAGTACTATTATGATGTCTTTAATTAAAGTTCTATAGTTACGTTTATGGTATTTGGGAGACAATTTTGTCTGAAGCAACTTTGTAATTGTAATTATCTCAGGATTACCAGGGCTTTTTTGTAAACTAGTGAAATAGACAGAATATTTTCTGTTTGTGCTCAAATGTAGTTTCAAAATGATACATTTATTTTATTGACAATAAATCAGGGTTTTTCCTGGGTCAAAATGGCTCTTCGTTGCTCCCAAAAAAAAAATTGCGCGCTATGCGCGCACAGTCTGGGTTACCTATCAGCAGAAATCAATGTTTTTATGTTTTACATTTCATAAATAATGGAGGCTATGCTTGAGGTTATCATTTTGCTTCCACTTTAAATTTAAATAGATAGGCTAATATATTGACAATAGTCCAAGCCCCATGGTGCTATCATGTATGGTTCAAAGATTATCAAGGTTTACCTCGTATATGCAAACTACTGAAATCTATATCAATAGAATCTAGAACTAACCAGTGGTCAGAAATGGAACACACAAATTATGAAAGTCAAGTTTATCTATTATTACTATTCATGTTTATTATACAAACCTACATACCATTATTTTCACCAATGGAGGCTGCATTGGACAGGTGTATTCGTGCACGTCGGGCTGGCCCTCGCAGTGGAACAACAGTTTTCAACCGCACCGGTTTATCAAAAATAATATTAATATTATTATATTCGAGATGCAACACAAACGAGTTGAGCTTTCATTGATAAACCAATGCTGTTGTCTGCCTTCCCGAGGCCCCGCGTTCTACTGGTTCTCGTTCAAACGCGTAGACAAATCAAGTAATAGCCTACACCTGTGTAAGTTCACAACATAGCAGATATTTTAATAAATTGAAAGCCATGAATATTGAAACCGCCGACTGATGAAGTCAGGATGCATCCGCAGGTTGAGTAACGAGATTTCGGCTGTGGCCTACTTGAAACATACTATTCAGAACATATTCGCTGACGTGCATTGCACAGGTGATGAATTGCTCACAAATCTGCTTAAAACAACTAGTGAAGGTGTTTTAGAATAATATTTATGCCATATACAATAAGTGACTTTATGTAAACACCACTTATTAATGTTAGCTGCCTAATTATTTAGCCCAATGCTAGCATGACTCTACCGTAATTCGATTTTTAACCAAGGTAGCCTATTGTACCTATTGAGCCTGTTGATCGCGGCCTGTTTACAAGTGTGGTTAAAAAGATAAAGGTGAGCTGTTATTTATAGATACTAAATATTTCCCAAGCATCTAATGGCTTACAGCTACCTGTAAAGCATCTAAACGTTCAGAGTAAGGTAGGTTTACTACTAAATCGGCAGCCACCAGTCTTTGGATAGCTCTCATAAATCAGTTATTGTAGGCCTATATATGACATTAATATTATTCTTACCATCACACATAGGATATATAAGTTCACGCACACATTGCTTAAATAAAACGTAAAGCCTACTATCAAAGTATTGTTTTTTTAAGATAATGTAGGCAACTACTGCTCGCTCTGCTTTATACAAAAACAATCAAATTAAAGTGACTAACGTCTGGCAAACTTGGAGAAGCCTCTGTTCAATGATTGGCTGAGGGGGTAGGAGGCGAGATCTGCTGCTGCTGCTTGAATTCAACGTGAGCGCTCAAAACCCCATTAAGCTGAATTGGATGACAGTTTTTTTTTTATCGCAGACTCTTTTTTTTGCCTTTAGGCGCTCAGGATTTTTCATAGGCGTTCGGGAAAACGGCTTAGGCGCGCGCCCACATTTTCTCTATGCAGGAAAAACCCTGTAAATGTGCCAAACTGGAGCAGTTGGTCTTGTGAATGGAATGTAAAAGTAGTAACCATGGCTGCAGTTGCTCTTGTTGGTTTACACCGCTCTACATACAGCTAGGCCTATGCGGACTACCACTGAATACTATGGAGATAAAATAAGGGGATATGGGTAAATACCATTAACTATAGGCACACCGTTGGTGCATTTGCCCAATCCTGTCCAGGTTTCACAATGTGTCAACCTGCAAGGAACTTGTCTTTATTCACACGTAGTATCCAGTGACACTTAGGGGCTTTACACCTGGCACCTGCACAATGCATCTTGTATCCAGATTGTATCTGGATATGATATAATACGATTTTAACCAGATTCCATTTAGACCTGCTTTTATTATGTGTCTCACGTGTCCTCATTGAGATCTGATTGCTGTGTCTAGCCAACATCACATCCTCCTTTCGTTTGCGCGGGTCCAAAAAAACATCAAACAAACAAAAAGATAGAAGAAGGTAGCCTTCAGTGAAGCTGCATCATTGTGTTTGCTTGCTTTTCAAAACCTTGCTGGTTTGGAACAGTTGCTCACCATTACGTTCTTACCGCCCACATGGTTCTTGTATGTGGATTGACAAAGCGATTGCATTTACACTTGTGTTCAACAAAGATCACAATATGTCCTTGTTTGGACAATTCAATCACAATCTGTCCTCAATGCGTCTTGAGTACATTTACACCTGTACTTTTATGTGGTCGAGCACTATCCGATTGCGATCTATTCACCAAAATTGCATTTAAATGCCAACTGAAAGCTCCTTCCACACTTATGTTTTTTTCTGGAAAAATGACAACTACATCTTAGGGAGAGGTGTTCACCATTAGAGTCTGATGAATCTTTTCCACTGAACTTTCCCTGCACAGCTCACTGTGTCAGGTGTAGGCGTCTGTGTCAGTGATAAACTGTGGAAAAGAAACTGTGTTTAGCTCTGGGTGATTTAGAGGCTATAGTGCCTTCTCTTACCCGCTTGATGTTAAGCTTACAGCCTAAATACGTTATTATCCTGTTATTCAATGAATCAGTAATGCTGTAAAGCCTGGTATGATCACAGCCTCAGATATAATCACTTAAGCACAATAGTAAAATCACATTTCTTCACAGGAGTGGAGACCACCTGTAACGCTGCACAACATGTTTCATGTTATGGGACTCTGGGACAGCCTTTGTACCTACAGCTGATGACAAACACCATACAATATGATATTAATTTGGACAGAAAAACCAATGATGGTAAAGATGGGATTCTTCGAATAAAAGATGACAAGATGTACTTTTTCAATACCGCATACTCCTCATTAATCAAGCAGAGAGTGTATTATTCTTCACACAATGGGACCTTGATTATAAACCCTGTGGAGAGAAATGATTCAGGAACGTATATAGTACAGATCGTTAATAACACAGGGGGCAACAAGGTGGTAAACAACACACTGCAGCTGATAATAAATGGTAAATAATTACTTTTTGAGTGCAATACATAATTACATCTTTGTTATAGATCAGATTACAACATGTGTTTATTTGTTGCTGTTAATATGTGAAAGTCTTTAATATCAGTGCTGCTGTGTCTGTTTATGTTTTTAGACACACACATGACTCCCAACATCTCCAACACCAAACACCCCCCTCTACATAATGACACACAACTAGTGTCGAATGGAACTTGGAAAATGTCCAACAGTGAGACATTAGTGACATTATTGTGCTATATTGGTTGTACTGTTGTTGTTCACCTCACAGTTACTATTCCTGTGTATACATGAACATATACTACAGTCTGGGTGTTTATGTTTTTCTGTTCTGTTTCTTTATTTGTATTCTTA
Source organism: Sprattus sprattus (assembly GCF_963457725.1). Classification (NCBI taxonomy): domain Eukaryota; kingdom Metazoa; phylum Chordata; class Actinopteri; order Clupeiformes; family Clupeidae; genus Sprattus; species Sprattus sprattus. Next base: position 9,576,396 of record NC_137918.1, read on the forward strand.
GTCATGGTAGTATCAGGATCTTCTGCAGTCTTCGTTCTGTGTTTGGCTGTGTCAGGAGGAATATTCTATATCAAAAGAAGAAAGAACACCTACAGGGCGGGTAAGGCATTTCAACATTTAAATACATCTCAGAACAAATTGGTCTTGGCCTTATGGCTCATTTGTAAGCCTTGAAAGATATTTATGCATTACAAATATTTCACACCGGGTTTGGCTCTCAGGCGAGTGAAGTTGATGCTTTATATGATTACATAGAAATACCAATATTATTTAGAAGTGCATTTAGATACAGTATATCTGAAAACCACTGAAAAAAAGAAGTGCTATTGTACTGCTGTACTTGATGGACTTGTCATAACGTATCACTTCATCTCCTCTCTGCCTCTCCTTCTTTGGTTAATACCGACCTTTATAGCTGAGCCTGAAGACGTAGTGTATGCTGATGTTTCCATACTTAAAAGAAAAAAGAAGCGGTCAAAGCTGAAGGAGAGGGGGGAGCCGACGGTGGAGTACGGGGAGGTCAACCTCACAGACATGTCCCATACCCGTTTTCCTTCATAGGTATGCTGAGGTACAGTCTGGAAACCAGAGGGGTCAGTCTGTAATGCACTCTATATGATCAATCTGGTGCTCTTTGCCATCTGTTGGAAGTAGAGCACAATGTCTGTCAGATGAAGGAAATTAGATCAACTTTTTTCACATGTGTTCTTTCCTCTGCTTAGCTTCACTGCTGGTGTTTATGTTGCATAGGACACGACAGGAAAGCTACATGTAATTCTAAATAGCTCAATAAATTATTAAATCCATTTATTAATCTTCTGAGAAACATAATCATGAATGCAGATTTGATCTTCCGATTGTAAATTATCTATGTCAGAATTGACTTTCTCTGTCTTAAAATCACAGAGCCTTATTGGTTTATCTACCATCAGTCTGTGCTTGGTTGCCTACTGCAAGTGTGTCAGTAATCTCAAGAAGCTCACATATAGATGTCCTTTCCCCAATCACCATACTCATTATAGTAGTATCACCATGATTATTTGATATTCAGTTGTGATAGTCTAATACGCCTGGTAGGCATTGGGGCCATGTATATCGCTCAATGTTCTGGGCTTCTGTTGGACACTAGTACTAATGTTGTGTGTGAGTGTGTTACACAGGGGGAAGTGCAACTGCAAAAGCACCTCAAATCACACCTTATGTGTGAACAAGGCACACACACAAAATCTGCATTTCCTGTTCTATTTCCTGTTGTAGTGTTAGGCAAGTGATTCAAAATGCGACCCCAAAATTGTGTTGTGTCAAGATATGCTGTCACAGACTGCTCAAATAGCACCTTTAACGTTTACTAAGGTGATGAGCTTTTCATGACCCTGTTTCCAACTTTTTTGCTTTTGCATTTACTAATCACCTTGATAACTAGACGTAACGCAAAGCGTTACAAAATATGACCACCGAACTGTTCAGTAGGTTTTGGCACAGAATGAGTCATGGTTGTCAGTGTGTTTGTGTGTTTGTATGTGTTTTGTGTGTGTAAATTGGTTTGTGTTTCATTTTTATGTATTAAAGGAATTATTTGTGATAGATTTTGATGATTTGGTTATGTAATGTTTTGTGTACTACTTGTTTGTGGATTGTTTTGGTATATTTTTCTTTTGCAATGTAGTTTGTTAAAACAGGTCAAACCAGACGTAACGCAAAGCGTTACAAAATATGACCGCCGAACTGCTCAGTAGGTTTTGGCACAGAATGAGTCATGGTTGTCAGTGTGTTTGTGTTTTTATGTGTTTTGTGTGTGTTAATTGGTTTGTGTTTCATTTTTATGTATTAAAGCAGCATTGCAGGGGGTCCGCGACATGAGCCTATGTTGATCAGTTCACCATTGAATTTTTTTATTTTTATGAATTCGCTTTGATTTTTCAACATATTTCCAGATTACTCTTGAATATAGTGAAAATATCCTGTTAAAGACAGAATATCTGTGCAGGGGGATGGGGCGTGGCGGCGGTGGTTAAAAACACGCACGCACGCGCAGGCACATCAGTGGGCCACAAATGACTTTCTAGTCAGAATGGTGGTCCCTGGGACAAAACCAGTTGAAAACCCCTGTATTAAAGGAATTATTTGTGATAGATTTTGATGATTTGGTTATGTAATGTTTTGTGTACTACTTTTTTGTGGATTGTTTTGGTATATTTTTCTTTTGCAATGTAGTTTGTTAAAACAGGTCAAATAAAGAGGTGTGGAAACAAAGTTAAGTTTCCAACAAAGAAATATTTTACCCTACTTTGGTATCCCCAGTGGATTTGTAGTTTCAGACTGGTCAGGTCTAATGAGGTAATAGTGGAAGTTAGTTTGAGGTGCTTTTTATTGCATATTGCTTGCCAAGGATTTGTCAATAATGTGTTTATTATTGACAAAACTTTGCGGGAACTCTTCCAAATCTTGTTCCTCAAGTGTGTACCTAGTGAAGAACAGTGATGTGGAGATGGCACCAATGACGTGACGGTTTGTGTAGCTGTAGCTGTTCATATTTCCCGAAGCTCATACTATATACAGCCGCGGAAAAAATTAAGAGACCACTTCAAAATTATCAGTTTCTCTGGTTTTACTATTTATTGGTATGTGTTAAAGTAAAATGTACATTTTAGTTTTATTCTATAACCTACTGGCAACATTCCTACCAAATTTCAAATAAAAATCTTGTCATTTAGATCATTTATTTGCAGAAAAATGACAATTGGTCAAAATAGCAAAAATGATGCAGTGTCTTCAGATCTTGAATAATGCAAAGAAAACAAGCTCATATTCATTTTTAAACTACACAATACTAATGCTTACACTTAGGAAGAGTTCAGAAATCAATATTTGGTGGAATAACCTTGATTTAAAATCACAACTTTCATGTGTCTTGGCATGCTCTCCACCAGTCTTTCACATTGCCGTTGGGTGACTTTATACTACTCCTGGCGCAAGAATTCAAGCAGCTCGGCTTCTTTTCATGGCTTGTGACCATCCATCTTCCTCTTGATCACATTTCAGAGGTTTTTTATGGGATTCAGGTCTCGAAATTGGGCTGGCCATGACAGGGTCCTGATCTGGTGGTACTCCATCCACACCTTTACTGGCCTGGCTGTGTGGCATGGAGCATTGCCCTGCTGGAAAAAACATTTCTCAGAGTTGGGGAACATTGTCAGAGCTAAAGGAAGCAAGTTTTTCTTCCGGGACAACGTTGTACTTTGCCTGGCTGAGGTTTGTAAAAGACCATAAGGATTGAAAAAAGCGGACTGGAGGGTCTTCTAGTTCGTCTTCTCTGATGAGTCCAATTTTCAGCTTTGCCCAACACATGGTCGTCTGATGGTTAGACGGAGACCTGGAGAGGCCTACAAGCCAGAGAGTCTTGCACCTACTGTGAAATCGGACTCATCAGAGAAGACGAACTTAGAAGAACCTCCAGTCCGCTTTTTCAATCCTTATGGTCTTTTACAAACCTCAGCCAGGCAAAGTACAACGTTGTCCCGGAAGAAAAACTTGCTTCCTTTTGCTCTGACAATGTTCCCCAACTCTGAGAAGTGTTTTTTCCAGCAGGGCAATGCTCCATGCCACACAGCCAGGCCAGTAAAGGTGTGGATGGAGTACCACCAGATCAGGACCCTGTCATGGCCAGCCCAATTTCGAGACCTGAATCCCATAAAAAACCTCTGAAATGTGATCAAGAGGAAGATGGATGGTCACAAGCCATGAAAAGAAGCCGAGCTGCTTGAATTCTTGCGCCAGGAGTAGCATAAAGTCACCCAACGGCAATGTGAAAGACTGGTGGAGAGCATGCCAAGACACATGAAAGTTGTGATTTTAAATCAAGGTTATTCCACCAAATATTGATTTCTGAACTCTTCCTAAGTGTAAGCATTAGTATTGTGTAGTTTAAAAATGAATATGAGCTTGTTTTCTTTGCATTATTCGAGATCTGAAGACACTGCATCATTTTTGCTATTTTGACCAATTGTCATTTTTCTGCAAATAAATGATCTAAATGACAAGATTTTTATTTGAAATTTGGTAGGAATGTTGCCAGTAGGGTATAGAATAAAACTAAAATGTACATTTTACTTTAACACATACCAATAAATAGTAAAACCAGAGAAACTGATAATTTTGAAGTGGTCTCTTAATTTTTTCCGCGGCTGTATATATTCTGTTATGCTGTGTGCTGTTGCTGTATATATTGTATGATGATATATACATAGGTACTTTAATATATTCCACGGCGCTATGTTGGACACTTATATTTACATATATTTTATGTTATTCCTACCGATATGCAATATTGTTGTGTTATATGTTGTTGTTGTGTTATATGTTGTCCCTCGTCGCACCAACAGGAGAAGCACTCAAAATTTCGTTGTATGTAAATACAATGACAATAAAGGCTTTTCTATTCTATTCTATTCTATTCTATACTACACAACATTACTCAAGTTAATTCTTCAACCCTGTGCATGGCAGACAGTGTGCAGTGTATGGGAGTTGATGAGGAAAGGCAGGAAAGGTCATACTTTGTGCGCTAATAAAATGCTGATAAAGATCAGATCATCCAACAAATTCTGTTTATTTATTAGTTACTTGGCCCAAACACAAAACACAAAATAGGGCTGATTGGACCAGATTCTGGTGCTCTTAACATATCTCCACCTCCAGGATTTTTGCTGGCATCTTAATAACTTTTGGTGTAAAAAAAACAAACATTTTAAATTTGCAAAATGTTACAACTGGCTAAGAAAAACAAAGATAACCATTGTTATAATAATCATTAACAGACTCTGCACAATAAAATAAAATATTATAAACATATAACTCAAGAACAGCAGTTAATAAACAATACAACTTAATCTCAGTAAAACAATAAAAGCAATAAAAAAAACAGCAAGCTAAAACTAAAATTGCTCTTACAATAAGAAAAGAAACACCAATTCTATACATTTGAGCACGTCATCTTGAAGTGCATGATGTTGTGTGAAGTATGTACATGCATGTCTGACTGCGTTCACACCGACCACAGCTTACGGGCCCAACTATGATTGCAGAGGAGCCAGTTGTGGGCGGAGCCTGGCTCAATGGTGTACACCTGCTCTTGCTTTGGATTGGCCACGGTGTAGCTGAGGCGGAGTTTGGGGTTGGGGAGCTGGGCCGACGAGAGTAGTCGACAGCCGGCCGACAAATACTCACTCTCAAGGACCACACCACTCTCTGAAGCCCTACACACACACACACACACACACACACACACACACACACACACACACACACACACACACACACACACAAAGCATATGAAGAACTTTTACCATTGCATCTGCCCTGCCAATGAGGTGAAGTTTTCTTGGACCGGTCTCATTAGGAGGCCTTCTCAAATGAGGCAGCTGCTACCTGTTACAGGCTGTGCCACCCCAATCCCCAATCCTCCATACACCTAAAACAGTCAACCTAAACGTAATTGAAACCGTATAGACTAAACTGCAACCAACTCCAAAACAGATGAGACAAACAAAAGGTTCATTGTTCATGTGGATACTGTGAGAGCAGCCAATAGCATGTGTGCAACCTACATTCCAAAAACTAACTGTTGATATTTGATGTCAACAGCCCTTCAAGTTAAAGCCCTCCATTTTGTGCCCTTCTGAAGCAATGTTCTGACGGCTGGAAGTGTTTATGGCTCAGTCTGAGACACTATGTTTGTTTCCCATGTAGAGGCAGGACTGTGTAAGAACACCTGGGTTCTTTTGAGCTCACACAATGGTTACACCAGGGTTAACTGCTAGAGGACCATGAGGAGCAATTTGTTGGCAAGAAGCTCACATGTATTCGAGGTAGGTGTATTTAACTTTAATTTTTGTAGTAACCTAATATACTAATGCTGCCTTGCCGTGTCCCCTCTTACGCCTTTCTACCCTGCGCGTGTTTGTGTGTGTGTGTGTGTGTGTGTGAGACGCCCTTCACACTGGCCCCTGTGTCTTGGAATGATGGCAGTTTGTGATGTACAGTTAATGGGGAGAGGCATATTGTGGGAATAATCAGGGAATTGTATTATTAATATGGGGTAGAGACAAGTAGGGTGAGGGAAGAAGATGGTTAAAATTCTAGTCACTTGTGTAGAGGGATCGAGAGAGCCATGGAGTTGGCCATTACATTTATGCAAAACCTCCACAGCCTTAGCAAGTTCCTGAGGTTTTGGTGGTTTGGGAGAGTAGTAACACCTCCCATGTTTTCATCTTTGGGGAAAGTCTAACATCACTACAATTCATATATATTCAATACTCTTCCACCTCTAAGTATCAGCAGTAAGGCATATGTACAGTACCTTGCATAAGTATTCACCCCCTTGGATGTTTTACCCTTTTATGGCTTTTATAAATCAGTCATGGTCAATATAAGTTGGCTTTTTTGACAAAAAAAATCACAAAATAGCTCTCTTTAATGTCAAAGTGAAAACATATTTCTACACAGTAATGTAAATTAAATAAAAATATGTAATGAAAATAAGTGATTGCATAAGTATTCACCCCCTTTATATAGACTGACCTAATTCAACAGAGGTCCAGCCAATTGGTGCTAGAAGTCTCACAATGAGTGAAATGGGGATCAGTGTGCAGTGAATGTGTCTCAAGTGACTGTAGTATAACGACACCTGTGTCTGGAAGGTCCATTCACTTGTCAGTATTCAGTAATCAGTATTCCTGGCTACAGTTACACCATGAAGACCACAGATCACCCTAAGAAACTCAGAGAAAAGGTTATTGAAAAGTTTAGGTCAGGGGAAGGATACAAAAAAATGTCCAAGGCACTTAACATCCCCTGAAATTCTATTCAATCCATCATCAAGAAATGGAAGGAATATGGCACATGTGTAAATCTGCCTAGATCAGGCCGTCCTTACAAACTGAGTGACCATGCAAGAAGGGGACTAGTAAGAGAGGCCACCAAGACACCTATGACTACTCTGAAGAAGTTTCAAGCTTCAACAGCTGGTGTGGGAGAGACTCTGCATACCACCACTGTTGCCTTGGTTCTTCACCAATCAAAGCTTCATGGAAGAGAGCCACTGTTGAAAAAAATGCTCCACTTTGTTCTCATCAAACCACAGAACCTTCTTCCACTTGACCATGGAGACTCCCGCATGCCTTCTGGCGAACTGTAGTCGATCCTTTTTTTCAACAGTGGCTCTCTTCCATAAAGCTTTGATTGGTGAAGAACCAAGGCAACAGTGGTGGTATGCAGAGATCCTCCAATCTCAACTGCTGAAGCTTGAAACTTCTTCAGAGTAGTCATAGGTCTATTGGTGGCCTCTCTTACTAGTCTCCTTCTTGCACGGCCCCTCAGTTTGTGAGGACGGCCTGATCTAGGCAGATTTACACATGTGCCACAATCCATCCATTTCTTGATGATGGATTTAACAGAATTAAAGGGGATGTTTAGTGCCTTGGACATTTTTTTGTATCCTTCCCCTGACTTATACTTTTCAACAACCTTTTCTCTGAGTTGCTTAGAGTGATCTTGGGTCTTAATGGTTTAACAATAGCCAGTAATACTGATTACTGAATACTGACCAGTGAATGGACCTTCCAGACACAGGTGTCGTTATACTACAATCACTTGAGACACATTCACTGCACACTGATCCCCATTTCACAAATTGTGAGACTTCTAGCACCAATTGGCTGGACCTCTGTTGAATTAGGTCAGTCTATATAAAGGGGGTGATAAAGGGGGTGAATACTTATGCAATCACTTATTTCCATTACATATTTGTATTTAATTTACATAACTGTGTAGAAATATGTTTTCACTTTGAAGTTAAAGAGGGCTTTTTTGTGAATTCTTTTGTCCAAAAAGCCAACTTATATTGACTATGACTGATTTATAAAATCAATAAAAGGGTGAAACATCCAAGGGGGTGAATACTTATGCAAGGCACTGTAAGGGATAATGTATAGTACACTGGTCAGTATCCGAAAATAAATCCAGACAGGATGAACAGGACACTCACGTGCAGCGGACTATACATTATCCTGCTTAGTATACAGTTAACGATAAGACATTCCTCAAGATCTCTTTTAATGATTTTGTTGCCTATTTGGGCTTCCGTCGAGAGAAAAAAATAGTTCACGTAGATAGAACTTTAAAGTTTCAGGTGTTACGTAGCAAAGTATTACTTGACTTTCAGTTACAATGAATTTCTATTAGGAGAAGTGAACGGACTAGTTGCGTAATGATATGTAATACGTGAATCAGAAGCACAAAACTTGTTGCCAATGGCAGTGATATATTTGAGCAACAAACATTGAGCGGAGGCCCATTCAAATCAACGGAACATTGTCCAGCATTCTGAGAAGCCGTACAATATATTATATCAAATTGCTGTACATAAGGTCAAATATTGTAATAGGAATTTTGGTTTGGATCGGTTGCCTTAACATAATGGTAAATCTGACAAATGTCAAATGCCAAAGTGCAGGGAGGTGTGTATACCAAAGACAAATTCTCTGCCACCCCTGATCCACTAATGGCTAACGGCAACAACTGATATCACCATCATCTGTCAGTCAAGGCAAACTACTGTCCCACCATCTACAGTGTGTGCTGTACACATCTGTGCATGAAGCGCTCTTGCTGTGTAGAATATGGGCCCTGCACAACTCACCTCTTCAGGAGAACCACTGGAGCTTGACTGGGGTCTGGGGTCTGGGTAGAGTGGGGCATGTTAATGCTGATGAACATCTCTAGACACACAGCCATCTCCACCTCATTCAGGGAGCTGGGCAACTCCAGCACCAGGGAGCCAAGCACCACTTCCACCAAGGGGTAATAGCCATGTTTGTAGGCACCTGCACACATTGCATTTCAACAAGCTGCAATTCAATTCAATTCAATTTTATTTGTATAGCGCCATAACAATACAATTGCCTCTAGGCGCTTTGGCGCAATGAGTTTATTCCCAAAAAAGTTTAAGTTTTGCAAATACTGGTTGCTGGTGAGAGTAGCAACAGAAGAGGTCATCATATTTATACTCACACACATACATCGAATCTGTGAAATAGAATTTAAATGTGTTTCATGATTTTAGCCTACGTTGGAAAAGTATTCGAGCCCGGTTCCAATGGTTCCGCTTGCCGAGGTCACAGATGAGTTTCTGGACCAGCACCAGCTCCGCAGGCAGCCCGCTACCCAGCATGACCTCCAGGGTCTCCGCGGCAACCAGTAAAGCATGCCGTTTCAAGCACGCCCTCAGAAGGGAGTTGAACAGGCCCGTGTAGTCACGCACCTCGGCAGAATCTGTCACACACACCCACACACACACACACACACACACACACACCAAAACAGGTCAAGTCAATCTGTATGGTTTGGAGGATGTTCATGGGTAATATGAATGATGAAGGCGGCCTTCTTGTAGAGGTGTCTGTGAATCATCATCTCACCAACTGGTGGCTGCAGCCCAGGGAGGTGTGTGAGGAGCTCCAGCGCATCTCTGTGAGAGGTGCATTGGGCCAGCCGCGTCTGGACAGACACGCGGTGCACCACATCCGCACGCTCGCAAGGCCACCTGCTGCAGCTTACAAACCAATTGTTGTCTACACACACAACCACACACACACACAACCACACACACACACACACACACAAACAAACAAACACACACACAAACAAACAAACACACACACACACACACACACACACACACAAACACACAAAAATGCATTTGAAGTTTTTTTGTTATTTTTATGAAATAAAATGGTGCTTCAAAGTGTGTGTGTGTGTGTGTGTGTGTTTTGGCATCTGCATGTTACCTCTAAGGACATTCAGGGCTCCCTCCACACTCCCAGTGTGCAGGTAAAGTTCTGTTGCCATGGTGATGAGGCAGCAACGTGAGGCGTCATCCTCACCACCAAAAACCCCCTTCATCACAGAGTAACATGGATGTTGCTCAGACAGTATCTCCACAATCTTCTGTCCCTGAAAAACACACAAGTTTGGACACCCAAATGGACCACTCACTCTGACAGGCCTTGACTTCTTACGTTTTAATCATTAAAAAAATTCTCTATTTTCAGCTTTAGATGTCTAATAAATCCGAGACAGTGGCATTGTAGAGTAGACATAAACTGATACCTTGCTCCATTGCTGGTTCTTGTAATAGTGGTTCAGCACAGAGATTCCAATCCTGCCCAAAAAGCTTCGGGCCACTCCTTCATCTGATACCTGATTGGACACTGTACACACACACACACACACACACACACACACACAGCAAACACAGCAAACACAGAAGGAGATGACTAAAGCAGATTGAATGTAGCCTAAACCCAATATGACACTTAATCATGGCTCTAAGTTAGGATTTTAGTCTGTGACCAGACCATGACCATGACATGGTTGGCATTCAGATCATTCACTACCACAGCACACAAAGGTATGTGCAATTAATGGTCATTACAAAATGGTTGTGTGCATTAAGTTGTCCAACAGCACTGAATGGAAATGCTACAAGATTGTTGTGCGCTTTAGACCGCACTAAGATCAAGCAGCGCTTCCACATCACATCACAGTGCCAGGCAACCTGTACCTGCTTCAGCGAAGCAGCTGTAGGGTAGTGTGTGTGACTGAGAAGGCTCCCCCAGCAGTGCGCTGGCCACACACACACAGATTTTCAGCAGGTGGCTGGGGGTGCAAGGACTGGCACACATGTGCAGGAACACAGCGGCCATCTGTCTCCAGTCCTCCTGCTTCTTACACAGCTACACACACACACAAGTGAAAGTGAAAAGTGAAAGTCACACACAGAAAGGGATTCAATGATCATCTCTACCTCCAAAAGTACTACTGTTATCCAAAAGTGACTTAGAAAGCATTATTTAAGTTCAAGTTCAATCTAAGTTCAAACAATGACATAATTGGGTATCTTTATGGGTGAACACACTTCTATGATCACATTAATGAGAGAAACTGACCTCTAGATCGATAAAAGCTTGTGCTATGTTCACCACCTCAGAGGGATTATCACAGATGTTGGCCAGCGCCCTAGAAAAAGAAAAGAAACAGAAAGAAAAGAAACAGGCCTTTGTAAACACAAGCAGAAAAAAAATGGCAAAATGAGATGATCTGGGTCTGGAACTCTCCTTGGCTTTTGGTAATCAGAAGTAGATGCACTGACCGATCTACCCTTTTTCAGCTTGATTGGCCAATAAGTCTCAGATATATCCGATTCTGGGACGGTTAAACATGTTAGATAAAGTGAGATATACTGCAATTGATTTTTTGTTGGATTTTAAAATCATACATTCGTACATTAAAAGCTCTGTCCAGTAACCTGGAAAAGCTTTAGAAATGTAAGTTATTTAAAAAAAATCAATGTTTTATTTGGAATGTACAATTGAATTTTCCATCATAGAAAAGTTGTTTGTGTATGCTGTCAAGTATAGTCCCTAGAAAGAAAGAAATTTGAAAACGGCAGGTCAGACCTAAAAATCAGAAATGGCTGCACAGCTCATCAGAAGTTGGCAGTTTTACTCTGCGTCAACCAATCACAAATCTCCCAATGTGATTCCTAAGAAAAAACAATCGATGAACTCTGAACAAGACACAATACTGTACAGCAATGTTTCACAGCAAATACTAATATAGATCATACAGGTCTGCATATATGCCTCACCTGCATTTGACAGCGATGAAAAGGTCCATCTGTGTTTTGGGGGCCTTCAAAAACACCAGACACTTCTGCAACCTCTCACACTGATCCAAGGAGAACACACAGCCGGCCTCAACCACCTACACATACACACACACACACACACACACACACACACACACACACACACACACACACAAACACAAAACTGCATTATTCCAAACACAGCCCATAACAAACAAAAGCATCTATTATCTGTGTGTATGTGCCCAAGTTTGAACCATACTGAAGGCTTTGTCTGAATATGAGTAAAGATGACTGTTTATACGTGTGTGTCTACACTATTCTATACCAAGCTCTTGACCCAGGCTAAACATCAGCTGAGGGTTGGTCCCTTGGGTCAATAGCCTAAGAGAAGAGTAGGCCGATGCTATGACTATGCTATGCTATGCCGTGACTGCCTGGGTTAAGGGTAAGTTCGTGTTTTGTGATTCATGTTTAACCCTGGTTGCGTGGGGGAAATGTATCCCTGTTATTAGATAGCTGATGCAATGGGTGGCAAATGCATGCTGAACATTTTCTCACAACAATATAAAACAAAAAGCTAGAAACAACATACAGCAGAAAAACATTCAAACTACATATAAGGAGAATTAGATGTAGGTATGTGCATGTGATTTGTAACGGTGTGTGTTCACCTTGGAAATCAGGAATACAAGCTTGGGAACAGTATTATGGAGCATCCTGTCACAAGCATGCTGGAAAACAGCTAACACACATTCAGATGGAGGCTGTTGAGGAAGGGTCAAAGGTCGAAGGTCAAAGGAAACTCAGAAAGGGGAAGTTACTCAACATTATAAATGGACAGGCCCAATCCCAGTTCCACACACACAAACCCGTATATTGTGTTTGAGCAGCAGGTTGAGGACATGGAGTGTTTCAGGTAGATAGGACAGTCTGAGGAGCGACGACACAAGTCCAGTCACCACCTGAACATTGAAACACAAGCCAGGGGTACACATCTCATAGTAGTCTGCAAACAGGTCCACTGGGGAAGAGAGAGAGGGGGAAAACAAATTACATTTACAACATCACTATGCAGGCACCTGACATGACATTCACATGACTGCCATGGGGAAATAAAATAAAATGAATAAATAACTAAATTCAAAAATTCAAAGCCCAGTTGTACTACCCTGTAGATTTCCAAGAACAGCCGAAAAAGTTTGGCTTTGTGGACATTTACGGGGACCCACAGAGTTCTATGGAAATCCTCTAGTTGAAATGCAATGTCACCTCACGCACTGTTAGCTCAATTTCCCTTCCCAACACACCTTTGCCTGTGTGCGGAGTACAATTATGGTAACAAAAGGTCCAGCAGCTGGCAAAATAGAGGGAGATTTAGTAACGGTCAGCAGTGAATCCTGGTCATGTTGCCAATTTAGTATTTTGTTTCCAACCAAGGGACGACTTGTTCAATGTAATACATTGTAGGGTTTCCATGAACGTAAACAAAGCGTGCAGCTGCATACGCGCATGTGTATGTTTTGGTGTGTCAGATACAATGTATGTATGTGTGTGTGTGTGCATGTGACTGTCTCACCAGCACGTTTGACATTCACCGCGTTGTTAGACTGTGTAAACCTCTGCACCGTGACCATGCAGAACTGCGGAAAGGAAGACACAAACATCAGACATGCCTTATAGACCAAACACACTAATCCACTGGCATACTCATCTCTACACATCAGACATGCCTTATAGACCAAACACACAAATCCACTGGCATACTCATCTCTACACATCAGACATGCCTCATAGACCAAACACACTAATCCACTGGCATACTCATCTCTACACATCAGACATGCCTCATAGACCAAACACACTAATCCACTGGCATACTCATCTCTACACATCAGACATGCCTCATAGACCAAACGCACTAATCCACTGGCATACTCATCTCTACACATCAGACATGCCTCATAGACCAAACACACTAATCCACTGGCATACTCATCTCTACACATCAGACATGCCTCATAGACCAAACGCACTAATCCACTGGCATACTCATCTCTACACATCAGACATGCCTCATAGACCAAACACACTAATCCACTGGCATACTCATCTCAACACATCAGACATGCCTCATAGACCAAACACACTAATCCACTGGCTTACCCATGTTTACACATCTGTGCTAATAATAAAAACTGAATACCACCTCTCCTCTAATCTTTGAAATGGCTGACATGGTACGTTTGACTTTTTGCCACTATACGTTATTTCATACCTCTCATTATTGATCATAATGTATCAAAGCAGACCCATAAGTACAATTAAGGGTGGAATTGCATAATACCTTTTCGTCCCCACTTCTTGGCACGTGCAGAAAACCGCAGTTCTTCCTCGAACAGGGGTGATTCTCACTGAAGTAATACTTACAGTACTGGGGACAAGTGCAAGAGAAAGACCAAAGCACAAGAATGAAAACACTGTTACTACTTCAACACGTGTGTGAGGCAGTGGAGTGAATGAAATCAACTTCAAGTGTTAATAGATCTTTTTTCTGGTCGTTGTTGTTTTTAACAGAGATATCTTTACATCTTAGAGAAAAAGCTGGATTCCAGAAAACAGCTTAGTAGTGTCAACATCTGAATCTAAGCAGACTGAATGATACTGGGGGTGCCTTTGTTTCGCCTTTAATCTTGACCTCTTTCTCAGTGATATACACGTCTATTGCCATGACCAAAATAATGATGTGGGTGAGAGAGAGAGTGAGTAGGAGACTTACAGTGTCATACATTGCAGGTCTAGGTGGGCCTCCATTCTTCAAAAGTGTGAAGTTGTCTTTGAATCAAGAATATAATGCATATACATAACTTAATATTAATATTGTATGTTTATACCTGTTGTGCAAGGTTTCGCTGAAAGAGCAATAACCTGTTCTACATGTGTATATGCTTTTCTATGATTAGGCCACAACCAAAGAAACATATTTCTGAATTCGTACCTGTGTTGCATGTGTTCTGTTTCAGGTTTGAGGGCAGCTTCCTCCTAGTTAAAGCCAAGATATGAAACATGTCAAAAGAAGGACAAACTTGTTATCTCTACATGTTACTGGTTACTGTATGTTACTGCACCATAACGCCTCCTAAACAGATTACATCAGACTGAATCTACCAATGGCTACCACATTATTCTTACATCTTTGGGCTAGCATAGGCCAACGTGGTAATGCTGCTGAGGCAAGGCTAATGTAATCAATCTATGCACTCGGACATCAACATGCTAATAGCAGAAATGAGATAACATCACTGGTTTCGCTTGCCAGCTCTCTTAGTCATGATAAGGACATGCACTAGTCACTGGCACTGCAGCCAGGGATGGTGTTCAAACGTTGTATAAAGGTTGTCATTATGTCACTAAGTGTATCCATAGTAACTTGCAAATGTCTCATTCCTCAATCTGCAATACACGTGTTCATGAAGAGTGGACCTCATGTACAAAATGTTTTTTTAAACATACAATGCTACTGTGCGATCGCAAAGTTTTAGTGCGGGAGCTCACTGAAACACAGCATCTTCATGAAGTATTACATGTCGTCCAACAAGGTCACTTACCCTGGGTTCCAGCCTGAGTTCCAATCCTTGCCGTTACCATCACCATCACCATCAGTCCCATTCTCCTAACACACACAGGAACAGGTGAGTGAGTGAGTGAGTAAGTGAAACTAAACCTTCCTACTAAACTAAAAACATGTTTACATAAAACCAAAGCGATGTTCCAACTTTGCCACAACCGTGTAAGTGTAACAGTATAGTGCAGAGATATGACTCCAAATCCTATTGTTTTATTTATTCTGAAGTGAGCCCATCTTGTTGAAGTACACAGTAATACATGTTTCTCTTGTACAGCACTATTTCTGAGTGCAAGTTGCAAAGGTTGACATAAATAAACACATGTAAAGATTAGACTGCTTCCTATGAAATGCATTTCATCCTCATGCACAAAACCATTCATCTCTTAATTCATTAATCTAGCGCCATTTTCTTTCTCCATTCTTCATGGTGTGTTGTGAATGCTAGATAGGCATTCACATACCTCCAGCAAAACAAACATGTCCCCAACCTGAGTCCAACTGCTGCTGGGTAAGGATGGTACCCTTCTTGTCATCGGGTTATTAGGGGTGCAATCCAGTGCATTCTCTAAAACATAAATACATCATTCATCAACTTCCAACATTTCCCACATTCAAATATTTGGAGCTCATTACACATCTAAATGTGTTCAATAAAATACATTTATCTACTGAAATTCTAAACCTTAAAGCAAAAGCTCAGACGATGTTTTGATATAACTGATTATATACTCACTTACATTTCTGGTGAACAAATGTTTGATACAGACTCAAAGTCTGTAAGTCTGAGCATATACAACATATCCTAGTCAAAATGACTACAGAATATCTTCAGAAATATATGCAAATGAACTCATTTTGCATTAC
Organism: Sprattus sprattus; assembly: GCF_963457725.1. Classification (NCBI taxonomy): domain Eukaryota; kingdom Metazoa; phylum Chordata; class Actinopteri; order Clupeiformes; family Clupeidae; genus Sprattus; species Sprattus sprattus. The sequence goes on from NC_137918.1 coordinate 9,592,595, forward strand.
CAGAATATTGTAATACCTATCATTTATTTAATGGTTACTGAACAAATGAAAAAAACTTGCATGAAATTAAAAAAATACTTAATGTAACGTGGACAGAATTATTGGCACCCTTTACTAATATTTTGCAATTGTCTAGTAGCTTTTGGAATAATGTTTTTTGATAATAGCATTTCTGACATTGGATGGTCATTTTCTGAATCCAAAAATGCAATGTTTTCAGTATTAACACACTCCCATGACTTATTATGAATGTTAGCATATAACAACTGACACAAGTGGAGAGGAGCAACCTCTGTGCAACAGGCTGTATGGAAAGCAAATGAAAATTAGTGTTAGTATCAGTTAGTAGTGAGACCTACCCTCAAACGGAAGATTGGTTTTCTTCACCTCTGCCTTGCCAGTTGGCTCTTTTAAACATCTAAAACACAAAACAACATCTGAATTTCAGGGTAATTTACAATCAAGTAAAAACTCAAGAGTAAACCTGTATATTTGAAGTGGGGATGCTTTAACAGACATACATACACGTACCTTTCAGTGTCAGAGAGTATCGTTTTTTCTTCGCAGATGGCTGGCTTAGAGAAGTTTTCTATAGTCCATGTCTGGACTGGTGTGTCCTTTTTCTCAGTTATCATGGACCCATAGAGATCTGGGTCATCATCTATCACGTCCAACACGATTGCATCCTGCTCATGTACTTGGAGATAATTCGTGGTGTCGTCAAAGGCACCAGCAGAAGGAGAATGGCTTGGTGAACACAAGGGATCCGGCCTCTCGCACATTACTTCAATACTGCCGAAAATGTCTTCATCAACGTCATCAACCTCTTCATCATCTTCACTGTCCTTTTCTGTAGAAAGGTCATCCTCACTGGAGGTGGTGGACTGAGTGTCAAACGCCGCTCTTCCACCCATCTTCCACGACTCACCATGGGGAGGACCCTGGCCACGTCCCAGAGCCGAAGACAGAGTTTCTTGTTCTGCTGGTATGGGCTTGTTGGGGATCCTTTTGAGCCACAGATTGTGTGCGCTTTCTGACACTTCACTCCCACTTGCTAATCCAGACACAGTGACGTCATGGTAAGTTTGGTGAAATATTAGAGGCCTGCAGGTTAGGGGTTTGCCCCGGGCAGCTGATGATACCACCTCACTCTCTTCCTTCAGAGATGGGACAGCAACTTGCTCACTTCCCACTTCCCTTTTAGTCATACTCTCAGTGTTCTCTCCATTTTGCCTTGATTCCTGAGAGCTCACATGAAGGTTCCGTAGAGATTCAGAGGCATCTCCAGCTGAGCTCCGCCGTGGTGACATCACAAAGGGTGGTGGATCGTTCCGGTGAAATGGCCAGGTTATGTACGTGCGTGAGCATAGGTAGCGATTTCTCCTCAAAAATACCTGTGTCCTCTGGCAGGTATTGACCTCAGATGGTACAAACAAATTGTCTTTTGTATCAGTAGTGACTTTAAATAACTCATCTCTAATCTGTCTCTTCCTTTTTCTTGAAATATCATCCTGCCGCTTGTTACTGTTTGATTTATTTTTGGTCTGCCACTTAGTGGTCGGCTCAGAATCAACTGCTGCTGGAAAGGAAGACCCTGATCCACAAGTGGACGAGCTAAGAGGGCCGTTCTCCGATTGGCAGAAACTGCTTGTTCTGGCATTCCCATCTTCAAGGAGCTCCTGGCACATGAGCGCTAAGATTTGCCTCTTGAAGCAGTGCACACCGCTCCTCTGCCTGAAGGGGAAAAGGGCCGGAGGGAGGTAGCAGGAAAAGTGATGTGAAACCTCAAACACTCGCCCTATGTCACACAGATTCACCTTAGGATACCTACTCAACCAGATCACCAGTTTTCCGTGCTTGTACTCAGACTTCGTAGAGGACAGCTGGTCTTCCGGCTCCTTCAGACAGACGCTGCTTACTTTGGGCACCCTACGGCGGGCCAGCTTCCTTGTTCTCACAGGTGGGGTGTACTTAACGACACCACACAAGGCGCAGCAGACTTTTCTGAGATCTATCAGTTTCTGTCTACTCCTCAAACGTCGTGACAAGGTCGATCTCATGGAAGGTGGCTGGCAATGCCTTTTTTCTGGGTCACATTAGTATCTGCAAAAAGAGATGTCAGCTATCGTTTAGATTCACTACTTTACCAGAGTCACCCATCAGTTATATCCAAATGATCAGTGGGGTTGGTTAGATCTTCGGCCAGATTAAATAACATTACATAACCACCTCTTACTAGCATTAGCTTATCCAATTCAGCAACTTAAATAAATGTACTTCTCACATTTCATTCCATTCAAAACACTGAAATAGCTGAACTGAATAACTGAATTATTCACACTTAAGAAAATGTATTCTACAGAAGGTACAACATTCAGTTTTATAAACACTATCTTTTCCATGACCGCGTCAGGCTGTGGCTTCGTGATGATGTACACACACACACACACACACACATACACACTTTCTTTGCTGTTGTGTCTGTCACTCCTACAAAACATGGAATACACAAGTGTCAACTCCTGTTTCTATCAAGTTCAAAATTCACAAATTAATGTCACCTAATTCATAAATGAATTTCCTGATTCACATATAAATGTCAAACCTTTCACAAATGTAAACATCGCTATACATATTTAAAGACTAATGAACGTGCATTTACAAACTGGTCGAAATGTAAAATGACGGTTGTTCGTCTATTTTGTGTTTGACTTACAGGTGGTCTTGTTAAACCAAAAACGGATCGGACAGTGAAATTCCCTCATGATGGAACGTAACACTTACTTTTTAAAACCAGGCCTGTTATTTTGTGCCAGTAAGCATTTTAGGGGGCTTAATTTAGTTGTGCATTGTTGTTATTTTGGACAGAATACCCTTCCATAACCATGGGTCTTATACAACCAGTTGCTAACTTTGGGTTCTTCCAACTTATGTCAAGATGTTGAAATGCAGTACAACGCCAAACGACCTGGACTTTCAAATTAAAAAAAATTCAAACCGGATTTATATAATAATTAATGATTAATGTATTTGGCAATAATGTCATAAACCCACATTTTAAATCCCTGTACTTATTTTATTCCCCAACTCATGCTAGCTTCCACTGCCCACTAAATACCGTGCTTGGCTAGCTTAACTTCATACACATTCACCTCTTGTAAAATCAAGTTAAGCTAGTTAGCATATAGACAGAGTAAATACTGGCCTTTCTTCTATACAAAAAAGGTCTGAAATTATTCGTATTGTGTACTCAACTTACACTTAAACATGAGACTTATTGACTGACGTCCAGTCCCTGCTCTTCCACCTTCTCGCACGATTGCGTGTGATCTGAAATTATCTTGAAGGTATGCTTTCTTTTCCTCTGGCGACTTCAATTTCTATGGTGCAGGTTTTCACCTTGCCATGCGTCCTCTGAAGGTTCAACTATGGCGTCACATCGCCCATTACTACATTTCAAACGTGCTTCTTTCTCATAATTCTTCGTATTGTTTCCAAATCCACACCAGCGTATTTTTCTGTGTTTCTGTTTTTCTTTTAAGTGTGAACGTTGTTTTCCCCTCAGAGAGTCCGACGCTTTACTCTTTGGCAGGAGATTGGAAATCATCAATGTGCATTCGTTTAGCTCCCAGGACTTTTTGAATGCATGAACTGAGACTATATATACCAGCTTTATGAAATCAACTCAGGGCCTTTCAGAACAGTCCTTTTTGGGGGGCCTTATTCAGGTGCCTCTGACTGTCTCAATCAAGCCTTGATTATTCATACAGAAACATTAGGACCACCACATCTTGTGAAATTAACACGAATGATGGTTGCATAATTTTTGGCACACATTTTTGGTGCTACTTATCCAATATACACTTTTTGTCAAATTCATGAAGTTGTTCATCAAGGTCATAGTCGTGTCACTTAAAAAAAACTCCAAGACTTGCTTCTACAAATGGGAAACGACCACAGTTAACCAAGCCATAAACGATTTCAGCCAATCAACACATTGCTTCAGGAGCATGGAAAACAGAGTTTTAGATTGGCTGTTGAGCCCAATTATCAATAATCTTTTGCCAGAATCACAGACTTCGCCTCTAAATCATTTAATGAGCATACTTATAATGGTTAAGAGGCATTTATCTTTCTCTCATTGAGCTTTAAAGGTGCAGTGATCATCTTACAACAAATTGAAAATGGTGTTTCCAAACATATCACGGTGATAAAATAACAAACAGCCAATTTCAACAGCTAGACGGTTTGAGTTCTAGCCCTGGAAGCACCCACAAAGGGGAGAGACTCTTCAGATCTGTACAACTTTCAGTATAAAAAACTGCACAAAGCATCCACGTCACATTAATGTGGAAGAAGAATCAGGGAAAATAAACAGTTATTTCAGGAGAATTGTATTAGGCTACCTATACAGAAAATCAGATAAAGACAAGAAAATAAATAAAGTACAAAGCTCAGCGGTACAAGACATGAGTTGTATTAGGGTAATTCTACAGAAACAAATACATTCCTTTTTCTAACATTTAAACTTTGACTGCAGTTGTCTTTACACGTCAATGACATCTTAGTTTTATTATTGATTTATGTATTGTTTTAATTTTTTGTGCATTTATTTTGTTGGCCCTTACTATAAGGAAGGTAACGCCAGTAACAGTAACACCAGGGACAATTTTCATGAAACAAATGTATGTCCATTAAAGACATCTAACCACATGTTGTTAATAATAAAATACTCACTAAGTTGTGTCATTTGATCCATTTGCTCTTTATTTATTATTTCCCTTGCAATTCCCTACTGATGTAGGTAACTTGAGTAACTCCAGGTAAAATGCTGTGTATGAAATGAAAAAATGTCTGATTGTCTGAAAATTGCACAGAATCAATGGAACAACCATATGTCCATCTTGAAAAATCTTTAGGATATAGGAACTCAGTTTTATTTCAGATTAAGGGATTTCAGGGGACCACTAATGTATAAGTTGTTTTGTCATTTCGAGGAAGCATGACACTGCATGCTGCAATTTGAACATGCTGTTGCATTTCAATCAACAGGTTCATGTGGACCAGAAAGACCAGGGACTTCTGGCACGTTGAGGGGCTTCTTGGTGCACAGCTTGTTGATGGTAAATTAACATACAAAAACAAATGAATCTTCAGTATTCTTCACTAAATTGCTGATGCTGGTTCTGTAGTTATATTGGCATGGATAAACAAATAATATTGGTGTTTGTCATGGTTAAACAATATAGAACCAAATGTTTCACCACTGTTCACTTATGATTTCACCATATTCCAACCTCAGGCCATCATACAAACATAAGTGTTTTTTGCTTTTTTTTTCAGTCAGGATTCCTGAAATATACTTGAGTATATTACATATACTTTTAGCCAACTATGTCTTCACTAAACTGACTTTACACATGTATCCTCTCCGCTTCTGGTTTGTACAGGGCAACAGATAGTGGTGATTGTAAGGCTGAAAACCAGTCACAAGCCATCAAATACGTGCAGTCAAACAATAGAGACATATTGGATCTACTATTTGATTCACTCTATTACAATCATTTTGGGAGGCTGTATTCTTCATGTGTTGTCACAAGGAGGTCCTTACTATGAATGGTTGCACCAATGCCCACACTATTTGAGGAGTGGCAGCCTTATCTATTCCCAGAACTTTGAAAGGGAGTCGGAGATAAGATTTAGCATCCATGTTAATGTCAGGAGGCATGCAATACATCAGCTCACCCGGTCACTTCAGCTGCTTAAAAAGACTTAACGGTTTTATACCCGATCATACAGTATGCATCCCTTACTAAAAGTACATTTCATTCTGATTCCAATGTTTTAAAACACCATAAACATAAACACAAAAAGTACTTACCAGTGCTTGATCAAGGGCAAAATCATGCTATTATGCCAGTGGTTGGTTAAACAATATTATCAGCATTTGGTTCAACTAGTGCCTTGTTTGTTTTAGTCATTGCAACCCAAAAGCTGTATGCAGATACACATTTTTCATGAACTGGATTGCTCGTCATTGTTTTCTATTTGGAGCCATCTTCGTACATTTCCACATCTATTTGCTGTTCTGTTCTGCAGTTTTAACATTGGTTCCTCTATGTATGTAATATGAAAAATATAATATGATAAATGTGACTTGAATCACTCTTCCTTCAATGGTATAAGAGTATCACTAGCTTTTTCCCTCATTATTCACACTTGTCAGGGAAAGCCATAGCTACACTATATTTGCACTCCTCTACACCAGTCTCTACCGTGTAAAGTAGCTCATATCATACTGGGTCCTTTTACACAGACTGTGCCCTCTCCTGTTCCATGATGTGGAAAGCCCCATAAGACGCTTACACAGGAACTGATCTCCAGATGTGCCCTTTTGTAATTTACTGAAGTTGCAGCAAAAGATAAATAAAATTTGGTGCACGCTTGTAAAATATTCAACTTCAGCTGCCATTTTCTTGCTGACCAGTAATGTTCGTTCAGTCCAAGAGCCTTCAGAGCTACAATAGGCATTTTGAATGCTGAAAGTGTGTACCGGTCTCCATATGTACCATAATGCTGGGAGAAGGAAGAGGAGGGGGTAAAAAGACACTAGAAGACAGAGAATCAATTAAGATTTTTATTGTTGTTAGAAATGCTCACTGCTTCTTATTTGCAACCTTCTGCAGCTTCCTGACTTCAACCTTGATGATCTTGTTCCTCTGCAAACCCAAAACAACAGATATGTTAGTATGGACATCAATGCAAGGGGACCCTTAATAAAACTCAAGGGACAAAGACAGCTACAAAAATAAGGGACTGTACATCAAACTCATTTTAAAGCCAAGCAATACAGTATTTAATGCAATTCTGTGCTTGTTACAATTCATGTGCCCTGCACTCAAATGGCCTGAAGTTATGCTCAGCACCTTTTTGAAAAAGTATTTTGCTCCAACATTCATTACTGCACCCCATGAAAATACTCATCTCTTGCATAAAGCTACCCATATCAAACAGGCTGAGTAAATGGAAATCGCAGGTAAACCACCCCTTTAATATAGTTAACCATCCCTTTAATGCATTATATAGTTACACTGGCATCACAGGTGAACTATCCCTTTAATATATATATTATAGTTACTTTGACTAAGAAAAATAAGTCTCAAGTGCTGAGAAGTACAAACCATTTTCTTGGCCTTCATAACCTTGAAACGGTCAAAGTCGGTCATCTTTGCCCTCTGTTGAGACATGAGCAAAAGATCAGAAAAAGAACACCTCCATGAAGCATCCACTCACTCAGATTCTACCAGCCATGTCCAATGTGAATTGGTACTCCATGCAGAACTTAAAAGATTGGTCTTTTCAGTTTAAAACAAATTCTTACAACTCCTCCTATACCTTTTGAGCACAGTATTGTTTCCAAAAGCCATTACTGCCAAATTTGCATGTAAACATATCTACAATCTTAATTCACAAAGTGATTTCCATAGCTTGGATAGGGTGGTGAGCCCATAGTTTGACTTATTTGCTACTAGAATAAGTTTAAATTGGTGACCAGAAAGGCATTTGCCCTCACTTAATTTTACAGCCAAGTCTTTTCTTCTGCTGACCAGTTATTCCATTGATTGCTTTGTATAGCACCAGCAAATCTCCCAAAGCTATTTATAATCTGGTATTGCTCATAAATATAGTAACATGACAATGACATATCAAGCGAAGAGGTCTAAAGTCATTTTGAAACTTGTTCCAAAGCAGTCAGTGGGATCGTTACCTTTTGTCTGGCTTCAATCTTCTTCGCCCAGCTACTCTCCACCCACTTCTTGTCGACCTCTGCTTTTTCCCAGGCACGCTTCACAAACTTCTGGCGAGCACTGAAACAAACACAAGAAGAAACCATTACACACTTGAGTACCGCATGGCCAACCTGCACAACCTAAAGCACCTCAGCATGCAGGGTGGGAGTAAATTTACATTACTGGTGATCATAGTTTATAGGGGTGTAACACCAATAAGGTGTCACTAGTATATTTGGGGACTTGGTTTGCCTTGAACACATTGACATTATAGCCTACAGCATTAGCCTCTCTTCTTTTCAGGTCATTTTATTTACATTAGGCAACTTGTGAATTTTGCCCTATGACTGTCTGCTATCCGTTCCTTAACTTGTCATGGAGATGGTTTGGGAAATGGAGATGGTTTGGGTAATGGCGCCCTATCGGCTAGCTCACTTTTGCTGCTGGAAGTCTCGGACCAGAGCATACACTCCCTGCCTTAACGGAACAATAATATAAATATTGTCTCAATATAAACAATGGTGAGTTACAGCTATAGTCAATCACGTCTTTGAATGTGTGCCCATTCAACCATTTTTATACATAAGCCAACACTATATAAACACCAAAAAAATACATGTATCAATGAAAAGAAATACCCCCAAAGTCCAACAAGCAATAGAAACTAAATAAACTAGAAAATTACTAGCTCCTTTGTCACAAACTTTGATTTCAATCTTGATTATTCATATTAATGTAGAACTCTTTCTATTAATGATTTCAATCAAGATTGAAATCAAAGTTTATTTCTAAGTTTATTTCAATCTTGATTATTCATATTAATGTAGTACTCTTTCTATTAGAAAGAGTTCTACATTAATATGAATAATCAAGATTGAAATCAAAGTTTGTGACAAAGGAGCTAGTAATTTTCTAGTTTATTTCGTTACTGAGGTTACTAGACACAGGTCTATTCCTGTAGTCAGACACTTAGTCACATTATGAGGCTGTCAGTAGTGGAAAAACTCTATGGCACGGATGCATTGCACATTGGATTACATTGTTAGCCGTTTTGTAGATGCATAGCGTTCAAATTCAATATTGAACCGATTTCAAACTAAAATTGCCCTCAGTAAAAGTTTGGGCCAAAAAAGATGTAAAAACTAAATAAAAAAAATAGGGCACAGGTTGAAAAATCCTTACACTCCCCTTTAAGAAATATTTGTCCATTACATTCAAGTATTGTCATTTCAGGGGTGTCAAAAGGGGCCGAGCCTTTGATCATCTAGAATCTCTCCAGTGGAATAATGTTCCTACTTCTGTTCAGGATGCTCACCTGTGTGCAACTTTGATGACGTAGTCTGTAAGCTGCATGCACTTGAAAGGCATTGACTGCCTCTTCACGCCAGTGCAAGGACCATCCACAAGGGCCTGTCAAACAAACACATCACAGTCACTTTCCTTGCTCAAAGACACCATAGGTCAACACATTTCTACTGGGGATTTTCACTAAAAACATAAAAAAGGGTCAACTAATATAAAATGAAAATAATTCATAGCATGCTAAAAAAAAAACACCCCCTTTATATGGAGATATAATATGTTAGAATGACTGCGTTAGAATGAATGAGCAGTCACTTTACTTACCCTGTTTTGGTCAATGACATCGACGATTGCCACCAGTTTACCCTCATGGGGCCCGAAGGCAACGTAGGCGACGCGGCCGATCTCAACGTAGCGCTTGAACACCTGGAAGAAGCAATCTGGAGTCAGACATGGTAAGAGCCAAAGTGACAACACAGGCCCTTAACTACCCTGCATGATGGAGGGCTGGTCCGTCAGCTGATGTGGAAAGGTTATGTGTCAACGTGAGTAACATTGCCATTATCAAATTTTGTATTTCTTCACAACGTGCATAATAACATGGTCTTTTTAACCCATCCCTTTGCCATCTCACAACAGCATGAAGTCAACCCAATATTAGCATAGCAGGGCTAATTCACAACTTTGATCACGATCTTTGCATGCAGTTCCAATTGCACCGATAATAACTAACAGGTAGCCTATTCCCATCAAACACAAACGCATGCACACCGAGACCATACTTCAGCTTCGAGTTAGTCTTAAGTTTGAGAATAGCCTGTTCCACATTAGCTAACGCTAGCTTAGATGCTAGTAGGCTAATGCTAAAAATCCACTTTCTGTTGAAGAGCTACATCAACTTTAGGCCACAAAAACGTTGCCCTATGCGGCCATTCCTTTTGTATGTCTAGATTTGATTTTGTGATGGGGCAGCGTTAACCGATTTCACCGAGCCAAGCCTACCATGACAAGACACCACACAGCAACACAGTGAATAGCTTGCTAGTAAACTGAATGGCTAGCTGGTTCCACGACCACGTTTCGGGGAAACATACAGTACGTCAACTACTCCCAAAACTTTCAACAGATTGACTAGGGATTATTCGGTAATTCTAGCAACAAGAGTAAAATTCCGACAGTTAACGGTCATATACATAAGGTGTATTATGTGTAGAAAGCAATAGTATTGTACATTTCAAGTAAAACAACATATATTTTCAGCGTGAAACGTCGAATGCCTACCATGTCTGCAGTCCGAGATCAGAAAGAAAGAGGCTACTTCCGTTCAGTGTAGATACTCCTTCCGCCTTCAAAATGAGCGTGCGCAGTTAGCGACAAGTCCTGAACGAACGATGAAGGAGCTTCTGCACAACTGCAATTATTGATGAAGTGTGGCTTGTAACATTTAACACATTTTTAGAACTCGGTTTCAGCGTTGGCCCATATTTTGATTACAGGGGCTAATCTTTTAACAACATTATCTGCTCCAAAATCGCAAATCTCATTAGACAATATAACTGTATCTTAGCACTCGCACAAGACTCACGTTCATTTTATAATTTAGAACCTAGAATTTCCTCTGTAGGCCCTAACGCTGTGCCCTAGCTGCTACCCTTCCCCTTTCATTTACTGCGGAACCTTCAACTACGGTTTTCTTTCATTGTCAATCAACCCTTCTGTTATTCTCTTATTTAACAGCTAACAACTCAGTTTCTAGATTCCCTAATTTTTGCCGAATACGTGCACGTGACCAATTTCTTTTATGGTCAAAAATATGATTTTTTTTCAAGTGGCTGTACGTGGCCAGGACATTTCTCTCGGCTCTGATGCAGTCATTACCAGGACATTGTAATTTTCATCTCGTGTAATTCACCCAGACAGTAAAAAAGAATCTACCAAGGCGCATTGGCCCTTGGACACACATCCATAAAACCAATTGAATGGTCCTCAAATCACAAGTTGAAAAGTGATAATTACATAGCCCTTTATGCTCCTGAATCAAATAGATGATACTGACACTATTAAACACAGAGGCTATAGTCATGTATCCAAGGCTTAAGTAAGTATACTAATGCTTTACATTTTAAGTATTTGCCTTCCAACTTACTAGCTAGCTGATTCATTCATTTTTTCTGTCTTCTACTCATGGTTAATGACAAAAGTGATAGAAGTGGACTCATTTCAGCACATGCTGGACACAGAAATACTTAGGCTTCCCAATCAACAGCGCAATACACATAATACACATGAAGAAACATTTTCTCAGCTGTGGGCTCAGACAAAAGGGCTGATGTTTCAATAAAAGTTTAATGATAACATTCAAGCTATGATACAAAGGTAAAATGAATGTAAAAGGAATTCATGGTTGTCTTAAAAAGGACAGAGATAAAAATGGAACAAACATGTGCACAGAAATGAGGTCAATGGCTTCCTACAAACGACTCATCATAGTTTCCCAGACTGGACACCTTCTTCAGTGATCGGCGAGGTTTCGGTTTGAAGATGGGAGAGCGGAGAAACTTTGTGTCTGTGAACTTATCACCACGTCTCAGCTTCCTGTAGAGACAAAATTAGAAAAGGAGAGCCATGGTCAGGGTCATTACTTTTCATTATTCTTAAACCTAAGAACTCCATTATGTGTAGGGAAAAGTTGCCTGTAGAAGCTGAACCCAGATCAGTTTGAAACACTGTGTCTGCTCCATCTACTGCTCATTGTTTTCTAGAGTTCCATGTGTATTTTCTATGTCATGACACCATTGGGGGTGGGGGTGTCAAGGTTTGGACTAAGTTATAGTGCAGACATGTTGTTTAGGTTATCTTTACCCTAAACGCTAATTTGTCCAGAAGGTCTTCAAAATTTGAAAATATAAATATATTTTTTTTTTTATATCTATGAGAAGGCAAGATTTTATCTATTTAAGAACATATACAAATGTCCTGAATCTGATATGGGACCATCAACACAAAGGCATACGACACGGAGAGGCTTACGAGCTGATTGAAGGCTGCCTGTAGTCAACAGCAGCGGTGCATCTGCGCTTGCGGATGACGGGGGAGTGGACAGTGACCGGGCGGTCCTGAGCAAAGGGGAGGGCACGACGTGTTGCCGGGGAGAGATTGGTCATGTCAGTCAGAGCCACGCCAACAGCCGACCGGACCGCTATTCCACCTGCAGAAAACACAACAGAGGGTGTGCTGTAACAAAAACGCCACTACCACAAATTGAAAATCAAATAATATGGAGGGTGACATGAAATGAAAAAAATGTATGAGTTAACAAACTCAAGAGCTCATTAATGGAACAAGAATGAGTTGAATAAGACTGTTTCCATTTCCATCTTGGCGTCGATTTCTTTGCAATACCTTGCTTTTGATATATGGTGCCTAATTTTGACTGAGCTCTTTTGACCCAATAGTGGTTCTTAGAAGGTGTATGGATATGGGGCTGACGAGCCAGCTGGTAGGTCCTGCTACTTCTCTACTAGGCTAGTAAGTGTGTACTTACGTTTGCTATAAATCTGTCGATTAATTTGATTATGTTTGAAGAACTAAAGAAGTGCTCTGTCTACCTCTGAAGAGCTTAAACACTTAATTTAGCATGGAGTACCCTTACAATAATGGATACTGATAAGAACAAATGGTCCTTGCCTGCACATCTCCTGTATTTTAATAACGGTTTTTCTCTCTTCAGACCCATAGACTGGCTTCGGCTTGTCAGTCCACATAGCGGGTCCCCAACCAACAGCAGCTCCTCTTCCATATCAGAAAAAACATCTGGCATCTGAGGCTCCAGCTCTTCTCCTTCCAGGATTTCTGAAAGATACATTTATTTCACACAAAGATAAATTAAAGGCTAAGCAGTGATATGTAGGACAGTTAGGATCTGTATATTGGGGTCTTAAATGAAACGAAGTGGTTGAGTAGGTGACTAGACATACCTATACTTGAGGCCTCACTGTGCTCTGACAGATCAAGTCTCTCAGAGTAAACGAACACTGGAGAATCGGGAGGTGATTCTGAGCAAGGAGACTGCTGAGGCTGGATGCCTGTGCCAGTGGATTCTGGGACTCGCACTTCTTTGCAAGAGGATTCTGTTAGGGCAGTGGTGGCTTCAGTCCTCATTTCTGAAACTAGTACATTAAATGGATTTATTAAACAATGACCAGATTGCAAGTTCCAAAGCTGTTAAATCTAAGTGACCATGTCACTTGTCAGAACAATGTTCTGGCCACCATTCACTTTCCTTTGAAAAGAGTTAGTGAGCCACATTTTGAAACTGAGTTTAATGTAACCACCAAGCCTTTTAGGAATACATCAGAAATGTGTGCCTACCTGTCTGGGGCTGGGGCTTGATGTCGACTGTGTGGGTCTGGGGCTTGATGTCCACTGTGTGGGGCTGGGGCTTGATGTCCACGGTATGGGCCTGGTCATTCTTCCCTTGTTTAGCCCCCTGGAGCGCAGCGTTCCTCTTTGAACGTGCCCGTCTGGGGGGACTGTTGTTCTCCTGCCTCCTGTTTGCCCTCTTTTTAGGGATGTACAGGCTGTCGTCTCCCTCCTCATCCCCAGACAGAGAGGTGTTAGTCTGCGGAGTGTCTTCTTGAGGTGGGTCCTGAGCTCCTTCAGTCTCGCGCTCATCTGTCTTGGGCCCCCCTCTAAAAGGGGTTGTGTGAACTGCTTCTTCGCAGTCAAAGTCAAACGTGTCATTCATGTTCAGGGAGGAGTTGGGGTTGGGGCCTTGGTGTTTCTGATGCTTGCTACGCTGTGTGCTGCGGCTGCCATTGCGATCTCGGCTCTTGGAGCGTGCTCGGGGCTTGTTGTTTTCCCAGGGCCTTTTCATCGGGGCAACAACCACTTTACGGGTATGCGGCACCGCCTGCAACGACCTCCCCCTCACTGGGCAAGGGGGATCGGGGATCTGTGCTGGCGGTTGATTCACCTGGGGAGAGGGCTCAGATGTCTTTTTGGAAGCAGCCTGTTTGGGGCCTCGCCGTCTTTTCTTGGGCGGCTCGGGGGTGTGGCGCACCTTAGTCTGTACATTGCTCGGTTCAGTCTCCAGCATCTCATTGCAGTCATGAAGTCCAGTGTCCTCCTCCGTCTCCTCTTGAGTTTTAGCCAGTCCAGATTCTGGGTTCTGAGGGCCTGCAGTCTCCGTGGCAGCTCGAGGTGAACTAGCAGGGTCAATAAATGACCCCCGTCCTTCAGCTCTACGCCGACGCCTTATACCAACATTTGGCGGTAACTGTGACGATTTGTTGTCATGGTAATGAGAGTCTTGAGGGTAAAAACACACAAACACAGAGGGACAGATGTAAAAGTTGTAGAAGTGACATTTTCACATACAGAAACTGCTCCGTGTAATGGTATCATTTGTAATGCTAATGTCTCCCTCTTCATAATCTGCTAAATGTAGCAGGGGACAAAATGGGAGCAAACTAAATCCATGATATTATATTCTTCTGACAATATCGATGAATCTCACCACAAGAAAAGTTATGCTATTTTACAAAATAGAAACCTTGTAAAAGTGCACTGTCAACCCAGCCAGTAACTGTTAAAGGTGTTATTTGCTGCTAATTATAATTGTGTTGAATGACTGCTATGGTTATTTGATAACGATCAACGATAATGATTCATTTTATATAAATTCGTTTTGAACGGTCCTGAGTCTGAAAAAAAATGTGTTGCTATTTGTTGTTACTGTATTGATAATGTACAGCAAGCACAAATATCGCGGTCTTGATATTTTATCCCACCCTTACTTGTTGGTGTTTTTATGATAAGGTGACTGTATGGAGACATGCCCACAGCTTAAAGTTGAAGTGAAATGGTCAACATCCACTCTATGTCAGTCCACCAACGTGTCTATTTCTATTGTTTCTGGTGTAGAGTCAAGTAGGCTTTACTAACATTCTATTGCTATTAGTGAAAATAACAGTGTTATCAGTATGTGCTCTACAAAGTCAACCGCAAGGCCCTTCCTGTATTCTGAAGGTTTCTGTTATTCAGCCCACCCATACATATCCATCAGGTTCAGGCTGGGTTTAGAAATACTTGCCTACACTCGCATATACTTTAAGGCGTATTTTAAACTTGTTCTTGTAGAGATGGTGTGTTTTAGCTTGAAGGTTGTCAGGATGACAATTTCTTCCCCCTACCTGTGCTGACAGCCTCAGGTGGTTGTGTTGCCATGTCTTCAGGATACAAATCACGCCCTGCTCCTTTCTCAGACCCCAATAGACAGCTGCAACACAAAGCACAAAACGTTCAGAAAAATAAGGCTATGTTGAAGCAAATCTAGTGAGGAACTGCTGTGTACAAAGGTAGGCAAAGGTAAGTCTAGAACTGAACACAAGGTTTCCTCAAAAAACACAGGATTTTTGTCTGAAACAATCTGGTTTTTCATAAACTAAACCTTGTATACTGTACACACATACATACCTGTATGCGTGTCTATTAAAGGTTTGGTATCTGTACATACATACCTGTATGTGTATGCATCACATTTGCCAGAATGTTTTCACACCATAGCTGCTAATAACCACAATAAACAAACACTGTAATGTGCTGACCTGGAAGAGGAAGAAGAGCCAGGGTCCAGCTGACGCGGCTCAGGGGTGGAACTCTAAAGGAAGGGACAAAGACCCATACTAGTGTAAATAATGTCTGGAGTCAATGACTGAAGAAAATCCCCATTTCAATCAACAACCAAAGCGATTTCAACATGTTAATTTGCCAACTTGTAACTGACCTGCGTTGTGAGGGGAGTTCGTTTCAGTAACAGCAGATGAAAGAAGAGGGCCTGTCTTTCTCGTTTCAGCTGCAGTATTACCCCCTGGGCTTGCCGGACTTTGTCCCTCTCAGCCTCTAGTGCAAGGGCCAGCCATTTGTTGTTCTCCTGCACACCCTTTAGCACAGTTGGCCTCACCTGAACTGAACCACAGACAAATGCATACATAGATAGATAGATGGATTGATACTTTATTAATCCTGAGGGAAATTTAGGTTAATATAAACATAGAAACATCTTTGGGAAATATTTTTTTGGCAATATTTACGATTACATATCAGTCGTCATGAAGGAGGACACTGTGGCCTTATTGTTGTGATAGCATATATCAAAGATTTGTATCTCACCATTTGTTTTAGTTTTGGGCTTCCCTCTGTTCACAGCGCAGGCGCTTGCTAAGCGTTTGTTTCTCTTCTCCTTCATCTTCTCTTTAATGTCATCCAGACTCTGCTGGAAGGACTTTTTCTGGGGCTGCGTCCCCCGCTCTCGTGCCATGATTGTACCGAACCAGCTACAGACATGAAGTGCAACATTAGGGTCAACCTGTCCTTACAAAACCTGTATCAGCAATGTTGTGCATTCTGCCTGTCTAAATTCGCTAGCAACTTACACAAATCTTAAAGGAAGGCGTGTCACTTCTAAAGATGTCAAAGCATGCCGTCATCAATAGATGATAAGAATTCATTTATGTAATATTATCACCCCCTGTGGAAAATGAAACAGCCCGTTGTTTGGTAGCAAGCTAGCTATCCATTCGAGATCTTACTATGGTATATAAACGAATAAATGTTAAACTGATGCAAACTATGCTAGCTGTTGTATACTATCTAAATAGCTAATTGGATAGCATAGTTCATGACATGTAGAATGTTAACCAATACCGAGGCAATTTAACTGTGTCTGCTATACTATCTAAATAGCTATGTTACAATCATGTTGATGATTGTGTATACTACAAGCTAGTAATCCTAAGGTTAAAAGTCAAGCCTACGGTTCTGGTTAAACAAACCTAGTAGCTAACGTTAGCACCTAAGTTCTCGAATGGATAGCTAGCAAGCTACCAAACAACGGACTGTTTTTCCTCACAGGGGGAGAGAAGTCCAAACGTTTTTGTCGCCAACTTAACGCTTACCACAGTTGTTCTACAATCGGCAGTCGTTAGTTTATTTCTGATCAATATTATGTCCACCAAGAGAGTCTGTGAAAACAGTAAACAACCTGTCGTTCACCTCCTTCGATTCTTTTTTCTTCCTGGCTAGCTAGCAAGAAACAATTTTGAATTAGGTGCAGTGCGACCTCATTGGTGGATGGATGTAATACGTCATTTCCAGGTAGCGTGTGACATCTGTACCCCAACTAGCTAGGTTGAATGGACGACAGTCTGTCAAGGGAGCTGCAGACATGTTAACTTCAGAGACTTGTCCTAGAATGGAGTCTGATACTAACCAATAGTCCAGTCTAGATCTATGTAAAGCATTAGGTTGAAAGCAAGAAAACATAATTGTATTATTATTATAATGTCTCCATGCATCTTATATGTAATTTATGAGACAAAATTGATGAAATAGCTGGGGTTGTGGTTCTGTCCTCTTGGAAGAGATCTGTCAAACCAATCATCATTCAACAAGTTCATATAACCCCCTACTACATTTTCGCATTGGTATAACAGTTTGCATATTTGTGTGGTTGGATAATGTGACCCCAAGGTCAAACCAGTCTCGCTTCGCTCTGGAGCTCCAGTCTGTGAGCAGTGCAGCGCAGCGGGGCCAGGTGGATGTGCTCAGGTCTATTGATGATGAATACACACCCTCCATATTCAAGGTCAGGCCTCACTCCAGACTGTCAATGCAGTGCTATCTCTGACCATTCCAACATTAGGTTTGTTCAAAATCTGTCAGGATTTGGATTCTGTCACTAGTTAAACATTTTGGACACATAAACATTAACAAGCATACCTACATTTCAAACTTTGACCCATAGATTTAAAATTCAAAAAAGTTTTTTTTACTTTTTCCGGTATATGCCCCATATTCCCCATCTAAACAGAAAAAAACATTTGTAGCTTGAAGAGAATGTGTAGCCTACATGCACTTTTAACCGTTTAATGTAAATAAAATCAGAAAATTCAAATAAAGTTTGAATTGTCCTGGCCTGCCCCTGGTTTGATATGTTTACATGATGAAAGAAGCTCTAGTGGTGGCCTTCCTTTTACAGACAAGAGCTTGAAGTGCTATAAGATGAATGTGTGTGTGCTGGTCACTAATGCTCGGCCATGTTCCTTGTATCTCAGGTGTCTCAGTGGGTCTCGTCTCCCAGCAACGCCTCCTCCACAGTTCTGGAGTACACCCAGTGGAAGCCGGTGGCCTATCGGACAGCGCATCCCAAATTTGAGGATGCCACTCCCTGCCGACATTCCAACCCTGTCCCTGTCTCTCAGTTGCCACCCTCCGGGTGGGTCCGAGCATTCTTCAGAGACGGGCAGCAGACATCTGCACTTAACATCACTTTCAGATCCCTTTTACAACGTCACCAACTACCTCAGCTGGTGGGTCACACACCGGAGTCCCCTTGGATACCGCTTTATCTCTCTTTTACTGTCAATTACTTTTACTGCGGGCAGCCGTGGCCTACTGGTTAGATTTTCAGGCTGGAAACCGTAGAGTGGGTGGCTGGTTCGATCCCCGACCAGTAGAAAAAAAGGTGGGCGGGGGAAGTGGTAGACCACTGCTCTCCCATGCCCACATCCACGGCTGAAGTGCCCTTGAGCAAGGCACCTAACCACTGCTCCCCGGGCACCGCCAAAGGCAGCTCACTGCTCCGGGTTAGTGTAACTTCACTTCACTGTGTGTGTGTCACTGGGTGCTGTATGTGTCACTTCCCTGGATGGGTCAAATGCAGAGGTTGAATTCAGAGTGTGTGTGTCTACACCACCTCTGCCATAGAGTCACTTTCATTAGCCATACTATTTCAATAAGAACTTGAAGGAATTATGTTTTCACAAGTTTAAGGCATCTTTTTCTCATCTCTCTCTCCCCATCTCTGTCTCCCCTCTTCCTCCATCTCTCCCGCAGGTCTATGTTGGTGGGGTTGGGTCCTCCCCCGCTAGACTCTTTCTCTCCACTGGTGTTGAGCATCATGGCCGTGGGGCTGGGGACTCCCCTGGCCCTCATCCTCTTCGGGGGGGCTGGGGCCTGCATCTTCAAGAAAAGCCAGCATCCACAGGGCTATGAGCCAATCAACTAGGACTATTCACTTGAAGACATGCATCTTCACTTGCGCACACACACACACACACGTGCACACACACACACACACACCCCAAAATTGGGATGTTGGGCATTTCAGTTGAGAATTTATAGGTCATATCTTTGCATAGAAGCTTTATTCTGCTTGGTTAATGTGTGAGGATATCCTTTTTTTCTGGCAAGCAAGTTTAGCCTTAATTTGATTTCTGTGTGAGGAGCATTATTCCTCATATACTGCCTAATTATACAAGATCTACGCAATTTCTGCTCATTCAGGCAGAACATCTGGTTATTTGATTTTTCAAATCAATGCATTAGCTTGATGAGCATAGCAGGATAGAATGTCTGAGATACGTGCAGACTCCTGTGTGGTGTCAAAGTCAAAACCATTATGAGCAGGTGGAATGGAAGCTACCAGGTGAGCCTCCTTCCTAGCACTTTAACAGAGAAGTGTTAGTGAATGCTAACACCAGGGGTTTGCTTTCATTTGACTTATGTCAAAGTCCAGTGCGGAACAGGTTACACTGATGCTGTTTTCTGGGTTGGGAATGGGGTTTAGAGTGAGTGTTACTGAGCAGGTAGAAACCTGAGCTGTGTGTAAATGTGTGCCTTGCACTATATGAGACATGCTACTGACACCAGGCACGCAAACACGTACAGAGCAGGACTAAAAATATAAAAATATATCATATATATTAAACCTAATCAGAAAGGATTGTTTTTTTTTTCACATGAAAGATGTCTGTGTAAAAAAATGATTCAACCCCCTGACCAGTATTACATGGATCAATTTTTGCACTTGAAAACCTTCCAGAAACATTTGTGGAAGGTGCTCCCTTGGTGATACCTCCCTGGTGGTATTTCAGCCCACTCCTGATGTGTAAAAGCTTCCAGCTTAGCAGTGAATCAGCTGAACTCATTCTTGTTTTACACAGCAATTCAACCTAATGCACAGCTGTGTGTTAAACTCATGAAACCTCAATGTACCTCAGTGGTACAGTTCTAATAGGGGTTAAATTATTTTTCATTCTAAACTCAATTGTGTTCCTCAAACTTTCTTTGCTTGAATAATTTTGACTGTGTAGTTTCAGACATTACAGAGGGCATCTGTTTTTCATGTGATTATCTGTTTTACTGTGTTTACCTTTCTCTCACCTACCATTTACACACTCTACCTCTGGGTCCAGAAGAGCTGGACACCTTGTTTGTAACCTCAATTTGTAGAGGATACGCTTAATCAAATTGAGCTCTTCACAAAAATAATGCTGATACTGAAAACGAGTGTCACAGAGTAACAGTTTTGATCATGTATGTGTTGCCCCTCCGAAGGAAACATATATTTTTAAATAGTATTACGGCTGCAGAACTTCATGTATGCCTGTAAGCGTCCAGGGGACAGGGACATGACGGCGACGGTTAGTGAAAGTTTAAAATGATAAAGGTAAAATGTGCGTCCAGGGGACAGGCGTGGCAGCGGCCTGCCTTGGACACTTAAATCTTGATATGCACTGATTTGACCGCTTTGCTCACTCAATGTATGCAGGCTGACCTATAGAAGATGTATGGTGGATAGATATGTGTGACATGCCTTCACAATGATTACTGATGTCACAACAAGTGACAAGTCACAACAACCCACAATCTTATCTCAGTTTCAATAATGCATTCACACCCCTCTCAGACTTCTCAACGTACAAAAAAGAGCACCTGAATCAGAAATGTACTTCATAGCATCTTTATTTCCAGCTCAGAGGTTCTATGATCCTTGTAGGGATGAAGGGGGCCAAAGCTCATACCAGAGCCCCAGAGGTAGTTAAGTGAGGGTAGGAGAGAGAGGGCATAAGGATGAAGAGATTTAAATCTAGGATCAAACACGAGGGCAGGCTCGGTTATAGTGAGATAATACTTATAGTAAGATAGGCACGTGCACAGACATTTTGGGGGGCAGGTGCTCAAACCAAAAAAAAGGGCACCCATCGCCAAAACTATTAATAAAATTGAAAATAATAATAATTATAGGTAAATATATAAAAAACACATTTGTTTTACTAGTCGGCCTGATCCAAGATAAAAGCTGAGCTGCTTGCTGCAGTTCCCTGTCCTTATAGATTTGTCTGATGCTGCGGGTCAGAGAAGAAGTAGGATGCAGCCGTTTGGCCTGGCGCTCAACTCCAACACCATGCTCAACACTGCAGGAGCACTAGGAGGAGGAGGGGCGCGGTGGGGGCTTGTGAGCGCTGCGGAGAATGTCGGGGCGAAATTTTCACAATTACTCAAAAAAATGCCCGGTCAGATATCAAAGCACATTTTGGAAGAATTGATGACAGAGAGAGTCATTTTGATTCTGAAATATTGATTACTGAAGAAAAAATTGGGCTCCAGCGGAAAGGGCACTTTTTTCATCCCGGGCAAAAGGGCAGGTGCTTGAGCAGCACTAGGGGTCTATCTGTGCACGTGCCTGATGATACGGCATTTTATGTCTAAATTGATACAGGGCTGGGGGCAGACTCCCTCTTCTCTAGTGTTCTGTTTTGATTATTTAGGTGAGGGTTTGGGGCAAAGTGTTCCTCCTTGCTCTCGCCAGCGGTTGACCTTAAGTTGACCTAGAAGCATGCCCTGAAGAATCTCCTCCTGCCGGTCTGGGATTCATTCTGACCTCTGCTCTCTGTTTCTGCCCGTTTTGCCTCGCGCTGTTCTTTTGCTTCTGCCTTTTCCTGCTCTTTCTTTTCCTTTATTTGCATTTGCTCTCTCTGCTTTTTCAATTGAATTTGCCTTTTCTTCTCTTCCTTCAGCTCAGCCTGTTGAATCTTTTCCATTCTCTCTCTTTTTTTTTTCTCCAGCTTTGATGTCTCTTTTAATTCAGCCTGAACTAGTTTGGCCTCCTTCTCCTTGGCCTCATTTCTGATCTTGTCAATCGTTTTCTTATACTTCAGGTTAATTTTATCCTGAGCTGCATTCATTGACAGTATCAATGTCTCAATGTCTTTGCTAAGGCAGCAATTCTGAAAACAAAGTAATGTTGAGACAGAAACACAGTTACATTTTGAAGACTTTGAAGCATAGCAGATAAGAAAAGGCAGTTTTAAAAGGAACAAACATGTATACTACCTTAAGATCAGCATTGAAGAAGGCCTGATTCCCCTGTAGTTTCCTCCATTCATTACGAATCCTCCACTTCAGGAAAACATTTGGCATGCTCTTCATATGGCCATCTGTGGAATTTTCTGAAGCCTGAGGAATGAAAAGAGACAAAGGAATTCAAAGATGAAGTTAAGCCCTGTCAAGGCAGTGCTGTACTCAAACAATAGAATTTCACGGTAAAGGAGATTAATTAATTTCATGTAAAAAAGAAGAATGAATTACATTCCCAAACATCCATGTCTCAGCCTGAGTCCTCAATTCTGACATCAGCCTCTGTTTGATGACAGCTGTGTTCAAGGCTTCAGACAAGACAAGGTCTTCCATTTGCTTGGACCTCATTTGCAAGATCTTTGAGGCCTGCTGCACGCTCACTTCAAATTCATCCCTTTCCTTTTCAAGAGATAAGATTATCTCATGTTTCACCCTCAGCATTAGATTCAAGTCAGATGTGGCACCCTCGTAATGTTCCTTCATTGCTTTAAGCTCCTGGTCCCTGGAGGCCACCAGAGTTTCCACCTCCTTCATTAAAGCCACTGTCACCTTCTTGCTGGATGTGTCTTTCTCTTCTTCATCCCTTTTCATCTGTGCAATGAGGCTCTTGTGTTCAGCCTCCATTTGCTCCCTCTCTTCCAGCCTCTCCATGGTTTCTTTCTTGATCCTTTCAGCCATTCCTTCAACGGCAGCCTGACATTTTATTTGCTCCTCCTTGCGAGCAGCTTCTATCTCCAACTTCAATTTCTCTTTCTCCATCTGCCAATGCTGTTGCTCCAACCTCCTATCTCCCTCCAAAGCCTCGATGGTTTCTTTCTTGATCCTTTCTGCCATTCCTTCAACGGCCCCCTGACATTTTATTTGCTCCTCCTTGCGAGCAGCTTCTATCTCCAACTTCAATTTCTCTTTCTCCATCTGCCACTGCTGTTGCTCCAACCTCCTATCTCCCTCCATAGCCTCGATATCAGATAGCAGTATGTTCAAGGCAATTTTTGCCACTTCATCCTGGTCTGCGAGGACACTTCCTAACTCCTTTCTCATAGGCTCAGTCAACTGAGTGTTAAAGCTTGCACTAAACTCGTCCATCTAAACATTGAAAAGCAAAACATTGTAAGTACATCAAATATAATGTTCTCCCTCAGCGAAGACTAAAGAATTGGCTGTGACATGATCTGGAAAATGGCTGACTAGAATCTCTGAGAACACTTTAATGTAAGACCCTTGGTAACCAATAACAGTTTACCATTCATTATACTCTGATAGGTATGATGGTCCCATATCTTTTCCATTCAGAACATGTTTGATCTACCTAAAGGAAACTCACCTTGTTTCACTGCCGTAGCCTATGTAGTCTCTGTTTTCTTGTTCCAGTATGTGTAAATAATAAGCCACTTAATTGTCTTGTTGCAAAAACTGACAATCAAGTTTGACCATCCCATTTTATAGCTACTGAGCGTGACGCAATGCCAGTCAAATGACGTCTAAATCAATGCACATTATGACGTTACACCTGACCCAAATGTGCCTTCCTGCAGGTAGAAACGTTTACAATAAAAAGTTTATACAAATTTGGATATTTATTTCTTCTACGGAGGAAGTATTTCAGATTAATCTCAGTTCTTTCATTCTCTTCTTGACACTGTGAGAAAATGTCACAAAATTCAGTTCTTGATTCTCCTTTGAAATATTCCATTCCACGGGAGGCCTGGGTCTCTGGGGCTAAAGCCCCGGTTATTTTATGACTAGCCCCGGATCTCAAAATAATGATATTTAAAAAGTGCCCCTTATTATTCTGATAATTCAATAAAGACTTCGGAAATAATATGACATCGTTGATTAAAGTACAACCGCAACCCGTCAACGGACATATGCTTAAATGTTTGACGAGCTGCAATTATGCATTTATGAGTCCTGTTCGTATACATTATTCCTTACTTAACATCATTGACATAGTATAAATATCTAAATGTGTAGCTGTCTGCAATTTAGTCCTTTGTGATATGCACTTGTGGGAGTGACATGTGCGTCACATTAGATTGAGCACTGAATGTAAACCTTGGCAATGTATATGGTTGTCTTCTCTCATACAGTTGTGGGAATATGATGACGTGAATGATACTGCAGACCCTGAACACCTCGGCCCATCCAGCTTCTTTCCACCGTACGAGCTGCAGGACTTCAGTTGGGACGATCTCAATGCAACCATCAACCTCACCAACCACTCAGTCACACTTTGTGGCCGGAACAGCTCCAACAGTTTCGGGAATGGCTCCCTCTGCCTGGCTGTAAGTGCTACTAGATTGTGTTATGATGCCCCTCTTCCATCAATTAACTCATAGGAATTTTTAGAATTTGCATTTGAAGAAAGTTGCTTCAAGTCACTTGAGAAATATTTTTTTCAATTATATTCTATTTAAATAACCTAATTTGATCACAAGAATAGAATAGACATTGTTAATGTTATAAATAATTGGCATAGCGTGAAACTGCTTATTTTTCCTGCAATATCTACAAAAGCCCAATTTCTGTAACCATCATTCCTGTGTACTAATACATTTTGTTGGCTAAACCTGAATTATCATTAGAAAACCCATGGCTATTCCATGCAAGAATCTGGCAAGTAACTGAAGATGAACCCAGGTATTTCCTTTAAAGGCACCCAGTGCAACTTTATGTAAACATTCAATGAAAAATAAACGTTCAATTTCTAGTCTTTTTTACACGTAGTAAGTTTCAATAACTCCATACCATTACATATCGACATTCAAGGAGCAAAGATGAGACGTCGTTGTGTGGTGAGAACTGATAGAAAATCGTAAACAACAACAATCGCCGGTGGGGAGAAGCCATTTTTCCATTGACTGGAAGCCTGCTTTATTTATTGTAGGTTACAAAAATAAGGAAAATGGCGGCGATTGTTGTTGTTATCGATTTTCTATCAGTTCTCACCACACAACGACGTCTCATCTTTGCTGCTTGAATGTCGGTATGTAATGGTATGGAGTTATTGAAACTTACTACGTGTAAAAAAGACTAGAAATTGAATGTTTATTTTTAAGCCTCGAAAGTTGCATTGGGTGCCTTTAAAACAGTGTAAACGGGCTCTAACTTGCAAAGAAAGAAAAAAGCTAAAGCAGACACTGACCAGTAAAAGGAAATAAATTATGGTAACCAGCAGTTAAGATAGTGAGCGCTGTTTATTCTAAGAAAGCTTTTCAGAAAAAGAAAAGACGCAAGGTGGAGGATGGATAGAAAATGGAGGATGAATGGAAAACTGTGTTATGTCTCTTTATAACACATTTTCCATATCTGCTTTAGCTTTCTTCTTGTGGACTTGAGAACTTGGGTTTATTTATGTCATGGTCAAGATACTATTAGTCATTACTCTACATCTGCTGTCTCCACAGTTCTCTGCATTTGGGTCTGCAGGACGAGGCAGTGTGTGGCCAGGCCTCCTACACAATGCCAACTCCTCCCAGCTGCGTATATGGCTGGATAATGTGACCCCAAGGTCAAACCAGTCTCGCTTCGCTCTGGAGCTCCAGGCTGTGAGCAGTGCGGCGCAGCGGGGCCAGGTGGATGTGCTCAGGTCTATTGATGATGAATACACACCCTCCATATTCAAGGTCAGACCTCACTCCAGACTGTCAATGCAGTGCTAACTCTGACCATTCCAACATTAGGTTTGCTGAAAATCTGTCAGGATTTGGATTCTGTCACTATATACCGTTCATATGCGCTGCCTGTAAATCACAGTTTGTGTAGTTTGCGAGCTAGTCAACAGGGCTCCATTACACAATCCATCTAAATTAGGCTACAACATCAAGACATCAAGACAATCTGTATGGCAACATTCATATGCTAATGTAAATAAAATCATAATATTCAAATTAAGTTTGAAATGTCCTGGCCTGCCCTGGGTTTTATATGTTAAGATGATGAAGGATACTGATTTCAGAATCAGAATCAGAATTGTGTTTATTGCCAAGTAGGTTTACACCTACCTGGAATTGGATCTGGTGAGTTGGTGCATACAGTAAACATTAAATATACAAACAAACACAATAAGTACTACACATAACATAGAAACGCAATAAGTACTACACATAAGAACAAAAAAACACAATATATACAATACAATATATAAACAAAGTATATAAGGAAGTAAAGTGAAAAGTGAAAGTGGGGTGCAAAATACAAAGCAGTAGTGCAATGTGGATGTACAATGTGCAGTGTGGTGAGTGTTAGAGTAGCACAGACTTGAGGTGGGGGGGCGGGAGAGGAGTCCTTGTCAGGTGGGGGTCCCGGGCCTTGTTGATAAGGCCAACTGCAGCTGGGAAGAAGCTGGTTTTGTGGCGTGAGGTTTTTGTCCTGATGGACCTCCGGAGGGAAGTACCTCAAGTTTAGCTCTAGTGGTGGCCTTCCTTTTCCAGACAAGAGCTTGAAGTGCTATAAAAGGAATGTGTCACTAATGCTCGGCCATGTTCCTTGTATCTCAGGTGTCTCAGTGGGTCTCGTCTCTCAGCAACGCCTCCTCCACAGTTCTGGGGTACACCCAGTGGAAGCCGGTGGCCTATCGGACAGCGCACCCCAAATTTGAGGATGCCACTCCCTGCCACACTCCAACCCTGTCCCTGTCTCTCAGTTGCCGCCCTCCGGGTGGGTCCGAGCGTTCTTCAGAG
This sequence comes from Sprattus sprattus, assembly GCF_963457725.1. Taxonomy (NCBI): domain Eukaryota; kingdom Metazoa; phylum Chordata; class Actinopteri; order Clupeiformes; family Clupeidae; genus Sprattus; species Sprattus sprattus. Next base: position 9,619,572 of record NC_137918.1, read on the forward strand.
ATGGGCAGCAGACCTCTGCACTTAACATCACTTTCAGCATCGCTGGAGACCCCTTTTACAACGTCACCAACTACCTCAGCTGGTGGGTCACACACCGGAGTCCCCTTGGATACCGCTTTATCTCTCTTTTACTGTCAATTACTTTTACTGCGGGCAGCCGTGGCCTACTGGTTAGATTTTCAGGCTGGAAACCGTAGGGTGGCCGGTTCGATCCCCGACCAGTAGGAAAAATGTGGGTGGGGGAAGTGGTAGACCACTGCTCTCCCATGCCCACATCCACGGCTGAAGTGCCCTTGAGCAAGGCACCTAACCACTGCTCCACGGGCGCCGCCAAAGGCAGCTCCGGGTTAGTGTAACTTCACTTATAATAATAATAATAATTCATTTTATTTTTAACGCACTTTTCATTCAAAGGAATCTCAGAGTGCCTACATATTAGAAAATAACTATAATAATACAATAAAATTTAAATATTAACATAAGCATAACAGAAAAGATTCAACACAAGGCCAGAAATGCCTTCCTGAATAAAAAAGTCTTAAGTCCAGCTTTAAAGGAATCCAGCGTCTGCGTTGCCCTTAGGTGGTCAGGGAGGCTGTTCCATAGATGTGGCGCTGCCGGGCAAAAGGCCCGGTCGCCCATGGTGCGACGCTTGGTTTTGGGGACGCGGAGGAGCGAGCTGTTTGAAGACCTGAGGGTGCAGGTGGAGGTTTGGGGATTAATTAATTCTTGCAGGTAGGGAGGTGCATGTCCATTAATGCATGTATGGGTCATTATAAGGACTTTGTAGTCTATCCGGAAAGAGACAGGGAGCCAGTGTAGTGAGTGTAATATTGGTGTTGTGTGCTCATATTTCCGGACCTTCATCAGAATCCTGGCAGCGCTGTTTTGGATGTATTGCAGCTTCTGGATGTTCTTGCCAGTGATCCCATAGAAGAGTGAATTACAATAGTCCAGTCTTGAGGAGATAAAGGCGTGGACAAGCTTCTCTGCATCTGATAGGGTTAAAGTGGGGCGGAGTTTGGAGATGTTTCTTAGATGATAAAAAGAGGTTTTGCACAGGTGTTTTATATGATCATTAAAGTTCAGGTGAGAGTCAAACCTAACTCCGAGATTAGTGACTGTGGAGGAGAGGGGGATGACCTGGCTGTCGAAGGTGAGGTGAGTCAAGGAGGATGACTGAACCTGTGTGGGGTACCAACAAGAAGGGCTTCAGTTTTGCTACTATTAAGCTGGAGAAAGTTGTTGCTCATCCATGCCTTTATCTCCCCAAGACAGGCGTTGAGAGATGACATGGCTGCAGTGGGGCTTGGGGCAGTTTTGATATAAAGCTGTGTGTCATCAGCATAACAGTGGAAAGACATCCCATGTCTGCTGATGACGCGTCCGAGGGGGAGCATGTACATAATGAAGAGGATGGGGCCGAGGACCAACCCTTGCGGAACACCACAGGAGACAGGGAGCTGTCTGGACTTGCAACTTCCCAGTGAGACATATTCAGTTCTGCCAGAAAGGTAGGACTGAAACCACTTGAGTGCAGAGTCTGATAGTCCAATGGTGGTGTGGAGGCGCTCTAGCAGGATAGTGTGGTCCACTGTGTCAAATGCAGCAGTCAGGTCCAGGAGGATGAGGAGTGAGGGTGATCCTGCATCGGCTGTCATCAGCAGGTCATTTGTCACCCTGAGCAAAGCTGTTTCAGTTCTGTGGGCTGAACGAAATCCTGATTGAAATTTTTCAAACAAGTTGTTGTGTTTGAGGTGGTCCTTAAGTTGAGAAGTAACTACCTTCTCTAACACCTTGGACAGGAAGGCAAGGTTTGAGATAGGCCTGTAGTTGGCTAGAACCTCCGGGTCCAGGGTGGGCTTCTTAAGAAGGGGGCGGATGACAGCAACCTTGAGAGCAGGTGGGACACAGCCAGACTGAAGGGAAAGGTTAACGACTTTGGTGATGAAAGGACTGAGAGTGGGGATGTGTGACTTGAGCAGAGCAGTGGGAATGGGCTCCAGGGTACAGGTACACAATCTCATTTTTCTGAGGATTTCTTCAACATGGCTCTACCCAACCTCAGCGAGATGTAGAGGAGACAGCACACTCGCAGATGAGGTGTTGGTGTTATAGGGAAGCAGAGCTGGGGAGCTTGACATCTGAGAGCGAATGTTGTTGACCTTGGATCTGAAAAAGTCAATGAAGCTGTTGCATTGCTCCTCTGTAGCCTCAGTTGAAGAGGATGGTTGTGGCTTCAGGAGATGATTTATGGTGGTAAAAAGCTGTTAAGAGTTGCCAGGGTTTTTATTAATTAAGTTGGAATAGAACTGTGAGCGAGCATCTTTAAGTGAGTTGGAGTAGGCCCTTTGATGTTCACGGAAGGCCAGTTTATGCACAGTCAGCCCAGAGTGTCTGTAGCGTCGTTCCAGGACACGCCCAGCTGTTTTTATTTTCCGCAGCTCATGTGTGAACCAAGGAGCAGAGCGTGAGAAATTGACCTCACGTGTCTTGACAGGGGCATGGAGATCAAAAACACAGCTCAAGGATGTATTATAGAGCTCTACTAATTCATCCACTGATGCAGAGGGTGGGCAGGTGATGAGCTGGAGATCCATGGTCATGGTGGCTGAGTCAATGCTTTTCCAGTTCCGGAAAGACATTTGACGCTTAGGTCTAATAGTAGGCAGCTTAAAAGTCAAGGCCATTGAGACCACCTTGTGGTCGGACACACCAATATCATACACCTGTAGGTTACTGATGGGAGCAGAGTCAGTGATAACCAGGTCCAGAGTGTGCCCCTTGGTGTGAGTAGGAATCTCAACATGCTGCTGCAGGCCAAGACACTCAAGCAAACTCAGAAAATCTGCTGCAAACTGACAGGAGGGGTTGTCAACATGAATATTTAAATCACCAACAATGACAATGTTAGTTGACACAGTGCAGAGTGAGGTTAGCAGATCACTTATCTCAGGTAGAAAAGCTGGGTTAGGTTTTGGAGGACGGTATATTAGAAGCACTGTCATGGAGTGTGGAGGTTTGCATTTGAAGGCCAGGCATTCCATGGACGAAAATTCAGGCATTGGCAGAGGAGACAGTCTTATTTCAGCCCGGTGTATGATGACTAGTCCACTGTGTGTGTGTCACTGGGTGCTGTGTCACTGTGTGTAACTTCCCTGGATGGGTCAAATGCAGAGGTTGAATTCAGAGTGTGTGTGTCTACACCACCTCTGCCATAGTGTCACTTTCATTAGCCATACTATTTAAATTAGAACTTATTATGTTTTCACATGTTTTAAGCATCTTTTTGTCATCTCTCTCTCTCCCCATCTCTGTCTCCCCTCTTCCTCCATCTCTCCCTCAGGTCTATGTTGGTGGGGTTGGGTCCTCCCCCGCTAGACTCTTTCTCTCCACTGGTGTTGAGCATCATGGCCGTGGGGCTGGGGACTCCCCTGGCCCTCATCCTCTTTGGGGGGGCAGGGGCCTGCATCTTCAAGAAAGGCCAGCATCCACAGGGCTATGAGCCAATCAACTAGGACTAGTTACTTGAAGACATGCATCTTCACTTGCACACACACACACACACACACACACACACACACACGTGCACACACACACACACACCCCAAAATTGGGATGTTGGGCATTTCAGTTGAGAATTTATAGGTCATATCTTTGCATAGAAGCTTTATTCTGCTTGGTTAATGTGTGAGGATATCCTTTTTTTCTGGCAAGCGAGTTTAGCCTTCATTTGATTTCTGTGTGAGGAGCATTATTCCTCATATACTGCCTAATTATACAAGATCTACGCAATTTCTGCTCATTCAGGCAGAGCCTCTGGTTATTCGATTTTTCAAATCAATGCATTAGCTTGATGAGCATAGCAGGATAGAATGTCTGAGATACGTGCAGACTCCTGTGTGGTGTCAAAGTCAAAACCATTATGAGCAGGTGGAATGGAAGCTACCAGGTGAGCCTCCTTCCTGGCCACTTTAACAGAGAAGTGTTAGTGAATGCTAACACCAGGGGTTTGCTTTCATTTGACTTATATCAAATTCCGGAACAGGTTACACTGATGCTGTTTTCTGGGTTGGGAATGGGGTTTAGAGTGTGTCTCACTGAGCAGGTAGAAACCTGAGCTGTGTGTAAATGTGTGCCTTGCACTATATGAGACATGCTACTGACACCAGGCACGCAAACACGTACAGGGCAGGACCACAGTAGCTGTACATATCTTGAATTTGCAATTTTTTCTAACTGATGATTGGTCATTTTGAATGTGTCACATCATGCAGGATGAATGACCTGGGATGTACATCTGAACTCATCAACCCCCTTAATCCTGAAGACATGGTGATTTGCAGTCAGTCTAAAAATATATCATATATATTAAACCTAATCAGAAAGGATTGGGTTTTTTTTCACATGAAAGATGTCTGCGTAAAAAAATTATTCAACCCCCTGACCAGTATTACATGGATCAATTTTTGCACTTGAAAACCTTCTAAAAACATTTTTTGAAGGTGCTCCCTTGGTGATACCTCCCTCGTGGTATTTCAGCCCGCTCCTGATGTGTAAAAGCTTCCAGCTTAGCAGTGAATCAACTGAACTCATTCTTGTTTTACACAGTAATTCAACCTAATGCACAGCTGTGTGTTAAACTCATGAAACCTCAATGTACCCCAGTGGTACAGTTCTAATAGGGGTTCAATTATTTTTCATTCTAAACTCAATTGTGTACCTCAAACTCTCTTTGCTTGAAACATTTTGAGTGCAGGTGTCAGTGGTCAAAACATCCTTTGTCATGCACAAAATTTTGAAATAAAAACCTTTTTTCATCAATAGGTTCCTGTTTCCAACATTGTTGTTATGGTGTCTGACTGTGTAGTTTCAGACATTACAGAGGGCATCTGTTTTCATGTGATTATCTGTTTTACTGTGTTTACCTTTCTCTCACCTACCATTTACACACTCTACCTCTGGGTCCAGAAGAGCTGGACACCTTGTTTGTAACCTCAATTTCTAGAGGATACACTTAATCAAATTGAGCTCTTCACAAAAATAATGCTGATACTGAAAACGAGTGTCACAGAGTAACAGTTTTGATCATGTATGTGTTGCTCCTCCGAAGGAAACATATATTTTTAAATAGTATTACGGCTGCAGAACTTCATGTATGCCTGTAAGTGTCCAGGGGACAGGGACATGACGGCGACGGTTAGTGAGAGTTTAAAATGATAAAGGCAAAATGTGCGTCCAGGGGACAGGCGTGGCAGCGGCCTGCCTTGGACACTTAAATCTTGATATGCACCGATTTGACCGTTTTGCTCACTCAATGTATGCAGGTTGACCTATAGAAGATTTATGGTGGATAGGTATGTGTGACATGCCTTCACAATGATTACTGCTGTCACAAGTGACAAGTCACAACAACCCACAATCTTATCTCAGTTTCAATAATGCATTCACACCCCTCTCAGACTTCTCAACGTACAAAAAAGAGCACCTGAATCAGAAATGTACTTAAAAGCATCTTTATTTCCAGATCAGGAGGTTCTATGATCCTGGTAGGGATGAAGGGGGCCAAAGCTCATACCAGAGCCCCAGAGGTAGTTAAGTGAGGGCAGGAGAGAGAGGGGGGAGAGAGGGCATAAGGATAAAGAGATTTAAATCTAGGATCAAACACGAGGGCAGGCTCGGTTATAGTGAGATAATACTTATAGTAAGATAGGCACGTGCACAGACATTTTGGGGGGCAGGTGCCCAAACCAAAAAAAAGGGCACCCATCGCCAAAACTATTAATAAAATTGAAAATAATAATAATTATAAGTAAATATATAAAAAACACATTTGTTTTACTAGTCGGCCTGATCCAAGATAAAAGCTGAGCTGCTTGCTGCAGTTCCCTGTCCTTATGGATTTGTCTGATGCTGCGGGTCAGAGAAGAAGTAAGATGCAGCCGTTTGGCCTGGCGCTCAACTCCAACACCATGCTCAACACTGCAGGAGCACTAGGAGGAGGAGGGGCGCGGCGGGGGCTTGTGAGCGCTGCGGAGAATGTCGGGGCGAAATTTTCACAATTACTCAAAAAAATGCCCGGTCAGATATCGAAACACATTTAGGAAGAATTGATGACAGAGAGAGTCATTTTGATTCTGAAATATTGATTACTGAAGAAAAAATTGGGCTCCAGCGGAAAGGGCACTTTTTTCATCCCGGGCAAAAGGGCAGGTGCTTGAGCAGCACTAGGGGTCTATCTATCGATGATATGGCATTTTATGTCTAAATTGATACAGGGCTGGGGGCAGACTCCCTCTTCTCTAGTGTTCTGTTTTGATTATTTAGGTGAGGGTTTGGGGCAAAGTGTTCCTCCTTGCTCTCGCCAGCGGTTGACCTTAAGTTGACCTAGAAGTATGCCCTGAAGAATCTCCTCCTGCCGGTCTGGGATTCATTCTGACCTCTGCTCTCTGTTTCTGCCCGTTTTGCCTCGCGCTGTCCTTTTGCTTCTGCCTTTTCCTGCTCTTTCTTTTCCTTTATTTGCATTTGCTCTCTCTGCTTTTTCAATTGAATTTGCCTTTTCTTCTCTTCCTTCTGCTCAGCCTGTTGAACCTTTTCCATTCTCTCTCTTTTCTTTTTCTCCAGCTTTGATGTCTCTTTTAATTTAGCCTGAACTAGTTTGGCCTCCTTCTCCTTGGCCTCATTTCTGATCTTGTCAATCGTTTTCTTATACTTCTGGTTAATTTTATCCTGAGCTGCATTCATTGACAGTATCAATGTCTCAATGTCTTTGCTAAAGCAGCAATTCTGAAAACAAAGTAATGTTGAGACAGAAACACAGTTACATTTTGAAGACTTTAAAGCATAGCAGATAAGAAAAGGCAGTTTTAAAAGGAACAAACATGTATAGTACCTGAAGATCAGCATTGAAGAAGGCCTGATTCCCCTGGAGATTCCTCCATTCATCACGAATCCTCCACTTCAGGAAAACGTTTGGCATGCTCTTCATATCGCCATCTTTGGAATTTTCTGAAGCCTGAGGAATGAAAAGAGACAAAGGAATCCAAAGATGAAGTTAAGCCCTGTCAAGGCAGTGCTGTACTCAAACAATATAATTTCACGGTAAAGGAGATGAATTAATTTCATGTAAAAAAGAAGAATGAATTACATTTCCAAACATCCATGTCTCAGCCTGAGTCCTCAATTCTGACATCAGCCTCTGTTTGATAACAGCAGTGTTCAAGGCTTCAGACAAGACAAGGTCTTCCATTTGCTTGGACCTCATTTGCAAGATCTTTGAGGCCTGCAGCACGCTCACTTTAAATTCATCCCTTTCCTTTTCAAGAGATAAGATTCTCTCATGTTTCACCCTCAGCATTAGATTCAAGTCAGATGTGGCACTCTCGTAATGTTCCTCCATTGCTTTAAGCTGCTGATCACTGGAGGCCACCAGAGTTTCCACCTCCTTCATTAAAGCCTCTGTCACCTTCTTGCTGGATGTGTCTTTCTCTTCTTCATCCCTTTTCATCTGTGCAATGAGGCTCTTGTGTTCAGCCTCCATTTGCTCCCTCTCTTCCAGCCTCTCCATGGTTTCTTTCTTGATCCTTTCAGCCATTCCTTCAACGGCAGCCTGACATTTTATTTGCTCCTCCTTGCGAGCAGCTTCTATCTCCAACTTCAATTTCTCCTTCTCCATCTGCCACTGCTGTTGCTCCAACCTCCTATCTCCCTCCAAAGCCTTGATGGTTTCTTTCTTGATCCTTTCTGCCATTCCTTCATCGGCAGCCTGACATTTTATCTGCCCCTCCTTGTGAGCAGCTTCTATCTCTAACTTCAATTTCTCTTTCTCCATCTGCCACTGCTGTTGCTCCAACCTCCTATCTCCCTCCAAAGCCTCGATATCAGAGAGCAGTATGTTCAAGGCAATTTTCGCCACTTCATCCTGGTCTGCGAGGACACTTCCTAACTCCTTTCTCATAGGCTCAGTCAACTGAGTGTGAAAGCTTGCAGTAAAATAGTCCATCTAAACATTGAAAAGCAAAACATTGTAAGTACATCAAATATAATGTTCACCCTCAGCGAAGACTAAAGAATTGGCTGTGACATGATCTGGAAAATGGCTGACTAGAATCTCTGAGAACACTTTAATGTAAGACCCTTGGTAACCAATAACAGTTTACCATTCATTATACTCTGATAGAGGTATGATGGTCCCATTCAGACCATGTTTGATCTACCTAAAGGAAACTCACCTTGTTTCACTGCCGTATGTAGTCTGTGTTTTCTTGTTCCAGTATGTGTAAATAATAAGCCACTTAATTGTCTTGTTGCAAAAACTGACAATCAAGTTTGACCATCCCATTTTATAGCTACTGAGCGTGACGTAGCAATGCCAGTCAAATGACGTGGCAATGCACATTATGACGTTACACCTGACCCAAATGTGCCTTCCTGCAGGTAGAAACGTTACAATAAAAAGCAAAGTTTAGACAAATTTGGATATTTATTTCTTCTACGGAGGAAGTATTTCAGATTAATCTCAGTTCTTTCATTCCCTTCTTGATACTATGAGAATGTCACAAAATTCAGTTCTTGATTTTCCTTTGAAATGTTCCATTCCACTGTAGGCATGGGTCTCTGGGGCTAAAGCCCCGGTTATTTTATGACAATCGCTGGATCTCAAAATAATGATATTTAAAAAGTGCCCCTTATTATTCTGATATTTCAAAAAAGACTTCGGAAATAATATGACATCATTGATCAAAGTCCAACCGCACCCCGTCAACGGACATACCGGTATGCTTAATTAATACAATAAGGAGTAGTTCACTAAGCAAAACCTTTTTTAACAGTAATTTTAGACACTCAGGTGAACAGCGACGGCGCTACACCGGGGCTAAGGGGTGCTATAGCCCCGGCAAAAAAATGTGTAGCCCCAGTTAAGCCCCTCTAGCATTTAAGCACTGTTTTGCAAATGTCGAGGATGATTTGAGAAATGTACCAAAGCGACTGAGAAAAACTGTAAAGGTTCATACGTATGCATTCTGTTCCAATACAATCCACGCTTGCGTGTTTGTACTGCGCCTGTTTCCCGTTTACCCTGTGCTGTGTGTGTGTGAGAGAGAGAGGGGACAACTGGGACAAGAGGGGGGAGTAGGCCGTAAGGTGAACACTGTTTTCGTTTCAACCCGTTCCACTGTCTGGCATCTACACAATCTTTAGCTCATAAAAAAGAACGAGTCCTGCTAACCTACCAAAAAAAAGTTTGTCGCTGAAATTCCAGTCGATTGTCGATATGTCTTTGTTTAACTAGAGTCTTCAGAGCGTAATAAGATTTTGCCCGGGAGCCGTGCCATTCTGGATGTCCAAAAGATCCAAAAGATCATGGACTAATTTGCACTTAACCACAGCAATAGACGCATCGTCCTACTGTAAAACAACTCTGGTGAGTTTTTTTTTTTTTTTTAATCATTCAAACAAGCTGTTCGCACTTCTCGTTGCGGCTGCACTTTGTAGCCTATGTTATGAGTTTTACTATTAATGTAATGTAAGTTATGATGTTGTGATCCGAGACAATATTGTCAATGCATAGTTGTTTGTTTTCATTTATTATGCGCAGCATATGGAATAAATACTTGTTGCATTTTGGATGTATTGTCTTGCTATGGGCAGGCGCATGGTCGCTGTATGAATGTCACCTTTGCACGCACGTGAAACATTTCCGCCATTGCCGCTTGTATTACATTCTCGTGCTGTGTATCATAGCTGATTTTATTGAGAAAAAAAACAAGAACCTCTTTATAAAGTAAGTGACGTCATGAAAATAAATTATTTTCTTAGCTACCCGTATCGAAAAAATCCTGCCGCCGTGCATGCAGGTGAAGAAGAGTACCATGTTTTTTTATTTCGTCTATTTGCTCGTTACCCTTTTGCTCAAGAATAAGCACACAAAGGCTATCTTCTGAAACGGAAACGAATAATTATTTGTATTGATATTAGATATGCCCAAAATTCAAACCTACAGAAAAAGGCACTTTTATTTTGACAAAATAGCGGCCATATTGAAAATGTCGGTGCTACTCCACGCAGTTAAGCATGTACCAACATCTTGGTGTACTTGACAGATACCAGTATATGATTCGTGTGTTAAGAAATAGAACTACTGCTGGACCATAAATAGTGGCTTCTGTAGAGAAGTGATAACGCTGCAGCTCGGACATTATTCAAACTTTGTCGGGACCCACTGGTGGAATTTACAGGTAACGTTATGGTATTTATATCTTGGCCATTTTGCCCATACGATCTGGTTGGGCGTTAATTTAAGTTTTCTGTTATTAGTGTAAATGGTATAGCGATCGGTAAGTTAGTAACTCTTTAACTTCTGTGAATGATTTGACTGTTGCTTGGAACAGCAAATGCTTGTCGACAAAGCCTGTAGGATGGTTAAACGTTGCCTTGTTATCCATCTGGCTAGCGTACAACTGTAGCTAACGTTGCCTGTCACTGTAACTTAAATTGCTGACTAGTCAAGAACTTCATAGTCTTTGGGTAAACACAACAAAATTGCATTTGCGTCAACCTTAAATTGTGCATTTTATATTTAAAACTTCACACATTTACGAAGAAAAGATAAAAAAAAGATTAGACATGTAAACAATATCAGATCACACAATTTGAACATTGTTGAGTCAACGGTTCTGGACACACATTGCATTAGAGTGCCCTATATTTAAGACATTTTGCACCTTAGTAGAATGCCACCTTGCGGTTTGCAGTGATTACCCACCAGCCTGATTTACATCGAAAAGTGTGTCATGGGCAGGAAGAACCCTGAAGATTTTGGAGCGTATCTCAGTGTCAAGCTGGTATGGAACAGACTTGAATTGAAGCAATTGTAAACAGTGTAGTGGGACACTGTTGGTGCGACGAGGGACAACAATAGTACAACTAGCAAAAAAAACAAAACTACAAATAGCTAAAAAAAAAATTAAGAGTTCAACAAAGTGTGGTGGTATAGAGTAAAAGTACTTCCCTGAGCTGCGTCACAATAAAAACAATAACATTTTGTTTACACTGATTGACGAGATGCCATAAGAGACTTGCAGTCGAATAAAAAGATTAGTGTATTAATTTTGCACAATGAAATTCCACGTTTAGTGCATGTCTGTGTTTAATGTTCTGATGGCCATCGGGGAAAACACTGCAACAGGAGTACCACGCCGACATGCAGTAGGTCAGTACACTTTTGAGAGTGGTGCGGTAGAAGGCCACCATCAGATTACACTCTAGGTTGTTTTTCCAGAGTACTCTCGGGAAGTGTAATCGCTGCTGGGCCCTCTCAACTATCGCTGAGGTGTTGACAGACCATGCGAGGTCATGGGATGAGTGGGCTCCTAGGAACTTGAAGGTGTGTGGACCTTCTCCACACAGTCCCCGTTGATGTGGAGATGGATCTGCACCATGCCTCCTGTAGTCCAGAATTAGTTATTTTGTGTATGTGGTGTTCAGTGACAGATTTATGTCTGAGCACCACGCGGCCAGTTTCTGTACCTCATCTCTGTATGATTCGGCGTCTCCTGAGATGAGTTCGATCACAGTGGTGTCAGCAAATTTGATGTTGGTGTTGGTGGGAAGGGTCAAGGGTCAGTACAATCATGTGTGTACAAGGAGTAGAGTAGTGAGCTCAGCACACAGTCATCTGGAGCAAGGGGGTGCAACGGCGGTCTCTTGAACGTCCGCACAGGAGGCCATTTTAAGGACGGAATAGCTTCCGGGAGGGATCAGTGGTACGTTAGGTAACGTCAGTGATCTTCACAATCGTTTACACTCTTATCTCGCGGAAATGTTGACGGATTTACAAATGACTTGATTTACAATCGTCATTACCTTGGTAATAATTCTGGATGCTTGAACATGTTGAAATGGGCAGCTTAATTGTGTATCACGGCTATTGTGTATCAGTCATTTAACATCAATTGGCGAGGCACAATTGTTCTTTCTTTTCAATATAACTTCTTTAAGTTGCACATAATAAAACTGAAGTTGCACATGATTTCCAATCGGGTTGGTTTGTTAAACATCTTACATTATGATTTCGACAGGAAATTGCTGACTTTATTGCCAATGAAGATGCCATAATTTTGTGCAGCCTGCTCTATTGAACGCGCCCTTGAAACGAGACCTGTCAGAGACCTGTCAATGTTATTTTCATATGAAAACCCATGTTTATAATTCTTCATAAGTATGTAGTGCCATACGAAATATCTTACGTTTATAACAAACCAACCCGTTTGAAAATCGGTTAAAAATTGAGCAAGTTCTGGTTATTTAAAAAGTACCACTACCAACACAATGTTAAGGGGGAGTGAGCTATACCGTCCTCAAAATGGCCGAAATGTGCGGACATTCGACTCCGTCGGCCAGAAACGCAGGCAGGATATCTAGCCTTTATATAGATATCTATGGGTTGAGTTGTATCGGTATGTTTGGGTTGTCGGAAGTAAACAACAATGCTTTATATACTAAATAACACACTGGCTATGCTAGTTTTGATTACATAATGTATTATGTCGCTTACATTGTGTGCGCAAAACAAATGCCTAAATACTGTCTGTAAATTCCTTACTAGTTTAACGTTAGCCTAAACATTAGCTAGCTAGCTACGTTCAAATTACATACCCAGTCATTGAACAAGCATTTCATGGTCGGAGGAGAAAATACAGTTGTGGTTTCGGACCCTTAAGTTAGCATTTCATCTAAATAGTAATTTAATTAATTGAACTTATTTCATTTTCATTTAAGATATATATTATCAGTATGCAAATACGTTCTCAGATGTCTCTTCCTCTTTTCATTCTGAAGTAAAATGCAGATCAGTTTTAAGTGGCACAAAGATTCAGTGAAGACAAGTGAATTTCTATGTATCTTTATTCACGCTGTTATAGGGGGGAAAACTACTTGAGGTGACCATGACGAAAACGGAGACAGAGAAGGTCTTTCATAAAAAGAGCAAGAACAAGAAGCAACTTTTAGAGGAGGTGCCGGAGCCGGGCAATCCTCACAAAACAACCATTACGGGAGTCGACTCTCACAAGAAACATAAACTCAAAAAGAAGAAAACAAAGAGTGAGAAAGATGACAATGGACACGTCGAGGGCCAGTGTGACACAAGAAAAGATCAAAACAAAAAGAAAATAAATCACGACGCAGAGAACGTTAGTGTGACCCAAGAGGCTACAGATGCTGCTGCTCAGGAGAGAGAGGTGAAGAAAAAGAAGAAACGGAGAATTGAAGAGCTAGACCGTCCTGAAAAGAACACTGAAGCGGAGGCGGCACTTGCAGCGGTGCTAACCAACCGTGAACCAGTCCCCCAGAAACGAGTGAAGCGCAAGGCGAAGGTCAGAAAGACACACACACAGCCTGCTGCAGACACACACCCTCCCACAGACGCACGGCTTCGCCCAGATGATGTGCCTGAACCGCCTGTGCTGGATGTTGACGGTGCCATCCGACAGGAGATCCTGGAGTTCCTGCCCAACTTCACGTTTTGCTACGTCGGCATGGTGCAGAACACCATAAAGAACGACCTGCCCCGCTTCAGGGTATACAAGAAGCAAGGTGAGTAAGCAAGTTTTATTTTATTTTGGAATATGTGATGACTGCAGCAGTGTTATGTATATGTTGTCCAGGATGATCTCTCAGTGCATAGTTGTATGATTCTGGTTTGTTATGACATCCTGAGATAAACATGTCAGACTGGGTTCATATGTCCTCCATCATCACTTAGATTTTTTGGTGGACTGTGTTTGAGAAGTTGAAGGACCACTGACCACTTGAGGGATAAATTCAGTCATGCAATCCAGGGTTTTAGTGTTTACCTCCGCCCCCACCATGCCACAGGGATCCCTCTGCGAACAGGGCGGTTCACCGCGGCGGAGAACAAGCAATTGAAACAGAACGTGAAGGACTTCCTGGACGTTTCTGGGATCGACAGCGAGTTCAAGCTTTTCAGACCCACACGATTCCCAGATGAGACAGTTACCATCCGAAGGCTGAAGAGGACGCACAAGTTCCTCTGGTGTTTATGTGAGTATCGATATCAGATGTCATGTCATGTATGAGTATGAGACATGTGAGTTAGTGACGCAGGCCCAGTTTGTTCAGTGAGTGTACCCAATGCTGCCATGCCAACATACATTTTTTTTGAGATGTGTCAAATTGTATCAAGTGACTGGAAGTTAGAGGTGAACAACAGTCAGGCCTGCAGTGCAGCAGTAAATGGTGTCCTGTGCCTGAACAGGCGCTGGGATCCCTCGTTCCTGGAATAATATACTCAACCGAGCCAGGAGAATGTGCAACAGGGAGAATTACAAGGGGAGGTAAACACAAGCTTCTCAACTACGGTTCTCTTTATAAAGAAATGTGCCCGTGCCTCAGGGGACTTAAAGTGACTTAAAGTCCCTACCAGGTGGGCAGCACAGTGAGATTCAGTGGGTGTGTCTGGTTGTTAGGAAACAGCAGCGTCATGCTGGGGGTGTTCCATAGGTGTTATGACTCTGTGTGTGTGTGTGTGTGTGTGTGTGTGTGTGTGTGTGTGTGTGTGTGTGTGTGTGTGTGTGTGTGTGTGTGTGTGTGTATGTGTTCGTGTCTGTGTGCGAGTTGGTGTGAGAGCAGCATCAGGTTGGGGGTGTGTCTTCATTGTTATGACTGCCCCTCATCCACAGGTTTACAGAAGATGAAAACAAGGTCTTGAAGGAACTGCATACGCTGCATGAGTCAAGCTGGACGACCATATCGGACAAGATGGGCCGCAGTGTTTCAGCTGTGCGGAGTCGCTTTGTCTCGATGTGTAAGTGATCAGATGCACACCAGAACATTCATAGTGTTAAAGGCTCAGTCCGCGATTCTTATCCCATGCACTTTTTTTTCAATTTCAGCTAATTACTCCTCATGGTCCTTTAGCTGTCCTATCAGTGTTTGCTCTCAAAAGAAATCTGATGTTTGTACAGGGAAATTTGTAGATGGCAAACAGTGAATTACAGCCATAAAACACAATTGTGGACTGTACCTTTAAGCTAATTTTGTGATTGGCAGCCAGCTAGACGGACAGTACATAAACTGATAGACACAAGGTGGGTAGACATTAAAACTAATGCAGACGAATGAGGTCTGTGAATACTGACCCAGTCTTGTTTTATGCCTTTTCACTTCTTGTCCCTCAGCTGAGGTTTATGGGCCATGGTCAGAGGCAGAGTTTAAGGTCCTCCTGACGTGCGTACACCAGCAGCTGCTGAAGAGGGCTGAGCCTGGAGGAGTGGGCGGCGACAGGTCTGTGGTCATACAGAAGATGGACTTGTATAAGAACTTGGCCTGGGTGCGTGTGGCCAAGCAGGTCAAGACTCGCAGCCCACTACACTGCAGCCACAAGTGGTGAGAAAGCTCATGTGACGCATCATGTTGCACACAAAACATGTTTTTCTGTGGCCGGCTGAATAATCCATGAGAACATAGACAACACTAGCAAGGAACAGTTTCCCTTCAACACAGAGACCATATGCAGATCCTGCTTCTGTCTGACACAGCTTTGACCTGTGTGTATCTGTGTCTGTATGTATCCTTGCCTTTGTGAGCTGAGAGAAACCCGTGTTGATGCTCTCCCTGCCTGTGTTGTGTAGGACGGCTTACCTGAGGGGTAAAATGCAGACTGGTGGAAAGATCCACGGGAGGAAGAACATAGAGGGGAAGATTCAGCTGATCAAAACGTACGTTCCAAACTGTAACTCTGGTTACCTGTAGATCCAGCTGATCAAAGCTTATGTTTCAGACTGTTACTCTGGTTACCTGCAGATCCATCTGATCAAAGCGTACGTTTCAAACTGTAACTCTGGTTACCTGTAGATTTGGCAGAAGGGGCAGAAGGGGAAGGGAAACAACAGGGGTTGTACACAGCCAGCATTTGGTAAATGTATATACTATATATACAGACATCCGGTGGTAAATGCATGATACAGGCAAGACCAGTTTAGTGGGTATACACTGTGCTCGTCGGGTTACTGTTACAGGGATAAGGGATGTAGGGACAGAGAAACATTTTAGTGGTGGCAATAATGTATATTGTATATAATAGCTAGCATTGGGTATGGGGTAGAGAAAGTGTTACGGCAGTGCGGTTAGAGATCTGCTTGTGTGTGAGTGTCCTGTGATCAACTTATTTCTGAAGTGAACCCAGTTTTTGTGTGCCCCGCCCAGGATCAATGAAATGGCTGTGGAGGAATCTTCAGACATCGTCTGGGATGACCTCACTCATCTCTTTGGGTAAGGGGCTCATGTTAGCAAGTACATGGGAGACTGACAAGTACAATGCTTCTGTTCTTGAATGCTGGTTACTTCTTGCCCTGCTAAGGTCATAATCAATATGGGTTGGCTTATTGGCCTTAAATATGCGTTTGCATTGAAACTACTATTTGACCTGGCTGTTAAAAAAAATTATAGTGTATTAGATAAACTCCAGAAATCATGACTGCGTCTTCCAGTCCGTTCTTCAACTTTGGCGTGATATTTAAGTGATTTTGTGTAAGTGTGATATTTTAGTGAGTTGTGTGTTATTGGATATTTGAGTGAATCGTGTGTCAGTGTGATATTGAAATAATCGTGTGTTAGTGTGATATTTAAATAATCGTGTGTTAGTGTGATATTTAAGTGAGTCAATTGTTAGTTTGTTATTTGAGTGAGTCTTGTGTAAGTGTGATATTTGAGTGATTTGTGTGTTAGGTTGATAATTGACTGAATCATGGGTTAGTGTGATATTAAGTGAATTGTGCGTTAGTCTGATATTTGAGTGATTGTGTGTTAGTTGGATTTTGAGTGAAAGTTTCCTGTGATTTTTCTATGAAGCAACACCCCACCTTTCTACCTACAAAAAACGTTCCACCAGCTGAAGGTAACCAATGTACCAGACTGGCACAGAAAGTCTTTCTGTGGTGAGTACTGACCCCTGCTGGTTCATGTATCTCTCTCATCATGTCTAACTCTGTTGTCTGTTTTCTGGTGGAGTATGTAAATGTGACCTTTGGGTTTGAGAAAAGCACTACATCACGAAAACAACAACTTCACATTTGTTGTCTTCTTCCCTTCTCCTCTGCTTGTCCACCTTCTCCTTTCTTCTGTCTTGCTCTTCTTCCTCTGCCGCATTGTCTCTCTGTCTGTCCCCTTCTTCAACCTCCCTCTGTCTCTGATGGCAGACATCATTGATTTCCTGTATGAGAAGACTCTGCCAAAGCTGGAGGAGGACCTGAAGGATTGTGAGGATGCTGAAGAGCCCGCAGAGCAGCGACAGACTTACAAGCTGTCAGAGATCTTCCCCAACCTCTGAAACACCCTACACATTTATTTGCTCCGGACGAAGAAAATATTAGCTTCGTAATGTTTGACATTTCCTGAAACTGATAATGTTTTTTTTATGCACTGTATCAATAGTAAATCAAGGAGTTTTTCACCCAGTGTCTGTTGACCATTTTGTTTTATGTGGATTTTCTTCTGGTCAGCAGTGGAGAAAGACATTTGGCATTTTCACCAGAGTTTTACTGCATCACAGAGTGTCATCCCCGGTTAGCCCTTTGCCATCAGACTGGCCAAACTGTGTCTGTCACAATCGGGACATAAAAGAACATATACAGTGGGGAAAATAAGTATTTGAACCCCTGCCGATTTCACAAGTTTGGCCACTTGCAAAGAAATGTGTGATCTAAAATTGTAATGGTAGGTGTATTTTAACAGTGAGAAACAGAATATCAACAAAAAAATCCAGAAAACTGCTTTTTATAACATTTATGACTTTATTTGCATTTGATGCAGAAAATAAGTATTTGAACCCCCAAGCAAACAGCAAGAATACTGGCTCCCAATGACCAGTTATGTGCCTAAGAAGCACACAGATTAGTCCTCATTAGGTCTAACAAGGTAAACCTGATCGCAGCTGGTGACGTGTATAAAATAAATCTGTCCAAAGAATCATACTTCACACCTTAAACCGCACCACCATGGGCAAGACCAAAGAGTTGTCCAAGGACGTCAGAGATAAGATTCTAGACCTGCACAAGACTGGAATGGGCTACAAAACCATTGGCAAGCAGCTTGGTGAGAGGCAGACAACTATTGGTGCGATTATTCATAAATGGAAGCAACACCAAACAACCGTCAATTACTCTAGGTCTGGGGCTCCATGCAAGATATCCCTTAGTGCGGTATCGGGGATCATCCGAAAGGTGCAGAATAACCCCAGATCAACACGGGGAGTTTGTGAATGATCTCAAGGCAGCTGGGACCACAGTCACCAAGAAAACCATTGGCAACACACTACGCAGTAATTCTTTGAAGTACTGCAGCATTCGCAAGGTCCCCCTGCTCAAGGAAGCACATGTACAGGGCCATCTGAAGTTTGCCAATGAACACTTTAATGATTCTAAGGAGGATTGGGAGACCGGATGTGTTCAGATGAGACCAAAATCAAGCTCTTTGGCATCAACTTGACTTGCCTCGTTTGGAGGGGGAAGAATGCTGAATATGACCCCAAGAACACCATCCCCACCGTCAAGCATGGTGGTGGAAACATTATGCTTTGGGCTGTTTCTCTGCCAAGGGTAAAGGACGACTCCACCGCATCGAGGGGACTATGGATGGGGCCATGTAACGTGGAATATTGGGCTTGAACCTCATTCCCTCATTCCCTCCCATTGAAAACACAACCTTAAGGATTTGGAGAGGATCTGCAAAGAGGAGTCTCCTGAGATATAGATATACTGTAGATATAGTTCAAATACTTATTTTCTGCATCAAATGCAAATAAAGTCATAAACAGGGACGTGCACAGGAATTTTGAAGGGCAGTTGCTCTGCCCTGGAAAAAAGGGGCAGCACAATATTTTTTTTCACTGGCGCTGCCACGCCCCCGTCATGTAATCGCAAATTTTCACAATATCATTTTAAACTGTCACTAACCGCGGCTGCCGCGCCCCTGTCATCTGATCGCTAATATATATATATATATATATATATTTCCTTCGGAGGGGCAACTTCAGTCGAAGAAGGCAAACGGGCAGTTGCCCAAGCAACCTTAGCACACTCCTGTGCCCGTCCCTGGTCATAAATGTTATCAAATTCAGTTTTCTGGATTTTTTTGTTGATATTCTGTTAAAATACACCTACCATTACAATTATAGATCACACATTTCTTTGCAAGTGACTGATTTTCCCCACTGTAACTATCTACAGTCCTGAAGGGGTGACCGAGATAACTCTACAGTTATGCCCGCTGAAGGGGTGACCGAGATAACTATCTACAGTCATGCCCAGTGAAGGGGTGACCGAGTGAACTATCTACAGTCACACTTCATTAGTTTCAATTCTTCTTTCAATCTTCCATCTGTCTCTGTCTTCTTTCAGATGGACCAAAGAATCTGTCTGTGTCACTGAACACCTCATGCTTTGAAATGGGCAGTCCCGTCACATTGTTTTGCCTTGGTGCATCCAATCCCCCTATAAACAATTTGAGATGGTTCTGGGACACAAATGGTTACCTGGAGTAGGTGGACTGGACATACCAGAGGGATACCAGAGAACCCTTTCAATTGTGGAGCGGATCCAAATCACAAGCTAGATTGTGTGATGACCCCTGTTGAGTCAACATCCTGTTTAACTTTAATCAATGGGAGTAAACTGAGAAAAGCACACATTTCCAATTTTTCCACTTCCAAAGTAAAACTATTACATGTCATTTAATTTAATAAAACTTATTTTTTTGGAGTATTTACATTAATATGTTTCTATGATTAGACATGACAACCAGAGAGTTTGGGGGAAGTTGTCTCATTTACTAGGAGACAACTTGTTACGAATCGGGGGGAATTAAAAGATCTCTGGGGAGAACATAAATGTCTTAATTAAGTTTTGGAAAGAAAAGAGGGCAACAAAGAAGAGGAACATCACAGAGGACTCCTAATCAGATGAGATAAAGTGTTTCTGGTTCACAGTTAGCCAAAGGAGACTGAGGCTTAATCTGTGGGAAAACGAAGCAGATTTGACCTGCTATTCAGTTTCATTGTAGTTTGAATTCAGTTTTCGTGTTTTTGAAAACGATGGCTTTGTGAATGGTCTATGTTATTTGGTGAGTCAAACATACTTTAGTAGCCTGTATACTTTACTTTTTCTCTTATAAGGTGCAGTATGCTTTACTGTCATCAAATATCAAAAATGCGTTTAGACAGACAGAAACTCATAACTTAACCAAAGTAGGCATGTGGATAGCCTGTCTTTTACCCATCAAGTCCATAAAAGGGTTTCAAGAAATTAGAGATGCAAATTTAGAGAAAGTCTTTTATTGTTTTAACCACAATGTTGATATCCATTTAGGTTTGAGTTCAGGGCCTGAAAAGAGAAGACAAAGTAAGAAAAGAAAGACTCCCTCCCACATGAAACAGAATTTGAGAACAAAAGTAGACAGATATCTCCATGGCTAAGATCAACTGGGAAAATCTAGCCTTTCCTGAAGAGAAAGAAACACATTAGAATTCCAACACACACTTATGAACATGGATACCATTGAAATCTTGTCCTGCTGTTGAGGGAGGTTGACTCAAATGGATTACTGGAGGAAATCGGGATGTAACTTCAGGATGTAGAATTTCTTTATCGGGCTCTCTATGGCAAACCGAATTTATAATCAGCATCCTTGAGTAAAGTGTCTCTTTTGAATCGTTGTCCTTAAGCTTTAGGTGTGTAACGTGTGCCATGTGTTATTCCAGAGAAGCAAATGCTCCATAAAATGGCCTATATTTGTAAGTACCATGCATCAGCGTTTCAATTATATTCTGCGTCAACCATATAGGCAAGTGTTTTACAGCTAAAATGGTTCATACACTTTAATGATGGGTAGTTCATTGATGCTGCCTCATACTGGCATCCCTAGAGATGTGTCAGCAGTAAGTAGCTATGAAGTTGGCAATGTAACTGACTGAGTTTGTGAATAAAAGGTTATTTAAAAAGGAACTAGTTTATCTCTTGTAATAAGAACATTATGTGGTTCCGGGAAGCGGGTTAACCTAGTCAACTGAGGAAAGCGACATAAAATGGATGCACTGAAACCGCCAGGTCTGTTAAAACTGACTGCAAATGCTGTTGCTAACTAAAGGACATTCAAGCAGCAATTCAAGCTGTACGTTGCCACGCTTGAAATTGAGATGAGCAGATGAGCGAAAGATGGCCACTGTTGCCGGCAGAGAAGCATTTAAAGTTTCAACACATTTCTGTTCGCTGCAAACTCCCCTCTGATCTGTGATCAGAATTCCGGACACTTATGTGTCGACGACCTGGAACAGGGTATAGAACCTGACAGATTCCTCCAAATGGCTGCATTATGAGGCATGGTGCCAGGACCGTTAAGGCCAAGCCAGACAGTAAGCAGAAGAAGGACAACAACAATATATTTAAATTCTTTCTTTTCTATTTTTACCTACATCATTATATGTGATTTTGTAAGTTATGTGAGCTTTATCATAAATGAGAATTGCTACTGCAACAACACTAAAACGGCTAAATTGGCTGAAGTTGATATTGACAAAATATTTTTTCAATCACCACAGTAGGGGTGAGGGGGCAGTTGGGAGGGTTAAGAGCTTTTTTGATAACGTACATTTGCATATATTGTCATTAAGCCAGGGCTGAGAATTAGCTTTTGGTCTACACTCCGTCATCAGCGAAATAGTGTCAAGAACTTATGTATACACTGAGTTGAAGCAAGTAACTAGCTCATCAATGCACGACTGAGAATTAGACTGATAAATAGGTATCACTACAACAAATGTGCTGCTAATTTAGGCCAAACAATGATGCTGCTTTTCATTCTTGTATTGTAATGGCAAAGTGACATTGAATATTGTCAGTGATGTCAACACTCTTCACAGTGTTGAATGGAAGTTCACACCTGACCACACACACAGCAATTGCAATCACCTGAAGCTAGTTGGTGAATTAGGATTTAGACAGAGAAGCTGTGCCTATAAAAGAGCAGGTTGGGTGTTTGGGAGTCAAAGCTAGGGTGTTGCTGCTGCAGTGGTGAGGAGAGTGCTACTTTTGGGTCTTTGAGTCAAACCACTGAAGTTTGCAACGTCTCTTGGCATGATGTTCAGGTACACATTCAATCGTTTGTCTTTAGGTATATCTTTTTCTGCTTGGTCTAAACATAAGTGTATTCTGCAGGTTCCCTTGGATATGCCTTTACTTAATAAGTGAAATATGCTGTCAACAACTTGAACAAGGTATGAGTTGGTATTTTTTTGTAAATTTGCATGTAGAGTATATTTTAATTGAAGCCCTTGTTTTGTTCTAGGGTTGGAAGTTCCCCAGAGTTTTGGGTACCATGGTTTCAGGCCTGGGACTCCTGGCAGTGGCTCTGTACACTCCATGAATGACTTCAGCTCTATCAAAGGTGAAGGTGTCCAAAGTTACAATGAACCTTTGAAGATGCCCCCAGCATGGGCCCAGGTGAACCAGGCGGCCAAGATTCATCCAGTGAGCCAGGCAGCCAAGATGCCCCAAGTGCAGGCCCAGATGCCCCCAGCATGGGCCCAGATGCCTCCAGTGAGCCAGGCAGCCAAGCTGCCCCAGGTGCAGGCCCAGATGCCCCCAGCATGGGCCAAGATGCCCCTAGCCCCACCAAGCCAGGTGCAGGCCCAGATGCCCCCAGCATGGGCCAAGATGCCTCCAGTGAGCCAGGCAGCCAAGATGCCCCAGGTGCAGGCCCAGATGCCCCCAGCATGGGCCAAGATGCCCCTAGCCCCACCAAGCCAGTTGCAGGCCCAGATGCCCCCTGCATGGCCCCAGATGCCCCCAGCCCCACCAAGCCAGGTGCAGGCCCAGATGCCCCCAGCATGGGCCAAGATGCCTCCAGTGAGCCAGGCAGCCAAGATGCCCCAGGTGCAGGCCCAGATTCCCCCAGCCCAAGTGAACCAGGCAGCCAAGATGCCCCAGGTGCAGGCCCAGATGCCCCCATCATGGGCCCAGGTGAACCAGGAGGCCAAGATTCATCCAGTGAGCCAGGCAGCCAAGATGCCCCAGGTGCAGGCCCAGATGCCCCCAGCATGGGCCAAGATGCCCCCAGCCCCACCAAGCCAGGTGCAGGCCCAGATGCCCCCAGCATGGGCCAAGATGCCCCAGGTGCAGGCCCAGATGCCCCCTGCATGGCCCCAGATGCCCCCAGCCCCACCAAGCCAGGTGCAGGCCCAGATGCCCCCAGCATGGGCCAAGATGCCTCCAGTGAGCCAGGCAGCCAAGATGCCCCAGGTACAGGCCCAGATTCCCCCAGCCCAAGTGAACCAGGCAGCCAAGGTGCCCCAGGTGCAGGCCCAGATGCCCCCGGCCCCAGTGAGCCAGGCAGCCAAGATGCCCAAGGTGCAGGCCCAGATGCCCATGGCCCAAGTGAGCCAGACGGCCAAGATGCCCAAGGTGCAGGCCCAGATGCCCATGCCCCCAGTGAGCCAGACTGCCAAGATGCCCCCAGTGAAGCAGGCGGCCAAGATGCCCCAGGTGCAGGCCCAGATGGCCTCCATGCCGGTCGAGATGACCCTGCCTAAAATTACTCAATCCAACTCTTTAGGTAGTCTTGGCAGCTCCTCCATGGATGTCAGTGGAGAAACTACTTCTAATGGTGGTGGTGCTGCTGAGGGTCCCTCATCAGGGCAAGAGCGCTACCTTGTGATCACAGAGCCATCAGGTTTTCAAGCACGCTACGTGGTTAAATCCTTCAATCGTTACGTGCGTGGAAAAATGGTCTTTTCCCAAACCACCTACATCCCACTGGATGTTCCTCCAAGTGATGCTGAGCCTGCTCCTGTCCCCATTTTTCTTGGACATGAAGCCCAGACTGACCAAACTGTAGACTACACTCTTTCAAAGTAGGCATGGGTTTTTCTGTTCATAAGTGAGTGTTGAATTCTAATGTGTTTCTTTCTCTTCAGGAAAGGCTAGATTTGCCCAGTTGATCTTAGCCATGGAGGTATCTGTCTACTTTTGTTCTCAAATTCTGTTTCATGTGGGAGGGAGTCTCTTTTCTTACTTTGTCTTCTCTTTTCAGGCCCTGAACTCAACCCTAAATGGATATCAACATTGTGGTTAAAACAATAAAAGACTTTCTCTAAATTTGCATCTCTAATTTCTTGAAACCCTTTTATGGACTTGATGGGTAAAAGACAGGCTATCCATGGATACCATTGAAATCTTGTCCTGCTGTTGAGGGAGGTTTACTCAAATGGATTACTGGAGAAAATCGGCATGTAACCTCAGGATGTTGAATTTCTTTATCGGGCTCTCTATGGCAAACCAAATTTTTAATCAGCATCCTTGAGTAAAGTGTCTCTTTTGAATCGTAGTCCTTAAGCTTTAGGGGTGTAACGTGTGCCATATGTTATTCCAGAGAAGCAAATGCTCCATAAAATGGCCTATATTTGTAAGTACCACGCATCAGCGTTTCAATTATTTTCTGCGTCAACCATATAAAAGCAAGTGTTTTACAGCTAAAATGGTTCATACACTTTAATGATGGGTAGTTCATTGACGCTGCCTCAACATCTAAAAGCCAAGTCACAGTGATTTTTCATTCTTGTCAACAAAAATGACCACACAACTTTCTAGCCATGACCTCTTGTGTAGCTGTCTGAATTTTTTTTTGAAGGAAATTTGTGTGCAGAACAGTGAACTGTGGCCATTTCAGCTGAAGTGCCTAGCAACTGGGCCCAGTTGTTCAAAAAATGTAATCTGGATCAAAATGATCCGGATTTGGAAATCCCATGTTTTGCTAACCAGGATCACCTGATCCAGATTACTTTTATGCCAGTTTTTTAAAGAAACTTTGGATAGGATCAAAGACCAAATTTCAGAATTACCAAATCTCGATTACCGAATTTTAGAATGGAACCAACAGTGCAGCCTACAGGCTTAGCAAAGAACAGGTACACCGAAAAATACAGGTGGCCACAAATAGCCATTGTTTTAATTTTAAGAAACAGAAAAATGATAATGAACTGAAACATTTACATTCCTTATTTAGTTATGGTAATAAACAAAAAAAATAGCACTGTCTAATATTCAAAAAATGTTAGGATCATTTACAGGACAAAGACCAGCTCTTCACCTCTGCCTTTAGGAGTTGTATCTCCATTTTCACTTTTGTCTGCTGCAGTTAGGTAAGCAGGAGTTTGTCTTTTGCCAGTTGAATCTGAATTTCTGCTCTTTCAGTTTCCTTTCGCAGAAGCACCTAATAGTCGTCACCATCCTGGCCCGAGGAACCTTTACACTTTGTTTTAGCAACTCCAGATACAACTGGCTCCATTGTCAGGGGGGATCCATCCTCCTCCTCAATCGCTGGAGTAAGGTCCAGGACAAAAAAAATCCCCAGTTTTGCTAGAATCTTGAATGTGAATTTGCACAATACATTGAAAAATGGATATCATAGACACAACCAAAAGTAGTAGAACTATCAAAATATACAAGGATTTTTTTTTTCAAAGGGGAAGAGTGTCATATTTCTTCCTTGTTGTATTGTATTTTTCTTTCCAGCTTATGCAATATCTGTCCCATGTGTCTGACTTTATTTGTTATTTTATTTGATATTGTTGAAATTAAAATACATAAATACATTCAAAAAAGTCAGCTTTCTTGCACCCACATAGTTCCATTAGTACATTAGTTGTAGTTCAATCAGTTCTGTTCTTTCAATCAGTTCATTTCTATAAGTTTATACTTTTGTTTTGGTTCAGGTTTTGTTGTTAATTTTTACAAATCTCTACAAAACCCCACTGTTATTGGTTATTTGTACAAAACCTTACCAATGTTGAGGTTCATTGTTCATCTTTACAAATCTGTACAAAACTTCAACTGATATACTGTATATATATATATATTTTCATTCATTTTTACAAATCAGGCATTTATATCACATTGTATCGTATATTTTGCTTCTCAATCATTTTGAAAGTACAGGCTAAATTACCAAATATGTATTTATTTAATTTATTTTACAGATCTTCCTTTGCTCTGCAGAAGACGAAAACAACAACAATCAGTACCGTTTTTGTTAGGTTGCTAGCTAGGGGTGTACCGATTCACCAATAAGAATCGGAAACTGGTTTTAACGTTGAAAATGAACCAGTTGATAGCCCAATTATTAAGTTACTCACTAGCCACTGTGAGGGACCAAGGCGGCCACCACACGTTTTGGGATGTGGGCTAACTTGAGTCGTGGGTGAAGTTGGGGAAAAAATGGTGCAGGTGATTGGTTGTTTTGAAAAATATATAATTATTTATTTTACAGGGGGAATCTCTCCAATGACCCCAAAAATGTACAAAAAACGAAATATAAATATAACTCAAACAGTACTCAAAACTAGTCACACAGATATGCCGTATTCACTTCAACTCACAGCTGGTAAATACTCACTCCTGCTCTGATGCCCCCCTCTTACGCACCCTTTAATCAGGGGTGGCAATTCATTTCCCAAAGGGGCCACATGGGATAGTGGGACTGTTGTGGAGGGCCGGACAAATAGGCTGAACTCAATTCAGCATGAAAAATTAGCATGTTTTTTCAGTATTAAAGGTGTGCCCAGTCGACCAATACACATGGCAAACACACAAACACACACACATGAGAGCAAGCTTGCAATGCAATAGTATAAGTATACAAATTAATAGTTATATCAATTTTTATGGTTTAACTTTTGATTCCTAATAACCATTGACCCCCGAGGGCCGGTCAGGGACAGCCAAGGGGCCGCATATGGCCCTGGGGCCGCACTTTGCATAGGTCTGCTTTAAATAGTCCTGCCCTTTAGGCTAAATTGGTCCAACCAGCCCTAGTTGGACCCAACCATTGTAGTGGGGGAGCCCTCCCCGCATTAGTTCCATGGATAACATACTAAGTGGGTTTTTACATATACATAAGCCCACCACAATTCACCAATGCACCCAGGACCGTATATTGAGTCCATTGTTTCTCTTCCGCTCTTGCAGGGCCACGTGAGTCAGACTCCATTCCAGTGAAAACTATGAGAAACTATGAGAATTTCCTGTGGAAATTCCCAAAAATGTGATTTCCTTCAGGATCTTGGGAGGGTTTATTGTTATTGTTGCAGCCAAAATTCTCACAAATTATGTTTAAAATTGTGGTGATTTTGAGTTGAATAAAATCAATTATAAATAATGCAGAAATTCAATGACTGTTGTTTTTAGGGTAAATAAGCGAAAATCCTTGAATTTGCGTAAATCTGTCAAAACGCTAGATCTCAAAATCCTGGGGGGACTGGAAAGACACATGCTTTAATTTTAATAGATCAATAGAATAGGACCATAGATCCGGTGCAACAGGATACAACAACAATGCACAACTGGTGACAGCTGCATGTTGTGCTCTAGGATCCGTAAAGGCCCCCCTTCCCAGTTCAACATGTAGCCCACAAGTGCTAAACGCAACAAAATGACTGCCAAAACATAAAACCTGAGCAGCAGAATGTAACAACAACAAAGTTGCCTGTGTGAACATTTCACTGAACTTTTCAGGCCTTCATCAGTGTTTTGTTAAATTAGCCCCATGACACCTCTAGAAGGCTCAACAGTGTTGTATGGCGTCCCAGACCCACCCCCGCCATACTCATGATGGGTTCGCATCTTCAAAGGGAATTGTTGACTCAATAAAGTAAACAAAGTGCTCACACTCAGAATACAACACCATGTCTGGTCTCATAGCAGTCACAACAATCCTCTGTGGAACTTAAAGCCATCAGCCAGCATCCAGTCCTGCGCTTTGCCCCATTTGTTAGTACTGCTGGTACATGCCTGGTGAACACTTCTTCACTTGTCCACTTCTGCCCCTCTCTCACACACCCGCCCTTCTCACTCTTCTACCCCTCTCACACAAACAAAATCCTACCTGTCATGAACCTGCAAGGAGTTAACCTCAACTTGTTTAACTTCAAGAAAGTGCAAATTATTTAAAACCCTAATTATGTCTCCATGTGTTCAAAAATGAATTATACAAAACTATCTATTTTGGTCAATTCTTAGACTCAGTCTAGCACTCAGTCTTTGAAGTCCAAGACCCAGGGTTCCCTGCCACAGACAAGACAAAGTAGCCCAAGTTCACCGTCCGTCCAAAACTGCCAGAGGCCGCTGTCCAGCCCAAGCAGCTTGTGTCCATAAGCCCACAGAGTCCCCATACCCAACCCAGGGCCATGATTATCCCATGGAATCACCTCTGAGTGACTACCCTGTAAGTGGCATGCACAAGTAGTATTTTTTTTGCCAGCGACACCTCGCTTTCATGGAAACAAGGCATTGAAAGTGACTGGCAGGGTATGGGAGATGGAGGCTGTTACAATGCTTAAAAGTTACTGTGCTATATCTTGCATGATAAATAATAATACAAAACATATATTTGTTTCTTCTTGTTAATTGGGAAAGGTATAGCAAGTAGCTTCCTAGGCTTTTCGTAGAAGACTCCAATGGAAACCTGTGTAGGCTTAGGAAAACATTTAATTGCCAGTGGTGTAAGTAGCCTATGTCTAATCTACATTTTATGATTATCATTGGCAACAAAATGATTTGTATTGTAAGCTATACAATAATGACTGAAAAAGCAAAGCTCACCTCACCATACAGCGTAGTTACAGCACATTAATGTAACAAACGTAACATAACCACACTGTAAAGGGAAAAGTTCCCATGATTGAACACAGCCTTTGTTTTTCTTCCTATTTAGGCAAGGAGAAAAAAATGACTATTCATGGCCCCGACGAAGCACAGCTTTACTAGTGAAATTGATTTGTTAAAATGACAGGAAATCATCAAGACAATCTAGATATAAACACAATTACTCAACCAGCTTCTTCAATATAGCCTGCATAAGCATGACTTAGTTGTCATTAATGTTATAAAGTTGTTTTAAAGCATAAGGTTACCCCTACCTGGGCATGGAAGTAAGAGCAAAAAAATCTACACTTAAACACGAGAATCTGCCGTTTAATCAGAACTGCTAAGGAAAACAATTCTCCTGTCAAACTAAGGGGTCTTGAGGGCCGAGGGGGTTGAATCATTCTGAGTTCAGTTGCACATCTCTGGGGTGCAAGATCATCCTGGAGTACCTGACCAAATGAATGTATCTATTTTGAGTAAGGCCACTGTCTTTCACTAATTTGTCCACAGTCAAAGTCAAAGCCTGCAAAAAACAAGGGGCTGTTAAGGCATTTTTATACTTCTACGATTCTCTCCGATTTGGTCGTAGAGGGACACTTTGGCACGCCTTGGCACGCCTTGGTAACACCTTCACCCAGGTGTTGCCGCCCATCCGACCCGTCGGAGAGCCGTCGGAGAGCTGGTCGGAGACAAACGATTTTTTCTAACTTTTCTTAAAGAGACGGAGAGAGTCGGAGACCCCCTTGGCTGTGATTGGCCAGTTTACGACATCATTTCCAAACAACATCATTTCCGGAATCACACATGTCAGGACCTCACATTTCCTGTTTTCTGTCAAAATGTTTTAGTACGACTTTGGTAAACTACAAAGCTGCACAGCATGCAGCATTAGGCTACCGTATTTTATATAAACCCTCGAAAAGTACATTTCTCCCGACCACTGTTGGTCTCTTGGCTGGTGGCTCGGTGTTGAAAGTGCCTTCTCCAACCAGCTTCAACTGACATCTAACGTAATTTGCTACGGAGTAATGCTGGCAGCATAATTACTTTGCATCTATTAAATAGGAAATGTATTTCATGTATGTGTAGAACCTATTTAGAATGACTGACTTTACATAAAACGGCAGTGAAAGACATTTGAGTCAAACATTACTTTTGCCTCAATGAGGGTGGCGTGTGAGAGCATAATCGGCACGACAACGTTGTACTTATTAGCAGCACACTTTTGAGAGTTATTGTGAATACGCTAACGCTTGATTTAGCGGAAAATCTAGTAAACGTACGTACCACCTGTCTCCTGTTCTGTTGTTGTTGTAGTTGTCGCTCAAATCGCTACAAGCACGTCCTCTGCTTATAACTCAAACTAGTCCAGCAGCTCCACCATCAACCATTGTCTGTTAGTTGTTAGTTCTCTTGTTGTGTTTCTGATATAACTATAACACTGCATGTGGATTGGTATGAAGACTGCAGTGGGTTTAATTTTCTGCCCCTTACTTCATAGTTCTACGGGTATTTCTGTTCGAAGTGTGCATGCTTTGTTTTATAGTGACGTTTCACGCTAACACTTTTGACAAGGGCAACCGTCTCGTTGCAGATTAAACACATCGGTTTTGTCCTGCCCACAAGCAGCACAAATGCATAGCCTACTTGTCAGTCCACTCTGTCTTAAATTCGAGAGTTTTGGAATCAACTTTTCGTGTGTGAGAGCCTGGCAGATGATCATTAGTAAGTGTGCTAATGTAGGCTATGTGTTTTTCCAACATATTCATGGTTGAAATCGCAGTCCCACAACTGTATGTTGAGGTATGCATGTTCTTGCTGTGTGTCTGATATAACTATAACACTGCATGATGTATGATGTAAGATGTATGATGAATACCGTGGGTTTATTTTTCTGGCCCTGTCCTCAGAGTTTGGGGGGTAATTTTGTTCGAAGTGTGCATGCTTTGTTTCATAGTGACACATTCACGTTACCACTTTTTGACAAGGGCAACCGTCTCGTGGCCAATGAGTGCATTGTCATAGCGTTGTAGTTATTCAAAGGTTACCCAGCGATCATTGCAGTATGAATGTGACAAAAATACCAAAGAAAATAAGAACGTATTCATTTTATTGGATCGTTTTATAATAGTTTCTGTATTGTATGTAAGATAAGCATATCGTTTTGTTATAAATGGCAATGTTTTTCCCAAAAAAATGACCACCACGATGGAGATACATTTGCCTACTCAAGTGAATATATAGCATTAGACATGTTAATATTGACTGTGCTACATGTCTCCAATGCCCATGTGACTGCACCTGCCCGACAGGTCTTGAAGCAGCATCCGTGTCATGTCAGTGACAGTTGGGAGGAAAAACAATCAATGACTTCCAATAAAGAGGTTATGTGGTAGCTACGGGCTCGACAAACAGTAGTTACCCCACCCAGCGGTCTGGCGTTGAATAGGTTGAATAAGCTTTAGGACGCATAGCCGTCGGAGTAGTATATAAGCCCGACCAGTACGTTCAATTTTTTCTGAATCAACTGCCTGCCCCCGCCCGCCCATTTTTTTTTCGAGGACGGAGAGGGATGCAGAAGTATAAATTAGGCTTTACTCACTATGCCTATGAAACTTTACCATCTATAAGTCAACAATTGTTTAGAAAACAATTTGGTAGGCCAATGTGATATCCTTGTGACATATATTTCAAACCTCACGGGTAAAACTGATTAATACAGCTGTCTGCAATGCTCTACACACGATATGCAACTCTTTTCGGATTTGGATAGAGGCAACTTTGATCAGTTGTCCATAACATTCTTTTGAACCTTCTGACTTCAACCACACGATTTCCTCGCGAGAATGATTGGCAGGTTCGGTTCGCTTTGTCACGTGCATGGAAGACTATCGGCCGTAAATGATGTCTAATCAAGGTATTAGCTGGTCTCATGTCTTCACAGAATTTGTGCAAAGTACCTAAGCTGCTGAGCTTAATTGTGATTGTTGGTTACGCCCCGGGACACTGCTCATGAGGCCGGATAGAAGAAAACATGTCCGTGCACGACTTCGGTAAGTGAATCATCGCCTTTAATGATTAAATGACTTGCATGAAGCTAATTGCATTATTAACTGGAAGCTTTATTGAAGTTAAGTAAGGAGAGTAGGTAGAGCATAGGCTTAGCTTAGAAACTGAAATAGCTTTAGTCATGACGGCGACTTTAGCTTGGCAGTTGATTAAAATGGGTAACTAATTGTTATATTGGCATGTTTGAAATAATGAAGAACACGGGAGGTTGGTTTCGTTGGGTGCACGCAGCCATGAAGGTTGTATAAAAGTCCAAGTGGATATCAAAACCAGCTGAATGTAGTAGCCAGGTGTATAATAAGAAACGTAACCTTTCCTCTCCTCATAGATTCACCAAAGGCTTTACATTAGGCAACTGTAGTGTACTTCAGTCGCCTAAAATTAATTTTATTTGGACAATTTATGTGTGTTTAATAAATGGGCCAAATTGAAATCAGGTGGTTGAGTTAACGAGTGCATAATATGAACAGAAAAATGATTGGCCCAGAAAACCTTTTTGCAATGGCTGCTCAGAATCATGAGGGAGGTGCTGCGCCGGAGAAGTAAAAACCTTACAGCCTGTATCAATCAAATCAAACCATCTTTCTTCATTTTCCTACATTCTATGTTTTTTTTTTTCTATTCATTATATGATTTCCCTTGGGACATGTGAGCTGGAAATGTTGTAATTTTGATTGGATTGGTTACTAATTACATCGCAAACATTCCTGAAATAATGGCTTTACTTCAGAAGTATCTAAATCACAATTACACGAGGCCTACACAGGTGTTTCATATTAATCTGAAACTTATTTTTTTTTGCCTGAAGAATGGCCTTTCACAGCTGCAGATAAATGGATGTTAATTGATGTGAGTCATGTTGAATTGGGTGCCTTACGACTATTTCATATCCTTTCGTAAAGGATGCTCCAGTGTGCAAAAGAAACTTGTAATACATAAAAAAAAGTAACTTTTTATGTATACTTTTACTATGTAAAGTTTTATTGTGGTAGGAGTAAAGGAAAAATTGAAAAATTATTTGAAAATGTTTTACTTTTCACGTTTCATTGGGTAAAGTTTTATTTTGATAGGAGTAAAGGGGGAAAAAAATTGAGATGTATTTTTGCCATGCATTTTTAGCACATCTCAGATTGATGATTCTGGACACCTCATAGAAATGATCTATGCTGAAAAATGCTGAAAAAAAATATTTTACAATGAATTCTATTTTTGGCTCTAAAATGGGATAGTTTGCCTGGGCTATACTGTCCCTTATAAATAAACTGGCTCTTGAAAGGGCCTTTCGTGTTCTTATGGCCTTAGGGGCCACCATAGGTTCTTTTTAGACACTTTGAAAGGGAGGGGCATTCAGTTGGATGCAATTCAGCAACCTCGATACAAGATGCAGCTAAATATTGCACAATGCACCTTTAATATATTGTGGTGCAGGCCTACTGTAAAAAGTTTGGGAGGGGACAAAATGTGCTTACCATAATGCAAGTTCTGGGTGCTGGACTGCTCTGCTTTGTGTTCTAGTGCTGGCTCCTGGGCTGAGCTTGCTGGTGCTGGGTTGCATTGGGCTGCTTTGTTGCAGTTCTTGAAACATTAACACATTAAGATGTCTCTAACTCAATATACTATAATATTAAAGGCACCCAGTGCAACTTTCGAGGCTTAAAAATAAACATTCAATTTCTAGTCTTTTTTACACGTAGTAAGTTTCAATAACTCCATACCATTACATACCGACATTCAAGCAGCAAAGATGAGACGTCGTTGTGTGGTGAGAACTGATAGAAAATCGATAACAACAACAATCGCCGCCATTTTCTTTATTTTTTGGTAACCTACAATAAACAAAGCAGGTTCCAGTCAATGGAAAAATGGCTTCTCCCCACCGGCGATTGTTGTTGTTTACGATTTTCTATCAGTTCTCACCACACAACGACGTCTCATCTTTGCTCCTTGAATGTCGATATGTAATGGTATGGAGTTATTGAAACTTACTACGTGCAAAAAAGACTAGAAATTGAATGTTTATTTTTCATTGAATGTTTACATAAAGTTGCACTGGGTGCCTTTAACACACTCTGCGACATTTATGCGTATCCAACTGAATGAATTGCATTGTTGACTAAAGTTTGATGTTTTTTCCCCTCGGTCAGTAGGTTAGATGAGAATTCTCCTGACAAATGTATTCATATTTTTGAAAGCAAAATCCTGGAAAATACTGGCTGGGAAAACGCCACTGTTTTAAATATTGGGTTGAATGTTTTCAACTCCTAGCAACCTAGCAACCTAGAAATGTTTTCAACTCCTAGCAACATCACTGACCCAAAGGCCTATATTCCACATTGACACCATGTTTGTATTGTTGTAATAGTATGGGCCAAAAGGCATTAGCCCTGACCCAAATCTCAGCAGCATTTTATCCTTTATCACTATCCTGAAATAAGATGGCGAAATATGTTGTCAACGTGCACATGTCAGTAGGCTTGTGCCCTACACTTCTACACATTTCAAATACTGATAGTTGTTTTTGCTCTGCTTGGGAAGTTTACGGTGCTGGTTTGCCTGCTGCCTTTAGGTAGTCCGTTCCTGATCTGTGATGAGGATGATGAAGAGGAAGACTATTACCAAGGAAACCAAGAGGCTGATGAAGAGAGAGAAGACGATAAGGAAGAGGAAGAGAAGGATGAACATCAGAACAGCGTCCTGACACCCGTGATGGGAAAAGCAGGGGAGAGGCAAGAGAAGATTAGTGGAGAAATAACCACAGCAATGATGAGCACAGATACAGAGGAAGACAGAGAGAAGAGGCGGGAAGAAATGTCTGATGAGGTGAGAACAGGACACCCAGAGGAACCCATGAAGCATGTAGAAGAGTCCGAAAAGAAAGACAGAGGAAAGGAAGAGAGAGAGATGTTCTATTTGAGAGGAAAGATGGAGGGAAATATGAGAGAGGAGACAGACATGCAGGGGAAAGGAACAGCTGGGAGTGAAGTAGAGGAGAGAGTGAAGACTGACATAAGCCTGGGTAGTGTGCTGTCTGTGTGTGAGCAGTCCCTAGAGCAAAGCATGAGTGCAGGCCTGGCGTTCAGACATCTCCCACAGCCACTCCAGCCACCCGATGCCCAGCCTGAGGCCCTCTCTGTGGGGAAGCACCAGGCGGGCGTCCCCTCCCACACACTGGAAGTGAGCACTATGCTTCCCCCAATGGAGGTCCAGCTAACGCAGGTGTACACCACCCGCCAGTACACACGCTACACAGGCCACGGCCCCCCAATGCTTCCCCTGAACACTCAAACACAACCACATCCCCCAGACCACTCCACACTGCCCCCTGTGGCCAAGAAGAAGACGCGCACCCTGTACTCAGCAGGTGAGTGGGCCTGTGCATGGCCACAAATATGAGATGAAATTAAACGTATGTTTCTTTTGTATTCAAAAGTGCCCTTTGTCGTACTAGGGGTTGACTCTCAATACATTAAATAAATAAAGAACACACAATATGAAACTTGGCTCTGTCTAGTCACACATACGATAAGCCTAAGCAAAAGGAAAGGGAGTTCACATTTTTTATATAGCATAATGTGCACAGGGAATGTGCTTGAATGTGTATGCCTGTGTGTTTTTGACATGCATGTGGTTAGATCAGCTACAGGAGTTGGAGCGCTTGTTTCAGGATGATCACTATCCCGATGGAGACAGGAGGAGGGAGATTGCTGCATCAGTTGGAGTCACACCCCAAAGGATCATGGTTAGTGTGTGCTTTTTCAACATTTCTTGTGAACACAGCAGTCAATTAGCCACCCAGCCCAGCTTTTGGGCTTTGGGTAAAAAAATCATCTTTTTACAAAATCAGCCTTTACAACAAGATGTCATCAAATATATTGTTGAATTATGTCAGTTATTATTGTGCACTGTGTTTTTGATCTTTGCAAGACAAGTGTATTGGCTGTACTACCTTTTTAAATGCTGATGAAAAGACTCCATCTCCCTCTCTCCCAGGTGTGGTTTCAGAATCGCCGTGCTAAGTGGCGAAAAACAGGGAAGGAACCACTGAAGACACACAAAAACACCCACAGGTCTCCCACACGCGCACGCACACACACACACACACACACACACACACACACACACACACACACACACACACACACACACAAACAGGTCTCGTTTCTTCTCAGACACACACACACACACAAAAACACCCACAGGTCTCTCATCCTCTCTCACACACACACACACTTTAGTTTGAGCTTCTCTTCTTTTTTGAACTTCCATCTGCTAGCAACTGTAGACTTCTCTGTATGTTGTAGTGGTGCATCAGAGGTTTGAGATCACCTTACTAACATGGGCATACAATGGTCACACTGATGCCTTTAATAACGTGTGTGTGTGTGTGTGTGTGTGTGTGTGCGCCTGCGCCTCCAGAACATCTTATTTTTCAGGGACTGTTCCGCCAGGGCCCCCCCAGCCCCCCGTCCACACACAGACCCTCCCACCCTACAGCTCCCTCATAGGCAGCCTGAGCAGCCCAGCCGGTAAAACACACACACACACACACACACACACACAGTCTAACTGTAACACACATCAGTCTAACAGTAACACACATCAGTCTCTCAGTAACACACATCGGTCTAACAGTAACACACATCAGTCTAACAGTAACACACATCAGTATAACAGTGACACACACCAGTATTACAGTAACACACATCGGTCTAACAGTAACACACATCAGTCTGACAGTAACACACATCGGTCTAACAGTAACACACATCAGTCTCTCAGTAACACACATCAGTCTAACAGTAACACACATCTGTCGCACACACACACACACACGCACACACACACACACACACACACACACATACACACATATATATACACACACACACACACACACACACACACACACACACATCAGTCTAACTGTGACACACATCAGTCTCTCAGTAACACACATCAGTCTAACTGTGACACACATCAGTCTAACAGTAACACACATCAGTCTAACAGTAACACATCAGTCTGACAGTAACACACATCAGTCTAACAGTAACACACATCAGTCTAACAGTAACACACATCAGTCTAACAGTAACACACATCAGTCTGACAGTAACACACATCAGTCTGACAATAACACACATCATTCTGACAGTAACACACATCAGTATAACAGTAACACACATCAGTCTGTCTCTGTAACACACATCAGTTTGTCTCTCTGTAACACACATCAGTCTGACAGCGTGGGTGAATTAGAATGGTGTATATGTGTATATCAAGGGTGAATGGGTCTGTCTGCCTCTCTGTTGTAGCACGCATTGGACAGGTGTATGTGTCTCCAGAAGGTGGCCCCCCTCCCATGCAGAGTCCCCCTCCCCTGCGTAGAGCTTCTCTGTCTCTCTCGCTCGACCCTAATCAACACATACTCAACCTGCCTACTGCTGACACATGGTACGGTGCACACATTTAAAGTCTCCTTAATTCATGGAAAAATATGACATTTTTTCTGCATCAGGGACCTTTACATCTCCCTCCCCTCAATGTTTAAGACTTATAGTTCTTCAAAGTCTCTATTTCAAAAATATAATTTTGTCAAACTGTTAAGGGTAAAACTAAGCACCTTCCCCTGACTTCTGAAAAAGACTCCCTCCCCAGAGAGATTTGGGACAGTCTTTAATGTGTGGGCGAGACGTTATCAAACGAACATTACCATAACAGTATTGAGTTCAGTTAATACTGAGGGGTTTCTCATCCCACAGTTCGTTTCCATCTTTTTTTGCATCATAATGAGATTTTAACTGCAGTTTTTGTTTTGTTTTGGGTGTTTGCTGTTGTTGTGCAATCGTGTGTTTCATGGCTGTTATGCCTGTTGAATTGTAGGAGTAATTACACGGACCTCTCTTCGCTGAAGATGGACCCCCAGCACCATGTTGCCTTTGTTCCTATGGCAAACACAATGCACTATCAGTCTAAGGCTCACACACAGCCCCTGCAGCACACAAACACACTTACTCAACAGTACCTCTCCAACCTCTCTTATATAAACCCCACATACATCAACAGCGGCCCGGCCCTCACAGGCCACACACACACCCCTACCCACATGGCATACACTCTGCCAACGCCCAACAGTATGGTGCCCGCCTGCTGCCAACAGAACAATCAGATGCACCAGGGTAAATACGCACCCACACACCACTGGCGGCAACAAAGTAATCAGGTTTAAGCATTCTCACATAAACTCATGAAAATGACCAACAGAAACCTGAAACGAGCCACAACTGAACATGTCAATGCTGTGTATTCTTCTCTCTGTCCCACACACACACACACACACACACACACACACACATAGCGTACTTAGGCACACGCACACAAATATTCCATACTAAGACACACACACACACCCACCCACACAGTTTTATTGAAAGGAAGTTTGGTTGAGAAGGTTTAATCTTTACCCACGTTTGTTTTTTGTTTCTTTTTCCTGTGCATGTCTTTGTGTCTGTGTGTGCACGTGGTCTGTGTGTGCACGTGGTCTGTGTGTGCACGTGGTCTGTGTGTGCACGTGGTCTGTGTGTGCACGTGGTCTGTGTGTATGTGTCCACCAGTGCAGTCACGTCTGTGTTCCAGTGAGCCGGCCCCACCCCAGCCTGCTGTGTATCAGGGTACCAGCCGCATGTCCCTCCACCTGCAACCCACATCCCACTACAGCACCTCGCCACTCTCTCACACACACTCACATGTACACACACACACAAACACACTCTACCCTCTTCACACCCCGCTGACCAAAGATGGAAACCCCCTCACCTCGGTGACCATGGGGACCCAGCCAGGGCCCTCACAGAGCCAACCCAGCCGGAGGGAGGCAGACACGCACACACACACAGACGTGGCGTTCCATTGTGACTTCTCCCCCATCATCCTTTAGCTGACAAAGGTACATTACCTCCAGTGTGTGTGTCTGTGTCTGTGTCTGTGTGTGTGTGTGTGTGTGTGTGTGTGTGTGTGTGTGTGTGTGTGTGTGTGTGTGTGTGTGTGTGTGTGTGTGTGTGTGTGTGTGTGTGTGTGTGTGTGTGTGTGTGTGTGTGTGTGTGTGTGAGTGAGAGAGAGAGAGGCTATGTGAGAATATTTCCTAGTGTTTGCTTATTTCTTTACTCTCCTGTTTCTCAGGTGTCCAACATTGACAGAGAAGCTTGGCTCTTGAGTAGCATTATCGAGATTGTGTTTTTGTATAGAGACTTCTGTGAGTATTGGGACCTCATTTTGTTTACTTAAAAAAAAAAAAATGTTGCTGAGCTTTATTAAACTGTTGGTATGTAGTGTGCATGGGCATCTGGCTAATTTACTATACCTGTCTACAGCACACCCCTTAAATAATCCACAGTATCACTTTTTTTTTACCATTTCACCCCCCACGATTAAGTGATATAATGTAAGTCTTTACACTATATGTATGTTTGCTCTGGATTGCTTCACAACCTACAGTATAAACCATTGAGTACGATAAAACTAAGTTTGTTCTAAAAAAAAACAAGCCATGTTAGAAATTCCAGTCAGTGTATTATTATGATATTGTTAAATTATTTTGAAGTGCAATTGAAAACAGCTATGAATAGGATGTGCCTGGTATAGTGGCATGTGTCATGGTGTAGTTATGGCCACCAGAGGGTGCCAACTAGCAGCCAGAGGCCCTCACCAACTTAGGAAATTCTCTCACTTCCCACCCCTCATAAAGTCTCACCTGCAGAAGATAACCTACTTATTAGAAGTGACCAGCCAAATCATTCAATGCTCTGTCAAAGGAAGACACTCTTGGTTCAGTTTGGTTTTATCTAAAGGATTCTTGGTGCACTTCTTTCCCTTCCATTCTGATCATCACACATGTTAAATATGTATGTGATACTTATCCATTTATCTGTCTGGCAAACAAAGAAGAACATTTAGAATGCTAAACAAAGCATTTCCTCAGTCAAGAATATTAATTAATGAAAAAACATGTAATTTGATCG
Source organism: Sprattus sprattus (assembly GCF_963457725.1). Lineage (NCBI taxonomy): Eukaryota > Metazoa > Chordata > Actinopteri > Clupeiformes > Clupeidae > Sprattus > Sprattus sprattus. The sequence goes on from NC_137918.1 coordinate 9,659,371, forward strand.
TATACATTTTTTTGTATTATAATTCCATAGCTTTATCATATTGTAGACTTTTTAGAAACCAGTTTGTGGAGGCTGAGCTTCGCTTGATGGGCTGTCCCTGCAGGTGTATGAACAGTGTGTCTTTGTGTGTTGTTCATCATGTGTCCATGCATGTATATTTCACATTTTATTGGCCTCATCCCACACAGACACAGAGAACCTGTTTTACACACTGCGCACAGGAAGTGTCTTCTCAGGAAAGCACACCTTTTAAAGACCTCAGGAATAATACTGTGTGTGTGTGTGTGTGTGTGTGTGTGTGTGTGTGTGTGTGTGTGTGTGTGTGTGTGTGTGTGTGTGTGTGTGTGTGTGTTCCTACAGGGGGTTCTCAGTGGACTTCTGTTTCTTTGCTGGTATTGGCAAGAAGACCAAAATCCAAACACACCTGTAGCCAAAACACACTCTGTTTTACACAAATATATGCAAGCACACACACACATAGACACTCACACAGATGCACGCACCTAACATACATAAGAGGGCTTGTGGAATTTTTCCGTGTGTGTGTGTGTGTGTGTGACTGATTCCTTGAATAGCTGTTTCCCGTTGGTACAGAGTACTGTTGAGATGCCAGTGGATCTTTCACTCGAACGATTTCTGTGGTTTCATTCACTGCCAGAACCTCAGATCCACTCAGTCTATGATGGTAACCTTACTCTAGCTTTACACAGATGCTACAACTGCACATCACATGTACAAGATGCTAACCTCCATGGAGGGCAGATGTATAATCTTACATAGGCATTTTTTTAGTATTATATTTTGCAAATATGACCTTGAAAGTTTGTTTTCCCATTCTAACACTCTTGAGTGATTTGAATGTAACAATTTTGCACCCTTGTTATCTTTTATACTTTCATGGTTTTCCCCTATGCCCTTTCAGACATGTTTATAATGACCTCATTTCTCACTGTCTAATGCCACAAACCAATTAACGCTGCCTATTGGGTAGCTAATGTAAACTTGCTAGTAACGCTGTTTTTTAGTTTCTGTTACGCTGGTAATATTTTCTGAAGTTCTAGTCTTTCTTTTGTCTACCAAGTTTAGTTTAGTGTACATGTGTTATCTATACAAACAGTAGGTAATCAATTATGAATGATCGGTTAGTGGCAATTCCACATTTAGACCAACATTTCTATTCGCACAAGACAAACCTTCTTACTTAAAATTCTAATATTTCCAAATGTGTAGCATGGTGGCTATGGGTTATTAGCTACAGGTACTTAAACATGTTTTAAAGAAGAAGGTACCACAGTTCGAGCCATGTGTTCTCATGAAAGACGACACAACTTTAATGGTTTCATTTATGGTTAGATTTATGCATTCAATCAGACCACGGCAATTATGTGTTTTCATACTGTAGCTGGTTCCGATTTTCAGCAACTTGAATTAATTTAATTGTGTTATTAATATACAGATAGCTAGCCAATGTTAATGTAAGCCACTTAGAATTTGAATGTGAAAGTGGCTTAGTTCCTGTCCAGTGCTCCCCATTAGATGAGGTGAGAGAGGATATTGAGAAAGGTTTGATTATCAGTCATGAATGAGGTTCTAGCAAGCAGTGAGAGATAGTTTAATAGTAATGAAACTTTAACCAGTACAATAATATAATTTTTCACCGCGAAGAAGACACATTACCGCACCAAATCTGTGATTTTTTTTTTGAATGTTCCTGTCACCCTGTCAAGTAGCCTCCAGTGTCCCCAATCTCTCAGCTCTGTTACTCCAGTCCTGACTCTCTGACCCCTTACCGCTCGTCCTCACCAATTCTCATTAACTTATGAAAATGCAAGAACACTTTCACTGTGTATATATGTCAAAAAAACTGAATACTTCTAAGATTACTAGACATAAATACATAGAGTTATGGGCTGACTTCTCTTGAGAGCGGCAGGCTTGAGGATGCCATAGTAAATACAATGTAATTTGTAACTTCAGTTAAGATCTCTGTTAGCTGAAAGAAGAGTAAGCCTTCTGTTTTCAAATATTTCAGATAGCAGACAATTTTCAGACAAACCTATGAATGCTATAGCGCCCCCTGCTGTGTGAGTGTCTGAAGATTGAAATGGTTGATATGGACAGTGCCTTGGAAGACATTTTCAGTAGATAAAGTTCCACAAATGTTTTTCATTGAGTTGTCAGTGAATCTTAGCACTACATCATACTGCTTTAAGTATCATCATGCTGAAGGGCTAACCTCTACATGCACCACAGGCCACTGATCTCCAGGAGTCTGATTAGGCCTGGATTTACACAGTATCAGGTGTGTGAGTGTGTCTGTGTGCATACACGATGGAAAAAGAGGTGTGGGGGAGGGGGAGAGGGGTGGGGGTGGTGTAGGGGGGTAGGTTGGGGTTCCGCTGCCGAAACTAATATTTAATCAGTGAACTCAGACTACAGAAAGAGGACTTGTTTCAGTATTTATGGATGTGGTCAAACACGAAATCCTAGGAACCTTTCCAAATCCCTCTCTCACTTTCACTCTCTCTCTTTCACTCTCTCTCTCTCACTTTCACTCTCTCTCTCTCTTTCACTCTCTTTCTTTCACTCTCTCTTTTTAATTTTCACTCTCTCACTTTCACTCTCTCTCTCACACTAAGTCACACACACACACACACACACTCACTTATGCATAAGTTGCCTTACAGATAGACTGAAATGTATTTCATGCTACAGGTATTATAATGTAGGATGTATGTTAACATTCTTTATCAGTGCTGTGCAAGAGCATCTTTGTGGAAGTGCCACACTATAGCCTGATGGTACATGTCCATGCATTTGGCATTTGCAATGCATTCATAACTCCAGTGGTGTTAGTTGCAACATTCCCCATTGTCTATGATATCAGTTTCTGTTGTGCAACTGTTTGTTTAGGGCACATCATCTGATTTGTGGCGGGGACACCTTATCATGTCACAGGAGAAGGCCTTGGAATGTGAAAGTTCAACCATGTAGGGTTAGGGTAAACATACCCACACCTCAATAAAACACACGTGTGTGCATTTTCATTTTCCTACTAATTGTATTGAATTAGGATGACATCAGGGAAGAAGAAGAAGAGAAAATTGATTGCTATGTTTGGATTCAGTAAAGCTTCAAATACTGGCCTGGGTGTTTCTTGACCGTAGTTTAAGCCTAATGATAGTGAGACGAACACAAAGGTGTTAGTCAATGATAGTGAGACGAACACAAAGGTGTTAGTCTATAATAGTGAGAGGCCAGTGTTAACACAAAGGTGTTAGTCTATAATAGTGAGAGGCCAGTGTTAACACAAAGATGTTGGTCTATGTAAGTGAGAGGCCAGTGTTAACACAAAGGTGTTGGTCTATTATAGTAGTGAGAGGCCAGTGATAACACTAAGGTGTTAGTGTATAATAGTAGTGAGAGGCCAGTATTAACGCTAAGGTGTTAGTCTATAGTTGCCAGTGATAACACAAAGGTGTCTATGTAAGTGAGACCCAGTGTTAACACAAAGGTGTTAGTCTATGATAATAGTGAGAGGCCAGTGTTAACACAAAAGTGTTAGTGTACAATAGTGAGAGGCCAGTGATAACACAAAGGTGTTAGTCTATAGTAGTGAGAGGCCAGTGTTAACACAAAGGTGTTAGTCTATAGTAGTGAGAGGCCAGTGTTAACACAAAAGTGTAAGTCTATAATAGTGAGAGGCCAGTGTTAACACAAAGGTGTTAGTCTATGTAAGTGAGAGGCCAGTGTTAACACAAAGGTGTTAGTCTATAGTAGTGAGAGGCCAGTGTTAACACAAAGGTGTTAGTCTATAGTAGTGAGAGGCCAGTGTTAACACAAAGGTGTTAGTCTATAGTAGTGAGAGGCCAGTGTTAACACAAAGGTGTTAGTCTATAGTAGTGAGAGGCCAGTGTTAACACAAAGGTGTTGGTCTATGATAGTAGTGAGAGGCCAGTGTTAACACAAAAGTGTTAGTGTACAATAGTGAGAGGCCAGTGATAACACAAAGGTGTTAGTGTATAAAAGTGAGAGGCCAGTGTTAACACAAAAGTGTTAGTGTACAATAGTGAGAGGCCAGTGTTAACACAAACGTGTTAGTCTATGATAATAGTGAGAGGCCAGTGCTAACACAAAGGTGTTTGTGTTGTTGGTCTTAGTTGCATCCACCTCTGAAGCTGCATGTGTTGCATAACAAACACGTGAGTGCATGTGCATCTTCTGTAGATGTTCTCAGCTACTGCACTACCCTGGCATCCCCCGCCCCATCTCTCCTCCATATAGAGGGGCTCAGTGTCTCCACCCGTGCGTAGGAGAGTCAACAGCATGAAGGAAAGCTCTGTACGTTTTTTGGAGAATGCTGGGGCCTGCATATTTGTGTGTGTGTGTGTGTGTGTGAAAGTGAGTGAGTGAGTGAGTGGATGTTGAGGGTTATGAACATTTTGCAAAGGTAGGCATGAGAATCAAGAAGGTCCCTCTACAGGAGGTGTTTGTGTGTTTGAGTTTAGACCAGACCTGGCAGCCATGTTCCCTCCTTGCTGCCTTCACTATGCTGCAGTGAGGCGGTTTAAGCCAGTTGTGATGGCAAGTCTTCCAACAGCAGTGTTCAACACACAGTGTAATTTTAGCCATATTGGGTCTATTTTTTCCACTGGCTGTGAGTGGGATGCCAGAAGTTATATCTAAGACAAGAAAATCTCACCTCACTCTTATGCTGCAAAGTATTCTTAAAACATTTACTTACTGGAAGCAATTAGCCACTGTGGCTAGCAGTGTGGTCTGCCCGTTCAAATAATTTGCAGTGATTCATTTTGATATCATGTTCTGTTATGCAGTATGTGGGCATACATTTTTTGGGCCTTTATATTGAATAAACACAGTCACAGGAAGCCATCGTTTACTTTGTACACTTATAGTTTAATGATATGTGGGCTTTGGGTTGGGGGGTTTACATGTGTAAATGTAGCTGCTTCATCCATTCCTTTCATAATAAAAATACTTCATACATTTTTGAGGACACATTTATTTGTTTGTGTGTTGAACAGAGAAATGTAGGTGAGCAAACATGAGAGACATCGAAGGGAAGTGAAGCAAACATTAAAAGTGTGCACAGGTACGCCTGCTCTGACTGGCAATAATACTCTGTCCTCAGACACCCCAGCACACTGTGTTGGAACAGCAGATCGGGTTTCTGTGTGTGTGTGTGTGTGTGTGTGTGTTTGTGATGGACAGATGATCATCAGTCAAGCCATTACAGGGTGAAAACTTACATTGAGTCAGTGTGTACCACAGCCAACCAACTCAAAGGAGCCTTTCAAATGCCTCAAGTACACTACCACTGCCACATGCAGCTGGGCATACAGACACACGCACATGCAGCCATACAGAGGCAAGTCCAAGGAGAAACCGCCATGTATCAGAGGTGTGCAGTGAAGTCTTTATGTGTATTTATTCAACCAACTAAATGACCTGTGTCTCTATCTATATTCAGATAAAAGACCGGATGTGGGTGTGGTTTATACCGGAAGTCGTGTGGATCGAGCAACTGTCATATTTTTTCACCAAATACTTGTGCCATCAAAACATCAAATTGATTTTCATATTGGCATATAAATTATTATGAAATATAATAAAATGTATTTCCACATCCTCATAGCCAGGAAAGTATTTTCTAACGGGCCTTGGCAAAAGTGTGACTAAGAATAAGAATACAGCGCACACTTAATCACCAGCAGCCTGGTTAATAAAGGCCTACAAAAATCAAGCACAGACATGATTCTTTACCCGTCAGCCAAACCACTGTCCAACCTCGCCATACTACAGAAACACACACCACTGTCCAACCTCGCCATACTACAGAAACACACACCACTGTCCAACCTCCCCATACTACAGAAACGCACACCACTGTCCAACCTCCCCATACTACAGAAACACACCACACTGTCCAAAGCTGCTTTTAAGTGACAGCCGGGAATGGTGAGTAGTAAATTAAATGACTATTTAGACTCACAGATAGACTGATGTTGCAAAAAGAATGGGCATTTTTAGCTTGTGGCCATCCACAAAGATATTAATCGCTTTGAAGAAACATAATGGCTGACACCCAGCCATGTCAATCATTGAGCCCCTAATAACATGGATCAACTTGAGGTAGAACAAATATCTGTTTACATGGCATTATTTGTGCTTTCCCGAATAACGTAATGGGATTCGGGTACATCCCTACCATGTATATGGATGGGCAATTGAGATTTCCACAGAAACACAGTTCACACTTAAATACACACACACAATGATGTAAAATATTGCCTTAATGAAATTAAATGATGTAAAATATTGCCTTAATGTGAAATTAGTAAGGGATAACATATAGTCCTAACGTATTGTATACGTATAAGGCCCTGATGCGCAGCGGTCAAATGATGAACCTCTGTAATGAGCCTATTCAAGTCAATGGTACATTCTGAAGACCCATATAATAATGCAAAATAATGTATGTATTTGTGTGTTTATAGACGAGACCCCCCCCCCCCCCCCCCCCCCCAAAAAAAAACACACACAAACATTATCCATATTGGCTCAATAAACTCATCAGCCTCAGAAGCACAGTGCAGTATGTCCTGATTGTCTACAGTCTTTGAACTAAAATCTGATGGTGTATTTCCACTATGGGGTGAAATCCTGGTGTCTGGGGAAAAGCCTCTGACCTTTTTTGTTTCCATCTCTAAGGCTAGACCAGGGCCGTGGCCAAACTCAGTTCGGAGTGGGTCAGGGCTGAATTGGTACCGAACTAGGGACTTTTGTAGTGGAATACGACAAAAAAAACAGATACATTTCAAAAAGGGATTGTTAGAATTGGTTTAGGTTGCCTAGCAGGTTGCCTTCCTTAATTTCCCTCGGGATTAATAAAGTATCCATCTATCTATCTATCTATCTATCTATCAATGGAAATTACTGAAGTTTGTGAAGTTAAATTATGAATCAAGGACACTGTTTCCAACAGCAACCGTGCAAGGTTGAGGCTCTCTATGTCCCCCATATTACAACTGCTAATGGAACTGAAGACCAAGGCTATTCAGTGCTGCTAGAGCCAGAGGCCCTGGGCTTCAATGGAAACAGGTCATTAATGTACCTCAGGTGCCATCCTTTGCTATCACCTCACAGGCAACAGAGGACACCTACCAGTGGTCTGATCACCTGCTTACCAGTTAGAGGTACATGCACACGCACACGCACACGCACACGCACACGCACACGCACACGCACAAGCACACACACAAGCACACACACAAACCCACACACACACACACACAGCGTATTTTGTACAGTACACATGCACACACAAACACACACACACACACACACACACACACAGTGAATTTTGTACAGTACCCATGCGCACACACAAACATGCACACACACACACACACACACACACACACACACACACACACACACAGTGAATTTTGTACAGTATCCATGCGCACACACACACAAACATACACACACACACACACACACACAGTGTATATCGTACAGTACACATGCGTACACATGCACATACAAACAGGCACAGAGCTGTCTATGTGAGCTCTGGCCTCAGACTTCCTGCTCTGAATTCCTGAGTCTGCCACACAGGTTAATTTAGGAGGGAAAATGAACAGAGAGCAGGAATTCATCGGAGCGCACACACACACATTCAGCTCAATGTTTATTTGGGTTCTGCCCTGATCTTAAAAACATGGGCAGGGTCCCATTAGAACTCCCCACACGTACACACACATGCACACATCAAGGTGTGTTTGTCTTTCCTGCCCCCCCCCCTTCAGATTTCGCAGGAGCCCTCCCCTCTCCCTCTCCCCCCCCCAGGAGGGCTGTCTCTGCTGCAGGGTTTTGGGGTAGTGAATGAGGGTGCTGATAACTGGCCACGCTCTATATGCACCGCTCAGTCCGTCTCTGGTTGTCAGTCGCCAGCCCCTTGCCTTACCGGTCACCATGGCTCCTGGATGGTTGCAGGTTGTGTGTCTGCTGCTCCTCGGCATGAGGGCAGCCCATGGAACCATCGAGATGCAGAACGCCGCAGCTATGGGTGAGATGTGTGTACTCATGGATGTGTGTGTGTGGGGGGGGTTGTGTGTGCATGTGTGGGACAAGATTGGGATTTATCTGAATTTGCTTCGTAAGGTCTTTTTATCAAAGGAGAAAATTATTTAAGTGGTGTGTGATTGGAAGTCAGGTGGCTCTTGGTAGAGCGTGTGACAGGCCACTGCTGTAATTTCGGACGGAAATAATACAAAAAAAGGAATGTCTATTTGGATTATACACCTTTTTTGAGTTTCCAATAACATTAGTGATTGATTCTGTTACAGTATTGTTGGCAATATTGTTGACACTTAGATTAACTGATTGGTTATCTTTCTCTTTTTGTCTCTTTCTGTGTCAAATGAAAAAATATACAATTTTCTTAACAGTAGTAGTGTTGGCTATGTGGGAATATTTGTCATTGTTAATCTTCTGAAACCTCACCATAATTACATTAATGAGTGCTGATTGCATAACAAATTAATTTCATTGGTTAACGTCATATTAGTGGTGCAGTATAGTACGGATGTCTACTATATAAATTAATGAGGACCTAGTTTTTATGTGGGTCCTGTTTCAAGTCTGTCATGTAATGTGGAAATGCTTTCTGGAATTTGCCACCATAACCATTTCAAAGATGGATAAGTAGTCCGTTTAAGTTGACTCATTCTTAGACAGTTTAAATTGATCAAGTCTCTCTCAGTTATTACCTCCGCCAAGGAGGTTATGTTTTCGCCCCTGTATGTTTGTTTGTTTGTCTGTCAGCAGGATTACGCAGAAACGCATGGACCGATTTCCATCAAACTTTGTGGGGAGATTGGGTAATATAATGGCAATAATTGATTAGATTTTCAGATGTCAAGGTCAAAGGTTAAGGTCACAAGGCGGAGGTTTGCATTCTCTGAATGCTCCCATTCTTGTTCAATCTGTTCAAATCCTCCTCACTGTCTCCCTCTCTCTCTCTCTCCTCACCTATATGTAAGTATATGTTTCTGTTTCCTCTCGCCCATTTCCCCCTAAACAGCTGCAGGCCTGTGCAACACTCGCCCGACTGACCTTGTGTTTATCGTGGACAGCTCCCGTAGTGTGCGCCCCTCGGAGTTTGAGCAGGTCAAGGTCTTCCTGGCCAAAGTCATCGAGGGACTGGATGTAGGGCCCGATGCCACGCGGGTGGGCGTGGTGAACTATGCCAGTCGGGTGAAGAGTGAGATATCCCTGAAGGCCCACCGTGCCAAGGCTGGCCTGATTAAGGCCGTCGGCAAGATCGAGCCCCTGTCCTCGGGCACCATGACCGGCCTGGCCATCCAGTTTGCCCTTAATGTGGCCTTCAGTGAGGCTGAGGGAGCACGTGTCAAGAGTCCTGGAGTCAGCAAGGTTATTCACACACACACACACACACACACACACACACACACACACACACACACACACTCTCTCTCTCTCACACACACATACACAGACACACACACACACACACACACACACACACACACACACACATACACACACACACACACACACACACACACACACACACACACACACACACACACACACACACTCTCTCTCTCTCACACACACATACACACACACACACACACACACACACACACATACACACACACACACACACACACACACACACACACACACACACACACACACACACACACACACTATAGTAATTAGAAGAACTTGGGATTTTGTTTTACATACATTTACTTACACTATTCCTCACTGCTTATCATTCCCCTTCTGCATGATTTAAATCTGTTTGTGTGTGTGTGTGTGCATGTAGGTGGCCATCATTGTGACAGATGGACGGCCACAGGATAATGTCCGTGAGGTGGCCGTAAAGGCCCGAGAGGCAGGGATTGAGATCTTTGCCATCGGTGTGGGTCGTGTGGACATGAACACCCTAAAGCAGATGGCCAGCGAGCCTCTGGAAGAGCACACTGACTACGTGGAGAGCTATAGCCTCATTGAGAAACTCACCCTGAAGTTCCAGGAAGCCTTCTGCGGTAAGTGACACAGAGGGAGGGATGAAGGGAAGGAGGGAGGGATGGATGGAGGGAGGGAGGGGGGGATGAGAAAAGATGTTGGGTTTAGGGTAGGGGAGGATCTTCAAACAGCAGTTAAAGGAAGCCAATGGTGGGTAATGGCTGCCATCTTGACCACTCTGTGAAGATATTAACCACTACCACTGAACCCTGTGTGTGAGGATCACCTCTTTCATGCTTTAATACTCAATAATAAATGGCTGTGTGAGTGTTACAGACTGAACGGCTGAGTCAGACCAACACACACCTGCACAGTGGCTCACTGACACAATGGGCCCTATTCGTGTGAAATGAAGTGTCAAAGTGGAGAGAAGTTTTATGAAGAAGTTGTATGTGGAAGATTAGAACAATATTAAATCATAGCACAATAGCTAAACTTAATGCAGCCCCAGACACAACATAGGAGTTTCAGGTTCAAAATGTTTATTATCATTATTATAAATTTCATTTTCAGTCAGAATCAAACTTTATCTTAACAAAACTAGAGTTACAATTAAGTTAAGATAATATGTCAATTACAACACTGAACCTAATGATAGAATAGCTTTGTGCTTATTGTGTAGCTTTTTCATCTAAAGCAAACATAGCGTTGTCCTCTCGTGTCCGCCACACTGTTGTCCTCTCCACAGTTCAGAGGTCACAGAAACACTGTTGTCCATTTTAGGAAGTTAGGATTGAGCAAGCAGCCTTTTATTAAGCACTGATCAAATAACATACATGAATGAGAGAAGCCATTGCCTTTTGGTGACACTTTTGTGTCGAACTAACAACACTGACACTAAATGATGAAAATATGGCCCACTCTGATCAGTAAGTTATCATTTAAAAAAACGTCAGTGTGCAGTGTGTGTTTTCCTGACAGTCGTGGCTGGTGTTTTTTAAGGATCCACTGTCCTCTGTGGAGGCAGGGCCAAGACTGGTAGCGGTCTGAGCAGCATTGAGATATCTAGTGCTGCTGCTGGTGACAGACTTCAGTGGATCTTTAAATGTGATGTAGATTCTCATCTTAGTTCTCAAGTTCTCAAACTGACATAGTGTTATTCTCTCCCCTCTAACCTCTGTTCATGCTCCACTACTGCTTTGTGTGTGTGTGTGTGTGTGTGTGTGTGTGTGTGTCTGTGTGTGCTTACATATTTCTGCATGCACATGAGTGCATTTGTGTGTGTGTGTGTGTGTGTGTGTGTGTGTGTGTGTGCGTGCGCGTGTGTGTGAGTTGCTTTTGTGTTGGAGGATGGGTGGCTACATGCATGTCGGCATGGCCTTGTTTGTGTATGTGTGCGGGTGTGTGTATGTGTGCACGCGTGTGTGTCTATGTGTATGTGTGTGCATGCGTGTGTGTGTATGTGTATGTGTGTATGTGTGTGCATGCATGTGTGTATGTGTGTGGGCTCTGCAGTCTCAGACCTGTGTGCTACTGGTGATCATGACTGCGAGCAGGTGTGCATCAGTGCACCTGGATCATTCAAATGCGCCTGCCGCGAGGGCCAGACCCTAATGGACGATGGGAGATCCTGCAGCGGTGAGTTCTTGCGTTTTTGTGCGTATGTGCACGTGTGTAAATCTGTGTGTGTGTGTATCTGCAAGTGTGTTTCTGTGCGTCAGTGTGTATTTGTGCATCTCGTGTCCTCTGAAGCCAAGCATCCAGCTTCACACAAGGTGTCAGGTACGAACACCAACCTTTCAGACAACAACATTCTCTCACTCTCTCTCTCTCTCTCTCTCTCTCTCTCTCTCTCTCTCTCTCCTTCTTCTTCTCTCTGTCTCTTTCTCTCGGCAGCCTGCAGTAACGCCGCGACTGATGTAGTGTTCCTGATCGACGGCTCCAAGAGCGTGCGGCCAGAGAACTTCGAGCTGGTGAAGAAATGGATCAACCAGATCGTGGACAAGTTGGACGTGGCTGAGACCCGCGCCCATGTGGGGTTGGTGCAGTACTCCAGCACGGTCAGGCAGGAGTTCCCTCTGGGACGCTACACCAACAAGAAAGACCTGAAAGAAGCTGTCAGGAAGATGGCCTACATGGAGAGGGGAACTATGACAGGACAGGTAGAGAATATATATATTTATGTACACACACAAACACACACACACACACACACACACCCTCACACACCACACACCACACACGCACATACACACACACACACACACACACACACACACACACACACACACACACACACACACACACACAGATAGACACACACACACACACAGATAGACACACACACACACAGATAGACACACACACACACACACACACGCACACACACACACACACACATCCAAACACACACACACACACACACACACACACACACACACACACACACACACACACACACACACACACACAGATAGACACAGCTCTTATTGTGCCACTTCAACAGGCCCTGCGCTTCCTGCTGGACAACAGCTTCACCCCCACCCAGGGAGCCCGTCCTGGCGTTGCCAAAGTGGGCATCGTCTTCACTGACGGACGCTCTCAAGACTACATCGGAGATGCTGCAAAGAAGGCTAAAGAGAACGGTGAGAGGAAGGAAGAGAGATAGAGTGAGGAGAGAAGAGGATGGGGAGAGGACAGTAGAGAGATAGAGTGAGGAGAAAAGAGAACGGAAAGAGGACGGGAGAGAGATAGAGTGAGGAGAAAAGAGAACGGAAAGAGGACGGGAGAGAGATAGAGTGAGGAGAAAAGAGAACGGAAAGAGGACGGGAGAGAGATAGAGTGAAGAATGAAGAGGATGGGGAGAGGACAGGAGAGAGATAGAGGAAGGAGAGAAGAGGATGGGGAGAGGACAGGAGAGAGATAGAGGAAGGAGAGAAGAGGATGGGGAGAGGACGGGAGAGAGATAGAGTGAAGAAAGAAGAGGATGGGGAGATGGTGGGTATAGGAGGAGAAAAAACAGGTGAGGAGAAAGGGCAAGAGGTGAAAACATGAATAGGAAGAAGAAGAAGAGAATAGTGAGTGTCACAGCATGAACTGTGGGTCAGGAGGATTAGAGAGGGAAGAATGGGATGGCAAAGGGTAAAGAAATCAAAAGGAGAGGGTAGATGGCTACAATCACTTACTTTGGTAACTACATGTTTTGAATGTGTGTGGGTAGATATGCATGTGACCCTCTATGTAGTATCACTGTGAATGTATATGGTGCTTATGACCACTGTGTGTGCATTAGGGTTTAAGATGTATGCAGTGGGTGTGTACGGTGCTTATGACCACTGTGTGTGCATTAGGGTTTAAGATGTACGCAGTGGGTGTGGGCAATGCCGTGGAGGATGAGCTGAGGGAGATCGCCTCAGAGCCCATCGCTGACCACTACTTCTACACGGCCGACTTCAAAGCCATGACGCAAATATCCAAGAAGATTCAAATCAACGTTTGCCAGGGTGAGAACATGTCTCTTTGTCTGTCTGTCTGTCAGTCTCTCTCTCTCTCTCAGTCATTCTCACTCTCATATTTACACGCAAACAATTATGAGAGCAGACAAAAGTAGTTGTATGAAAATGCAGACAAGCTTTCCTTTTTTTCCCCACAGAGGAGGACCCCTGTGAATGTGACTCCATCGTTAAGTTCCAGAAAAAAGTAGAAGATGCTTTACAGGCATTAACAAAAAAATATATCCTTTCATGGTATTATACTGAGTTGAGTCTCTGAATGTGTCTGTCACTGCAGATGTGTTAGTGTTTCCATGTGTTTCAGAGTGCAGAGTTTGTGGCCAGGCAGGTAGGTATGTTTATTTGCCCAAAAAAATATGTGTTTGTATGAACGGGTGGATGGAAGTCTTATTTATGGGTGTTTCACGCTTGTAATAGTCTGAGCCATCATCAGAATGTGATTTCCTTGACAAGAGCCTCACTGGAGAGTGTGACAAAGAGGATCTCTGCATTGGAGAACAAGATCGTCTGAGGAGACCTCACTCCAGTCTTGCCCTTTGAGGTCCTGTTATCCCAGTGCAGGAGCCTTACAGAACTGACCCCACCCCCCATCCCCCACCCCACCCATCCACCCTCCCACGCTTCTCTTCTTCCATGTAGCCCCTCCCATCACACATCTCCTTGGAGATAGAGCACTGATTGCCATAGGGACCCTGACAGACCCCATCCTCTGGTCTGTAGGTGTGTGTGTGTGCACACTGGATTTCCTTCTCTTGCTAGGCAGATGTGTGTGCAGAAGAGAGTCCTGCCCCACTGGCCCCCCACAGAGATCTCTCCTCCCACCCCCACAGGTACATGGGCCCCGGCCTGTGAGGGTACAGGTACAGGCACCCCCTCCCTGGGGGGCCCGAGTGCTGGTGAAAGGTTCCGCCACAGAGGGAGACCGGGACCAGTGGAGGTGCAGCATAATCTACGCCTCTCCTCTCCTCTCTCTCCCCCCCGTCTCCACACCCCTTTCCAGCTTTTCATTCATTCCACTGCCAAAACGGAAAGTTATATTATTATTTTATATGAAATATATATATAAAGGTAATTTAAGACCGAATTAAATAGATGTGTGTGTGTTGTTTGTTTGGGTTTGCAATAAAACTCCATCCAGGAGTGTTCTTTCCTAACCTGCTGATCACAGATTGAACTGACCAAACAACTGCCTCTCTCTCATACACACACAAACAGAATAAACACCTGGGTCTTTACTCCATCTTTACAGTGAGGAGTAGTATAATACCCACATGCATCTAAATAGTGTGCATTGTATTGATTGGAAAGATAGAACATCCCAAACATCATACTGGTTGGACTATTGCGGTGTTTTGCAGCCGTGAAGCAGTTTTATGAATCCCTAGGCTGAAGGGTGACCATGCTGTAGTAAGGTGTGTGAGAGGCCAGCGAGCGAGCGGCAGGGCTGAACTTAGGGGTCTTTGAGACGTGTTGGTCCAGCAGGAGGTGCCTGGGGCAGGACCAGCAGAGGGGGGAGGCCTTAACCCAGTGTGGACTTCCTGGAGGGAAAGGGTGACTGGTGCATGAATGGGTGTATGTGTTGTGTGTTGTGGGCATGTGTGTGTGTGTGTTTGGGGGGGCATGTGTATGTGTGTGTGTGTGTGTGTGTGTGTGTGTGTGTGTGTGTGTGTGTGTGTGTGTGTGTGTGTGTGTGTGTGTGTGTGTGTGTGTGTGTATGTGTGTTGTGTGTGAGTATGTGTGTGAAGGGGCATGCGTATGTGTGTTCAATGTCAGTTCTTGTTATAGGCAACATATCAGCTGGATGGAATTCTCTTAAGCACATCTCTGAAAGATGGGGAGCCTCAAACTGTATGTTCATTAGTAAGTGTGGACTGCGCTGTGTTGGGAACACTTGGAACTGCAAAGATTGGAGGCCATTTGTAACGCAAATCCAACCAAGGTTTTCATCTCTTTTCTCCATTCGCTTTATTCTCATGGCTTGGACATTTTCTGCAACTAAATCTCAATATATATCTGGCTGATGTCCAGTGTGCCTGCATACTACAGCAGGGACATCACATGATACTATAATACCACTACTACTTTTTCTCTTCTGTAAAACCAGGCCATTGTCACTGTATGGAATATGAGGCAGGTTCATATGAAACGCCACAGGTACCAAGACAAGGCTTGACACATGTTCATACACAGTATCTGAAAGAACTTAATTATCATGCAAATCCAAATTCTAATGAAATATTATCTCCAAGAGCGTTTCTTCAACTGAAAACCCTATAACATTATTAACATTAATATTATTATTAACATCATTATTTACTCATTTTCTGGTGTCATAATTCCATTATAGAGATGGCTTAAAGTGAGTAATACCTTAAATTCAGGTGTGCATAACTATTACGGAGCTTTTTGCTGCTGGATTATGAGGTGAAATAAAGATGTATCAGATGATGAAAATGTAAAAATAGTGAACTAGCTTTCAGATGGATAC
Organism: Sprattus sprattus; assembly: GCF_963457725.1. Taxonomy (NCBI): domain Eukaryota; kingdom Metazoa; phylum Chordata; class Actinopteri; order Clupeiformes; family Clupeidae; genus Sprattus; species Sprattus sprattus. Next base: position 9,675,397 of record NC_137918.1, read on the forward strand.
AAAACAATTAAAATTGCAAAGAGGTTGAGTCACGATCACCGCACAATCAAGAGGTTTGTGGACGTGAGCCCACAGAGACGCAAAAAAACATATTGAGAAGAACACAAATGTACTCCAATATGGTGGACACACAGACGCAGTGACATACACAGCAGTGACCAATGAGGTATCTGTGTTTCCACATTTATGGCCTTACATAAGTACCATCATCTTCCAAAACGGCAACCTTCCTGGACTCTGCAGAAGCAAAAGACGCAAAGTGCTTGACACATGATTGACAAGGTCAGAAAGGCAGAAAAACAACCTCCCTTCAAAAAAAGTGCACAAGTAAATGTTTTAAGAATGAGCAAAACAAAACCTGAAGACAGATTTGAAGGTCTTGTGGAAGGATAAGATGAATGGTACACAGGATGGTTCTAATGGGTGGGCCCATGTCTGGATTGCTGATCAACATCATAGTCAATGTGTTTCATGCAAGCTATTTAAGATTCATATCATACTGATTGCCTGTATGGTACATTGACATTTGAGACATTTAACATCTTAACTGTGATCTGCAGGCATAGAGTGAAAGATGTTTGGGAAGTGTCTGGGAAGTGTGCTCACTTCAGAAGGTTAGATAAAGAAGGTTCGAAAGACACCCAGGAAAAGATGCCAAAGGTGTGCTCTCCATCTGATAGAGCGGTGTTGAGATGTCCTCTCCTTCCCTTGGCTACAGCACCATCTAGTGGTCAAAGAGCATACAGACATGAGATGGCCATGCACGGGAGCGTGTTTCTCAGACAAGTAGATGGGAAAGGGCCTAAAAAAATAAGGAGCAAAGGAAGATAGAGGATTATTAACATTATATTGCATCTTGTTGCAAAATGTTTAAAATAACAATAGGTCTAATATAATTACAAGTGAATCTTAAGTCTTGCAGTCACAAATCCAAGTGCTGATCATATCTCACTTAGCTCGTCCTTAGTGGAGACACAAAACACCCAAACCTATTCTCTAGATCAAAATAAAAGAAAACAGGCTACAAGGTTAGACAAACTACACTAGCCACTGTAACTAAAATGATTCACATTAAAATGTTCCATTAAATGCTATACCGTAGATGCAGAAAAATGTTACATGAAATGCTTCACGGTTAATGCAGTACAATGGTACATTAAATGCTATATTATTTAAGTCTCCCGTGTATTGAAACAGCATATCTTACCACAATATTTGAGAATGGCCTTGATGGACAAACAGTGTATATATTTGTAGACCTAAACCAGTTTTCATACTTTTGTTGCTGGAAGTGGAGAAAATGTGTTCTTTTTAAGCTGTAAACTAGATTTTATGACTCAACTTTGCTGAAACACTTTGGTCCTGGTGTTAATATTGAATTGAGTTGAATTTAATATTGACCACATTTGCATTTCATGGGCTGAGTATTGAAAAAATGTAATTTACTGTTTAAAATCATTCTAAACCTTAAGGTCACTGCTGACATAGATTAAACCGCTTGGTACATGTCTACATCATGAAGTTAATATACTATCCGTTTACTTAACTCTTACTAATTTTTTTTCAAAATGATGCTCTGGGTGGAGTTAGGCTCAGAGTTAGGGGTGGACTTACACTTTAAATCTCTTGTTTGTTTACAGCTGCTTTGTTTACATATCTACCATAGACTAAATAGGCTACCATTTCATTATTCTCATCTCAGTAATGCTGCCACTTTTAGAAAGAGAGAAAGAGAGAGAGAGAGAGAGAATGAAAGAAAGAGAGAGCGAGATTGGATGAGAGAAAGAGAGAGAGAGAGCAGTTCCTACAGTGGTCGCTAGAGGGAACACTATAATCATGGGAAAAATGTGCTGTCCTTCAGGCTTTACATTTCAATACAAAGAAGAGTATAAAGGTGTGGGATACCTAACAATAACTTCCTATATATCAAATGAATAACAGAACTCAATGAAAGGATAATCAAAGCATGTTTAAGCGTGTTTAAAAGTGCACGAAAGGACACCAAAAGAGTAGCAAGTTAGGAAACAGGCACACAAAGGCTTGCAGAAAAGTTTGCACGAGTCAGCTCAAGGCCAGCAAGCGTTATGTGAGCCTGTGATGAGACACACATATGAGCCATTTTGAGGTCAAGTTCAACTTCCCATTGACCAACTCAAGTTCACACGACCCATTGTTGCTGATCATTCACTTCTTCACAAAGTGTACTTCATTTTCTAACTTCAGTGTTCCAGACAGATTTGGCCAATTTTGTCAGTTTAGCTAGGCCAACTGCCTCGCTTTTTCGTGGGTGCTTTTTTGTATGGTAATGTAGTGTGATCTCTGCCGGTAAATGTGATTCTGAATAGGGAAACACATGACAGAGATGTTATTTGTCCATAACACAATGAGTATGGGTGGACAAATACACATACTGCACAGGATCCAACACATAGCCAACTACTGGTATCACACAGACTAAAATTGGGAACACAAATACACACTACTACAACAATACTACAAGAAGGAAGACACGGGTTCATTCCAAAATTGAATACAATTAAGCATTAACATTCTCGCTGCAGCATTAGTCTTTGCAGTGAGTCCCTTGGCTACGTTTGTTTGGCCGACTGTTCGTGTTGAATCGGTGGTGAAGCCTGTTCTCGATACAGGTTCAGGAAAGCCCCTTGAGTCTGTTGCTGTATTGAGCCTGTCTATGATTGCATCTATTTAGTTTGATTTTATTGAGTCTGTTACTGTAGTGAGCCTGTCTATGATTGCATCTATTTAGTTTGGTTTTATTGAGTCTGTTGCTGTAGTGAGCCTATCATAAATATGATTGCATCTATTTAGTTTGGTGTTCGATTTATTTTTCTACTTTGCCACTTCCTTTCTTTTTCAACAACCAAAATACCAAAGGCTGAGAACGCTAGTGTAAAAGTCCTGTCAGACAATTAGCTGTAATACAAAAGCTATCTGTGGTGAGCAGAGTGTGGTTTGGTCTGTAGACTTATTTCCTCACACACAAGCGCAGCACGTACAGGCTACTGGGTCGCTGCTGGCTGTGGTCTTTGCGGTGTGTTCAAGAGACACTTTTTGGCCCCAACATAGGTGACAGTTGGCCTATGTTGTGTGCGCTTGTTCTCTGATGTCGGTTTGGTGTGTCCTTGGTTTAAAGCATTCCAGAAGTCCATCACTCTGGGTATCCAGTGGTGTAGTCTGAGTCTGTCTCATGTCCATCACTCTGGGTATCCAGTGGTGTAGTCTGAGTCTGTCTCATGTCCATCACTCTGGGTATCCAGTGGTGTAGTCTGAGTCTGTCTCATGTCCATCACTCTGGGTATCCAGTGGTGTAGTCTGAGTCTGTCTCATGTCCATCACTCTGGGTATCCAGTGGTGTAGTCTGAGTGTTTCTCATGTCCATCACTCTGGGTGTGCAGTGCTGTAGTCTGAGTCTGTCTCATGTCCATCACTCTGGGTATCCAGTGGTGTAGTCTGAGTCTGTCTCATGTCCATCACTCTGGGTATCCAGTGGTGTAGTCTGAGTCTGTCTCATGTCCATCACTCTGGGTGTGCAGTGGTGTAGTCTGAGTGTTTCTCATGTCCATCACTCTGGGTATCCAGTGGTGTAGTCTGAGTCTGTCTCATGTCCATCACTCTGGGTATCCAGTGGTGTAGTCTGAGTCTGTCTCATGTCCATCACTCTGGGTGTGCAGTGCTGTAGTCTGAGTGTTTCTCATGTCCATCACTCTGGGTATCCAGTGGTGTAGTCTGAGTCTGTCTCATGTCCATCACTCTGGGTATCCAGTGGTGTAGTCTGAGTCTGTCTCATGTCCATCACTCTGGGTGTGCAGTGGTGTAGTCTGAGTGTTTCTCATGTCCATCACTCTGGGTATCCAGTGGTGTAGTCTGAGTCTGTCTCATGTCCATCACTCTGGGTATCCAGTGGTGTAGTCTGAGTCTGTCTCATGTCCATCACTCTGGGTATCCAGTGGTGTAGTCTGAGTGTTTCTCATGTCCATCACTCTGGGTATCCAGTGGTGTAGTCTGAGTGTTTCTTATGTCCATCACTCTGGGTGTGCAGTGCTGTATTCTGAGTGTTTCTCATGTCCATCACTCTGGGTGTGCAGTGCTGTAGTCTGAGTGTTTCTCATGTCCATCACTCTGGGTATCCAGTGGTGTAGTCTGAGTGTTTCTTATGTCCATCACTCTGGGTGTGCAGTGCTGTATTCTGAGTCTGTCTCATGTCCATCACTCTGGGTATCCAGTGCTGTAGTCTGAATCTGTCTCATGTCCATCACTCTGGGTATCCAGTGGTGTAGTCTGAGTCTGTCTCATGTCCATCACTCTGGGTGTGCAGTGGTGTATTCTGAGTGTTTCTCATGTCCATCACTCTGGGTGTGCAGTGCTGTATTCTGAGTGTTTCTCATGTCCATCACTCTGGGTATCCAGTGGTTTATTTTGAGTCTTCCTTATGTCCAGCTGCTGGCAGACATCGCTGAACATGCCAGCCTCAGAGTTCTGCCCCTGGTTGCTGTACAGCTCCTCGGGCACACTGATACGGCAGAACATCTGGCTGACCAGGCAATCACTGGTGGTGGACGCACCCTGACAGGGGACGGCACTCTTGGTCCGTTTCAGGAGAGGTGGCCACAGGAACCGTCCCTGTAGGCCCTCTTAATATAAGTACCTTCTCGGAGTACCTACTACGAATGTCCTTAGCTTTAAACAAAGTAGTGTATTATAAAAGTGCAAAGGTGTATGCATTAGACATTCATGTTAATAAGTTCCAATTGAGTGAGTTGAAGCCCATGGATTAAAGGATTGTCCAATTGGAGTCCTTGGCGTATGGAGAAGGAGGTCTTTGGGCATGCCTCTGTCGTCAGCTCCACCTGCCAGTAGCCACTGCGCAGGTGGAGGGAGCTGAACCAGGGTGAACAGGTTGTTTGTAGTCAAGGGCATCATCGACATGTGGCAGTGGGTAGGAGTCAGTGTGTGGGTGACTTTGTTGAGGTTATCGACACATAAACGTCAGGGGCCATCTTTGTTCTCTCCATCCTGTTCCAAGGACTGCTGCTGGGCTCGATGATGCCCGCCCTCACCATCTCTTGGAACTCCTGCTCAGCTGCAGACCCTGGGGGTGAAGGCGGATGGGGCGTACTGGACATAGACTAGCTTAGGGGCCCCCTTCAGCTCATGGGCCCTTGGGCCTGGGTCTGGTAGGCCCGTTTGGTAATCCATCCCTGGTGCTGGACCAGGCTTGTGTGGGTGCAGTCCTTGTCTGCGGCCTGTGGAAGAATCCAGTGAATCGTTCAAGGAACTCTCTCTCACCTCTAGCCCCACACAGCTCTGCTAGCACAGGTCATTGACAGCCTGTCTGTTACCGGTGGTCTCAGGTAAGGGTAGAAAAATATGCTAACTACACAGGATCAAACACAAGGAATCTGTAGGCATCACACAGACTAAAAATTGTCAAAAAAAATAACTAAAAACATTAGTACAAGAAGGAAGACATGGGTACATTCCAAAATCGAACATAATTACACATTAACATTCACGCTACATCTGCACTCTGGGATTGCTACATCACATGACCACACATGCAGATCCCCCTCTGCCCTCAGTTGCCAAATAGCCAAACAGTTGGCTAATTTGTGAATTTCTGACATTATTCAAATGTCCTTTTCCTTGTAGGCTATATATGCGCGGGACAAAGTGAGGCTCTAACTATATTGCAGAAGAAAAAAAGAAAAAACATCTACTAGTAGCTGAATAATAAATATGTTCATTCGATGGACTTCATGGGCTGTGGCACTGTCCCATGTCGGTGTAGCGCGAATGGTGACAAGAGGAAGTTGCGAGGGGAGGGCCGATATTGCCCGCAGAATTCAACCCTTCCGGACATAGCAAATACGTTCGCTTCCCACACCTCAAAGACTAGATTCTTTTTCTATCCCCGGCTGTCTCAAGCGCTGGTCTTCTCAGGAGCCGGTCCGTGTCGCTCTGAACGGTGAACCGGTGAGTTACCGTGTTAGTGTGTCTGTATCTTTCTGTCTTTCTCTCTCTCTCTCTCTCTCTCTCTCTCTCTCTGTGTGTGTGTGCCTGTAGGCTTGAGGGAGAGAGGGAGAGAGAAAGAGAATCATGTGCAACTGAGAGAGATATAGCAAGAGTGTTCGTGTTTTAGTCTAGAGATCCTTGTTTCGCTGGACGCACAGTGCATCTATTGGTTTTAGTTCATGTAATTAGCACGCTTGAATCAGGATGTACAGTAGTACACACAAGGTTTTAAATGTCACAGTCACTATGCTCTCACTAGAAACAGGTGTTTTTGAGAGACCCAATTTGGCCTTGAGTGTCAGAGAGTATATCAGTTTGATGTGTTTTGTGGTTAACTTCAGCTATGCCAGCTGTGCTCTCTCTCTCTCTCTCTCTCTCTCTCTCTCTCTCTCTCTCTCTCTCTCACTCTCTCTCTCTCTCTCTCTCTCTCTTTGTATGTGAATGTGTGCATTGGCAGGTGTTGTTTTTGGTTCCTGTCATTTTAGTAATGGACTGTGGTAGGGTTTTTTCCAGTCAACTTTGATATGTCCGTCTCGCATATGTATGTAAGTGTGTCAGTGTGTGGGATTGGTGTATTGGTTGTGTGTAATAATAATAGCCTACCAGATATATGGTTGTGCCACTGGGTTTCATATCAATTTGTAAGCAAGCTGTGAGTTTGTGTTTGCGGGAGTGTTGATAGAGAGACTATGTTGTGCACTTCCATTTTCTTTACAGGGTCACTTCCTGGCTTTGCCGCCTATTAGAAAGGAAGTTGGTGCGGTGGGTGTGGGCTGTGTGTGTTTATGGTGCAACTGTAAGCACGAGAATTGGCATATCCATTTTTCTTTAACTACAGAGTCTTGGATAGTATGGTGTGATAAGTGTGACACTTGTGTAACACCTTATATCTGTAGTGGTGTTTCTTCAGTCCCACAGCAACATGATAGACTTGTTGCATCAGAACATGGGCGTTCATTGGTATTCCACAATGACTGATGTGTTACAGATAGACCTGGTTTAGACATCGGTGGTGTAGGGTTATCAGATGATTTTAACATTTGGATAGCCAAGGGATTCATATTGCCTGCTATGGCTCAGCCTAGATCAGTGCTACTGCTGTTTGCTACTGGACCTTAAGTCTAGTTGATTTAAGCTTTGCTGTGAAATAATACATCCTCAAAGAAGGCAACATCATATGCTGAAATGATGTACTCAAAGTACATCAGGTGCTACCTTGTTTTTTAACACAGCAGTTTAATGCGTCTTGAGGTGTCAAATCCTGTTTGACAAACTCAGTCCTGGCAGCGCAACAAGAACCAATGCTTGACGTCGTTTTACATCTTCGTACTTCATATCATCTAGTCATAGACATAGTGCTTATGAATCCATTTGGTCCTAAGTACAGTTTGAGTATCAAAGGAGGCAGTTGTCCTCTGTATTTTCATCATTGCAGTTTAGTGAGTCTTGAACCATACAATCCTGCAGGTCTATGTGTGTGCAAATATCTACCAGCCTAATTAATGCTGCCAGCGGTGCTTCAGTGAGGTCTTCAGAGATGTTTTCTCACTTGTTAGATGGTTTTATGTCACTTAAAATGGTTTAATGTCACTTAAAATGGTTTAATGTAGGTCACACATCAGAAGAGACAGACATTTACACTTACACTGTATCCCGCTTTGTTCAAGGCCGAGTAACTGCTCCAGTTAACTGCGCTTAACTCTGCAATGATGACTGCAAATATATTTAATACATTTGAACAACGTTCACACCACCTATATATAAGAGAAGTCCAGAAAGAACGTAAATTAAAATGGACCAACAACAATACTAATGCGTCTTTGAGAAAGCGCTATATAAGTCTAAGGTATTATTATTATTATAATAAGCATTAGTTTGAAAGATGATTTTGTAATTAAAAAACATAATTCAAAAAACATCCTATTCAAATTCTTAGTTTTTCTCTCTTCCATTTCTCTTGACCTTACTCCCCGTTACTCTCACTCTCTGTAGAGGAAATTGACATCATTTGTTAAAAGGAAGTTTCTGCCTCAGACACCTAACTTCCTATTCCCAAGATGTGTTTTCCCATTGTTCTCTCTCTCTCTCTCTCTCTCTATCTATCTCTCTCCCTCTATCTCTCTCCCTCTCACTCTCGCTCTCTCTTTCTCTCTCCCTCTCTCTCACAAACGCACGCACAAACACACACACACAAACAATGTCTCTCTCGCTTTCTCTCCCCCACTCACCCCTCGCTCTCTTGGTATCTTGCTAGATACAGGATGACCATCAGTGTATGACTGTGTAGATGTTGATAGAGTTTTGACATTGCACAATGATCAGGTTTACAGCTTGAGAGGAGAGACAGAATCTGAGATCCTACGCACGCAGTGACACATTGGAACACAGCTGTTACTGTTGAGTGATACGTGAACACTGAGTGAAGCTTCACAGTATTGTGCTCTGTGGTCAGGGTTCAAATTCATGTATCATGTGGTCACGTTCATCTCTGACATACATCCAGTACCCTTTTAGCTTACAGCACAGTGCCTCTCGAAGCAAATGCGACATTTGAGGTTCAATTTAAGGCGGGAAATTAAAACAAACAAAAGACTAAATTAATCGTGAATCACCAAATCACTCAAATAGAGTTTAGGGACTTTATTGTAAAATTGTGCACATTTACCTTCAGAAATTAAGGACCTTGTCTTGTTGGACCATGAAATGTAATGTTATAATGATTCTATTATTCTAAGTTTTAGCTGTATTTTTATCATGTACTGTATATGACCTTTACTTTGGTCAAAGGCCTTTAGTGCATTGAGTTGTAAATATGCAGCCGGATCTAACAAATCTGTTTTGAGCACAATTACATTAAATAGTCATTATATAACACTAATAGCTATTAAATATAGTGTAATTTACGTAAACATAATTTAACCAAAGACGTTAACTGGTTAACAATTATATTCATCTCTGTCTTTCCCCATAGAGAGAGGGAGACCAGTTGTACACAGTTGCACCTTTGCACAGTGTATAACATCCATGTAGGTTTATTCCACTGTACACATAACTAATGGAAGAGACCTATCAATCAAAACACAGTTGAAACAAGTTACAAAATGAAGACCCAATGTCTTTATTAGACGATAACAGATTTTGAGTGATCCTTCATATCTGTTACACAGTTACCATGAAAGAAATGGTCACAACAAATTCATTCTGTTAAACATTTGTGGACAAAAATGAATACAGTTTGCGCCTTAGCTGAACCTCTGATACAGACATAAAACGCTCACTATTGGAAATCAGTGGTAGTATTTTCATGGGTGTTATAAGATGCAAGGCTTCAAGAGACCAGCTAGAAATATTTTTGTGGCATTGCAGCTGAATGAGATTAATACAAACAAAATGGAGCTCTTTACCAGGTTCAGAACGTTATGAAATATTTGCTGGTTGACTTAGCTGTTAGCTTGCTTGGAACCATATTTCTGGCTTTTAATGCTATGATGAAAGAGCTGTCTACCAGAGGCTGTTTAAACCCAGTATAAAATACAATGTCATCTGAACACTCATGCTATGTTCGCTTGATAGCTTCTTCTGTGAGATTCTGCACGTTATCATTCTTTCAAAAAGAGAGTAGCCTAATTGCCATTTAATTACACTATGCTGTACTGTCACTGAATTACCACCGTTTCTTGAAAACTAACATTTAGTGTCTCATACAATACAAGTTTTTGTTGATAAAAAATAATAGTAATGTAGATTATGTCATTATAATAAATAGTAAAAGTCTAAAAAGACGGTATTTTCCAGTATTCCAGGGAATTCTACGTGTTTACTGTCTTTGTTTCAAATGTTTTCAGACACATAGATGTTTTATAGCAGAGTTCGATTATCTGAAAGGTGTATCTTTTTTATTAAAAAACTACATACTGCAACTTTACTGTGAACCAACTAACTGTCGTTATACATCGTTATTTGTAACTATTTGTGTGAAGATTCATCCCCTGGGCTACTAAACAGGTGACATACGTGTACAATCCCTTTCAGCCAATAGGATTGTGATGCCAGAATGAAGTGTTGTATGATACTCATTAATGTGATGATGTCACAGCAGCCATATGCGATGTCCCCCACATTGGGTTAACTGATATGGAGATGTGGCTGTATGCCCACTGTGAGTAACTGATGAGGAGATGGGGCTGTATGTCTACTGGGAGTAACTGATGAGGAGATGGGGCTGTATGCCCACTGTGAGTAACTGATGAGTAGATGGGGCTGTATGCCCACTGTGAGTAACTGATGAGTAGATGGGTCTGTTACTGGGAGTAACTGATGTGGAGATGGGTCTGTATACCCACTGTGAGTGTGAGTAACTGATGAGGAGATGGGTCTGTATGCCCACTGAGAGTAACTGATGAGGAGATGGGGCTGTACACCCACTGTGAGTAACTGATGAGGAGATGGGTCTGTATGCCTACTGTGAGTAACTGATTAGGAGATGGGTCTGTATGCCTACTGTGAGTAACTGATGAGGAGATGGGGCTGTACGCCCACTGTCAGTGTGAGTGGAAGGAGGGCTGTTTATCTTGAAGGAATATAAAATATATTAACACTTTGGCAAGATTAGGCCTATGACTCAAAATTGTTTCTCTCTCTTATTGTAGTAAAGTTACTGAGAGGAGGAGTGGAGAGTTTCGAAATTGCTATCCAAATGTCAGGCTGTGTATAATACCTGGCACTGATTTTTCCTTTGTCCTGTTCATTTCCTCCCTGCTCCCTACTTTGATTCATTTTTTATCTTTTAAAAATGTACTGTCACAAAATATTAGTCTTTGGCAGGTACTGGACATGTTACATAGGCACAATGCTTGGTGAGTTGAATTCAGATGTGCAAGGCTGTGTGAGCAGGAGGACGTAAGTTTGTCGGCTCTTTCAGTGTCCTATCACTTCAGAGCCACACATACTTCTCTTCCTGTTGGTAGTTTCCTGGAAAAGGATGGAAAATGAGAAAGGATGGGGGGAGAGAGAGAGGGGATGGAGAGTGAGTGAGCGAGCGAGCGAGAGAGAGGTTGAGAGTGTGTTGAAGAGTGCGCAAACTGCCAGACAACCGAGGTGGAGACCGCACACTTCCAATACTTCCTCCATGAATGTGTCATGTACACAACACCCCAGCAACTATTGTGGCAAAACTCTTGGGAAAAATTCAATGAACTGTAGTGACCAGTCCAAAACAGATGAAGTTCTTTACGGAAATGAAACCCTAAAGCTTGTGTGTGTGTGTGTGTGTGTGTGTGTGTGTGTGTATGTGTGTGTGTGTGGCATGTGGGTGTTGTGTGTGAGTTTGTTTGTGTGTGAGTGTGTGTGTTTGAGATAGAGCATGTTTGAAAACTGGAGCTGCTGTATTCTGTGTCCTGTGTTGCTTTCCCAATGGGAGTTCCTTATCTATAGAAGATTGGGTAGGAAAGGGCGTGGACTAGGGCCTCAGTGTGTGTGTGTGTGTGTGTGTGTGTGTGTGTGTGTGTGTGGAAGTGCTTTATAGCTTGTTTGTGTATTTGTGTTGTGTTCTCTCTCTAAGCTGTCACACCGTGGTGGTTTGACAGAGAGGAAGTCTAAATGGGTAATCACTTTTTACGGTCATCTATAGCCACTGAAAGCTTGTGCACACACAGCACACACTAACACACACATATAAATATATATATATATATATATATATATATATATATATATATATATATATATAGTTTAAGATGTAGGTGTAAGACTGAGTGAGGTATTGTACTCACTTAGCCAATTAGTTGTCAAACATTAACATGAACATTGTTAAAATCAGTGAACTTTATTTGGTAGTGCGTATCATTTGTGTGACTAGTGTGTGTGTGTTTAAATGGAGCCAGTGAAACTTCCTCATTGAAGAGTTTGAAAGGTATGTCCGTGGCCTTCAGTGGTTTGGCCTTCAGCTCAGACGCCTGTGCTTGAACAAGAGGCAGGACATGAATAGCACATACCTTGTACCACAGACGTGAATAAACTTCAGCGTGTTATTGAAGATGAACAAGAAAACAGTCATTCTCTGCCTTCCTGAGCGTGTGTGTGAGAGAGAGAGTTTTTGAGTGTGTGTTTGTAGCTTCTCCTTTTGTTTTAAAAGGGCTTTTCTGTCAAACAGAGAAGGGATAGAGAGGGAGCCAGTCAGAGATAACATGATACTAAAGAGGGAGTGTGTACATATGCATCAGTGTGTATGTCTGAGTGTGTTTATATTTGTCTCTGTTTAAGTGTGTGTGTGTGTGTGTGTGTGTATGGGGGGTTGGTCAGCACAATGCAGCTGGACTGTGTCCTCGCCTAACAGGAAAAGAGGGGGGAGTCTTTTCAAGGGTGGACAGGAAGCTGGCAGAGCTGATTTCCTGTAGCTGTGCTGATGCAGGGAGAGATAGGGACTGGACAACAGAGAGCGGGAAATGCGTGGTGTCTCTCTCTCTCTCTCTCTCTCGCTCTCTCTCTCTTCTCTCTCTATCTCTCTCGCTCTCTTTGTGTGTGTGTGTGTGTGTGTGTGTGTGTGTGTGTGTGTGTGTGTGTGTGTGTGTGTGCGCGCGCGCGTGTGTTTGTGTGTGTGTGTGTGTGTTTGTGTGTGTGTGTGTGTGTCTGTGTGTGTGTGTGTGTCTGTGTGTGTGTGTGTATGTGTGTGTGTGTGAGTCCAGATACAAATACTGTTGGGGGTCAGTTCCAGACCTGGAATTTAGGCTGACCTAAGATGCCATACTATTTATGCAGACAAACACACACACATAATCAGGGAAAGATAAGAGTCAGGGTACTTGGACAAATTGGGACTTAGTTGAACTACTATGAACAGCTCTGATCACGCGGATGGAAGATTTTTTGTAATACTTTAAATAATCCCTTGAGGGAAGTTAGGACACTGCATTTAGCCAATCTCTTGGCAGTGACACACACACACACACACACACACACTAGGAGCAGTGGGCAATTAGCACACTGGAAGTGGTGATCACACACACCCGGAGCAGTGGGCAGCCCCCTCAGTTGCGGCGTGCAGGGAGGAGTGTGAGGGGTCCTGCTCATGGAAGGAGTGTGAGGTGCTGTGCTCAAGGAAGGAGTGTGAGGTGTCCTGCTCAAGGGAGGAGTGTGAGGTGCCCTACTCAGCCATGGATGTTGAGGGAGGGGAAAGCACTTCATTCACTCTCCACACCCTCTTTTAAGTCTGCCGGTTGAACCAGCGACCTTTCAGTCACAAGCTGGCATCTATATAGAGCCATTAGGCCACGGCTGCCCCAGTTCCGGCTGATGTCCTGACAACAGAGAGAAAGAGGAAGAAAGTGTGTTTATATGTAGATGTGGAAGTTGAGGCTTACAGTATACTGTGAAATATCAATATGGCAGGTTCCCCAAAGCCTTCAATAACTTTGATTTGAACAATTTGAAATTATGAAGATTATAAATCCTTAATGCTGCATCTGAGCAAAAGGAATCTCCTGGACAAATCCCTAGTGCATGAGCAATGAATCATAGACTGCATGTCTAAATTGTTGCATCAATAATGATTGCTCATAATGCAAAGAAATATTGCATCAATGATGGTATCGGATTCAGATTTGTCCAATCATGAGACCAATTGAGGAAGTTTTGTCAGTTCAGTTTCATTTAGTTGGCCATTTTGTAATCAGAATACTAAACAACTGCTGAAGGAATTATTACTCACCTTCATCAAGTTGTGTGGTAGGTGGGAAAAGGGCATTGTAATCAAAAATATGTCAAAAAGACTACACAATGTTTGTCATATAGTAAACTTTCAGCAAATTATATTTATAACTATCCACCATAACAAATCTTATGATTGTGATAGAGGTTTTCTTTTAAAATCTCGTATGCTAATTATATGAACAGTCAAGCACTGATTAAGTAACATTGTTTATCTAATTGTTATTACAGTCTCTGGACCAGTTAAGTCTCTGGATTATACTAATACCCTACAGAGGCCTAATTAGAAGTGTGTGTTGTGAGAAACTTTGTGTCAGCCAGGTGAAATATTACACACATATCCAGTTGGCTTGTTAGCATTTTAGCTCCACGTAAGTTCATCAGCTGATGGTCCCCCAGCTGGTAGTAGGGTTTGGGGTTAGTTTCATTCAGGAACAATATTGAGCTATAACCTGTTGTTTCGACCATCCCTTCCTCTTCTGGCTGTGAACTTCTGTTACTTTACTTCATCAATGTTTTTTTCCGCTTACCAATGAATAAGTACTACCCTTTATGAGTGATGGGTGCCATCTAGTGTTTTTTAGAGGGTATGACACATTACTGTGATGACCAGGCGTGGGAAAGATGGTCCCTGTCTGCCTTCGGCTTCCACACATCATCTATAGCACCTTCTGATAGTCTGGTGACAAGAATCAATAACTGATCAATAACTGTTCAATAACTGTCTCAGGGTCAGAACTGGGCGATGCATGACATCTCGTCCAGCATTCCCGGTCTTTCTCTGCCTGTACAATTCATTGTATGTCTCCTTTAATTATCCTTGATACAAACTGCACTGTCAAAGAGTTCATGGTCATGTTCATAGCGTGTGTTTGCCAGAGACATGGTGGTTCATGGTTGAGCTGTGGTGCCTCATTTGAACAATGAAATGTATTCTTTAGTCAGGTCTTTAGTTGGTGGTCCCATCAGCACTGATTGCTGATGAATTTGGATAATGCTGTTTATTTGAGCAATCTGGACCCTACTGAGCATGCAATAGTATACTGTGCTTTATTGAGTATATTCTAACCTAATGACATGTGTCTGCGTGTGGATATGTGCCTGAGAGAGAATGAGCCAGGAAGATGATGTTCATTTATTTATTTATTTTGAATCAACTCTGTTCATTACATTTGTCCTTCTGTATGTGTATGCAATTTGTTTTATATGTATGTGTTGAATCAGCTTTGGCAATAGAGTTAAAAAACATTCATGCCAATAAATGCTTCTTTTAATTTAATTTAATTAAATTGAGTGAGCCAGGGAGATGAACACAGAGAGAGAAAGTCAAAGTGAGAGAGTTTCTGTCTGACTCTCTAGGTCTTCCTGTCTTAATAAAGATTTCCTCCCTCTTTGTTTTGCTTCATCCCTCTCTGACATACGTCTTTTTTTTTTTAAACCCCACACATTTCCTTCCCATGGTTCAGTATCTCTGTCGTGGCATCACTAATCTAAATATGTATTACCTAGCCTTTAACATCTCTCTGTGTTTCTTTCTCTTCAGCTCGGTGTCTCTGTCTCAGGACCTGGACGGGCAGATGACCACAATAACTAAGGTTAGAATGCCTCTCCTGACCTATCATGACCTTTAGTTTGATGTGATATTCTTCACTGTTGCATGAGGCTTGGAACAGGATCTAGCTGTGTGGCAGATCATACCTAATATAGCAGTTTCTATGCTTTTCTTGCTTTTCATATTTCCATTCCTGTGCTGTAACACACCTGTGTGTTGGAGAATGAGAATTCTTATGCGTAACAATGTTAAACACACAGAGAGACACTTGTAAGTCACAGAAACATTCATACAGAAAGAGCTTACCAACATCAATGGTCTGTTTCGTGTGTTTCCATAGTGATGGGCTGTGCATACTGTAAGCAGCGGAAGGCAGCAAAAATAGTGGAGACAACCGACCCTTCAACATGTGACTCAGGCACTGGGGCTGTGGGGTCACGGTATTGCCCCGAACCAACACAGAACCCCGGGGCGGAGCTCATCCCTAACTTCAACAACTTCCCCATGTCCTCCACACAGCCCTTCTGCCCTGGAACAGCCTTCACGAGCAGCGTCTCCCAGCAGCGCGGCATAGCCATCACAGGTGTGTGTGTGTGTGTGTGTGATTTGGAGTTTAATTTTGCATGCTGTGTGTGTTGGGTCTTCACATCAACAGTGTTCTTCAGCTTTGATGTTTTTGCATGTTTGAAATGTTTAGCATGCATTGTGTGTTTGTGTGTTTGTGTGTGTGTGTGTGTGTGTGTGTGTGTGTCTGTGTGTGTGTGTGTGTGTGTGTGTGTGTGTGTGTTTGTGTGTGTGTGTGTGCGTGTGTGTGTGTGTGTGTGTGTGTTTGGTTGTGTGTGTTTGTGTGTGTGTGTGTGTGTGTGTGTGTGTGTGTTTGTTTGTGTGTGTGTGTGTGTGTGTGTGTGTGTGTGTGTGTGTGTATTTGTGTGTGTGTTTGTGTGTGTGTGTGTGTGTGTGTGTGTGTGTGTGTGTGTGTGTGTGTGTGTGTGTGTGTGTGTGTGTGTGTGTGTGTGTGTGTATGTGTGTGCAGGTGGGGGCGTGACTCTCTTCATAGCTCTCTATGAATATGATGCTCGAACAGAGGACGATCTTTCCTTTTGCAAAGGAGAGAAATTCCATATTATTAACAACACGTGAGTTACTCATTTAGTCAACTTTTTAAAAGCAATTTAAAGCTTCATTTTTTCCCCTTGGATTGCTGTTATCCCGTAATTTCCAACTATTAACCACAGTTTATGCGTTGGTTTTGTAAAATGTCTACAGTCCTGCGGTTGATACTCAAGTGTGGTCTATACATGCAACTCTGCAAGGTAGAATAGGTCTCTTTCCCTCATTCACATACGAATCCCATTAATTACAGGTAAAAAAAACATGGGATAGAAACACATTTTCAGTTACACTCAGTCTTCCATAGCGATAAAGAAACAGGCGTGTGTATTCCCACCCAACTGTAGCCTATTTAACAGGATGCTATGGTGCTAGAGCCTCCGTGAGAGGTGTGCAAATGTTAAAAGCTGCACAGGCACCCTGACAGATTCTACTGTTACCTCTCCCTATTATAAATTTGAGGAGACTGTAACATCAGCTAGATAACTATCTATCATTTTCTGTGAATGGATCTCTGCCATTTGAACCCCTTAGCAAGTTAGCTAGCATGGCAACTAGGCAACCATAGCAACCAGGTAAAGGCCGAATTATGCTCTGTTTTAGACGTAACGCGTAAGCACGTAAGATACATAACCCCCCCTTGCGCGGTAAAATATCCCCCCTTACGTGCTTAAGTGTGTCGCCCAAAATGCCTGACTATGCGACTAAAACACTACGGCCCTACACAGCTCGCAAAGGCTGTGATTGGCCGGCTACCACAGCCTTTCACAGAGTCTCACGTTTCCGGGTTAATAGCATACAGTCTTTTTTAGAGCCAGACATTTTTTTAAATCATGAATACCCTGCAGACCGTCTCACAAGCCGTTTCTTATGGATTAGGAACAAACATAACAGAAGAGGTCCGAAGACATGAACTCCTTTACAAATCCTCTTTAAACACTTACAGGATGCTCAAATTACCGCGAATATCCCACTCTCACCCGCGATTGTTTGGAGAGAATGTGGTCATTCACGAACAAATAGGTACTTTCATATTCATTTTCCGCCACTTGTGAGTCATGGTGATATCTTTCATTGAGTTCATATTGACGTGAATCCATCAATTGCACCAGCGAGTTTGATGTCAATAAAACAAACTTTTGCGTCATGTGCTGTCTTTTTCGCCACTGGTACTGTATTGCCAACATTTGTATTTTGTGTAACACATGTATTCATAACATCAAGCCTTTCGCCCACTACACTTTCATGCTCCGGTAAGTTTTTTTCCTTTGTCCTGCTGCAATAAATAGGCTTACTTAACTCAAAATAAATCTACAGTTCTGGCATCAATTTGCTTTGCAACACGCAACACGGCTCACAAGCCTTGCAACACGGCTCTGCGTCTAAAACGAACCTTAAATCAAAACTTGTCTAAAACAAGTTCCTTGTGTAAATTACGTGCTTACGCGTTACGTCTAAAACAGAGCATAATTCGGCCTTAACACCGTTTGCTGCAAAGCCTGAAGCAAAGTGTAATTTCTCAATATCAGCTCACCAATAAAAAGCAGTCTTGGGTTCAGAGTGATCACAAACACTTGGGGATGATGTTCAATGGCCTCCCCCTTTACCCTTCTCGGACACTTGGTTTCAATTCAAAAAGTGTTCAAAGTGTCTCAGAAGATTACCGTTTATGATACTAGGTCCAAGGGATCTATTCAGCTGAACAATTCAGCTGAAGCATTTAGAGTCTGTTCCCACACAACACCATAACACTTAATAAACGCTTAATAAATGCGTGGTATGTGTGTGAGTGTGTACACACGAGGAGAGGTAGGAGCATTTGTGCTTGAAAGGCCCATGCCTACTCCATACAACTTTTAAATGGCTAGTAGCACTCGGCTACAACTACATGGCATTTAGTTTTACGTGACAGGTTGATGTAACAGTGAATGAACAGTGGTTAATACACGGGTGTAGTCAATACACAGGTTTGTTTTATAAAATTACAAAATACTTATATACGGGGCAGTTTATAGTTGGAACAAGAATGGGAGCATTCAGAGAATGCAAACCTCCGCCTTGTGACCTTGACCTTTGACCTTGACATCTTAAAATCTAATCAATTATTGCCATTATATTACCTCCATTACATTATCTCCCCACAAAGTTTGATGGAAATCGGTTCATGCGTTTCTGCGTAATCCTGCTGACAAACAAACAAACAAACAGACAAACAAACAAACAAACAAACATACAGGGGTGAAAACATAACCTCCTTGGCGGAGGTAAAAATACGGTACTCCCATCAGCATTAATGAGCATGGTCATGAAGGAACATCTCAGACTGGTTCACAAATATGACGGTGAGGTCAGTGTACTCCACAGGCCTCCATAACCATCAACCACCTCTATCTAACACACCCTTCTGAAGTTGTAAAATCAGAGGTTCACAGCCATCAAATCTGACAGAGCAGCATGATGCTGCCTTGTCTACACATAGAAGATTTATAAAACCTTTCCTGAATCCATGCCTCAAAGAATTCAAGCTGTTTTCGAGAACAAGGCCAAGGCGATCTTAACTAGTCCTACAAAGGTGTATGAAGCAGAGGGGTGCCTGAATTGTTATATGTATTTGTACAGGGGATGTACTGTATGAGTTACCGATAGTTGGTGTGCTAGATGTCTCAGTGTGTTGGATTTGTATAGTGTTGTGTATAAAGACGTAAAAAAGTGATGGGTTTAGGTCGATTTGACATATTGTTGTGTGTTTCTCTCTTCAGGGAAGGTGATTGGTGGGAAGCCCGTTCCCTGGACACCGGGAATTCTGGGTATATTCCAAGCAACTATGTAGCTCCAGTGGACTCAATACAAGCAGAAGAGTAAGAAACACACTTAGGCATCACATATAAAACAAAAATCATACAATTTACAACTTATTAAAATACGTGAAATGTGATAAACTGCTTAGAGTTTTAAATGCCCCTGTCTATTGCATTCCCATTGATGTGTGTATCAAAGAGGTGCAAGCTGTTCAAAAGCATACAACTGGATTTTGACACTGCTATCTGTTAGTGAATTGATAATTTTTTTTCCAATTTGCAGCTGAATGTGGTTGCTAAGGAACAGATAACACAGTACTCTCACTGGAAATGAATGGATGAATGTGTGTGTGTGCGCGTGTGTGCGTGTGTGTGTGTGTGTGCGTGTATGTGTGCGTGTGTGTGTGTGCGTGTTTGTATGTTCACACGTCTAATGGGATGCTGTGTACACAGTATACTGTCTCTCCTATGGAGCTCTTTCTTATTTCTGTGTTTGTTGACACATGCGTGGATGTTTCTGTGTGATGTAGATGGTATTTTGGCAAAATGGGTCGTAAAGATGCAGAGCGTCAGTTGCTTAGCTCAAACAACCCAAGGGGAACTTTTCTCATACGAGAAAGTGAGACAACAAAAGGTAGGACCACTGTCCTTGCTCCTCTACTACACTCTCTGAGTTTCAGTGTTATACGTGCTATGATGTATAGACATCACCACAGTAATCAATCTGTGGTGAAATGCGCTATATGAATACACAGCCTTGCCTTGCCATTCCCTGTGCAGTAATATGGAATGTTATCATAGAATGTTATGAAAGTTAGGTTACAACGGCTTTTAGCCAATCACAATCAAGGATTTGAACAATCAGTTTTAGAATCCAGAATATGGACAATAAACTTTAGACAAAGGAACCACAAGGTGAATCAAGGGTTCTTGGAGGTTTATTTCCACGTTCGCCTGCAGGGAGTCAATTCCACATCAAGGTAGACTGGGTAAAAGACTGAATATCATTTCACAGTAGCAGTTTAAGTACAGGTCAGCTGTGGGAGGTCATAGGTGTGTGTTACAGGTGAGAGGTGGGACAGAGGGCTTGTGAGTGAGAAGGGAGGGGAGGTGACACACACGAAGGCATCATGGTAAATAGGTGATGTGTATTACATCACCTTGGGCAGAGAGGATGTCTGGGAAGGGTGTCATGAGGTTTTAACCAAGGGTGAGGCCAGACTATCAATACACATGGCACATACACACACACACACACACACACACACACACACACACACACACACACACACACACACACACACACACACACACACACACACACAGGAGAGCATGCTTGCAATGCAACGGTAAATATATGAATTAATGGTAATATCAATTTCCATCAACAGATTCAAAATGACAAGGGCCCACACCATCACCTACCTGTTCCCCTACCCCGACCCCCCCCCCCCCCCTCTCTCTGTCTCTCTCTCTCTCTCTCTCTCTTACACACATACACACAAACACACACATAATTTACGTGCATATTTGACGTGAATACTTGCTCCATAGGGTTCCATTAAATTGCTGTTTTGCAGTTAACGAATTTAGCATTCTAACTCAATACTTGACCAATTCCAAAAACGATCCAAAACGATCTAAAAATAGAGCCCAGGTTAAAAAGCCCGGAAATTTCCCTTTAAGTGGAACACTTATTGGAGTTAATTTGAACATTGAGTTTCTCAACCCCGATTGGAATTATGAGGGTCCACTGTGTCTATTTATTTGAATATGGGTTGTTCAGGATTGTTTCAAATCTCTCTCTCTCTCTCTCTCTCTCTCTCTCTCTCTCTCTCTCTCTCTCCCTCCCTCAGGAGCATACTCACTGTCCATCCGTGACTGGGATGATGGGAAGGGTGATCATGTGAAGCACTACAAGATTAGAAAGTTGGACAATGGTGGATATTACATCACAACTCGCACGCAGTTTGACACAGTTCAGCAGCTTGTAGAGCATTACACAGGTGAGACCTACACAATACACAGACACACACACACAGACACACACACACACAGACACACACACACACACACACACACACACACACACACACACAAATAACTCAATACATTCACACAGACTTAATAATGAAACATGCAAATTTTTACTCACAAAAACATATTTTCTAAAATACATGCACACACATGTACCAGTCTACCCACTGTACCCAGTATGCACAGCTACTGAGAGCTAGAGTACGTCCTTATCTTTCTTCCAACCATTTTCATCTCTCTCAGTCAGTTTGTTTGGTGTAGTGTAGTTAACATATGTTGAGCCACTGTTAGTGAACAATTATTTTCATTTGATGACTGATTTCCAGGATCTACAAGATAGCTCTTTTTATCTTTTCAATTGAGATTTCATCCATATTGTAGCTAATTATTAAAATAATTCATTTATTGGTTTACTTAGGCATTTACTACTTTTTTTATCTTTATTTCTTTATTCCATTCTTTTGTCTGTAGGTTTGTATTTCTTTTTTGGTATTTGTCCACACATTGACCTGAGTAGAAAGCTATTGATAAAAATAGCTAATAATAATTTTCCTGCTGAACATGAATAGGGCAATGTGTTTACATTAGAATGAAAAGTTATCAAAATAACTTCTTAATTTCAGCTTTCGCTGTGAATGTGGTGTATTTTTGAATTTGCAGGCCAAAAACATTGTGTAAAACCACCTGTCTGGATGGTTGGTTGTTGTGACAATAAAATGGCTGACAGGCTAGGATATCTCTTTTCTCCACTGAGCAGCTGTTTTTGTAACACAGATCATAATTGGCATCAGATTTTCTATTTAGACAATAAACACAACTAATTGGACGTTTAAAATACAGTACACATTTGAAATATATGGTAGCTAAATATAGTAAGTATGTGAGTGTGTGCTTACGTGCGCGTGTGTGTGGGTGTGTGTGTATGTGTGAGCGTGCGTGCAAGTTTGTGTGAAGGTGAGGGAGATGTGGGTGTTGATATACGAAGTGCTATCACACCGAGCACACACCTGAAAGTCACACTTCCAAAAGGACAGATTGCACCCACTATTACCACTGTCAGTCTATCTATCTCTCTATCTCTCTATCTATCTGTATATCTATCTATCTATCTATCTATCTATCTATCTATCAGATCTCATCTGTTGTCTGTTTTGATGCACTTTTATACATGTGTATTTTATAGTTTGTACTATGTATCTCTCAGTCTATCTATCTGTCTATCTATACACTATGTATGCCTGTATGTACTGTGTATCTATCTTCTCTGTTTTGATGTGCTTTTATATTTGTGTATTCTGATATAGTGTATGCTTTGTGCAATGTTTCCCTTTACGTTTCTATCTATCTGTCTATCGTCTATCTGTCTATCTGTCTATTTGTCTATCTGCCTATCTGTCTATCCGTCTATCTGTCTATCTGCCTATCTATCTATCTGTCTATCGTCTATCTGTCTATCTGTCTATCTGCCTATCTATCTATCTGCCTATCTGTCTATCTGTCTATCTGCCTATCTGTCTATCTGTCTATCTGTCTATCCGTCTATCTATCTATCTGTCTATCTTTCTATCTGCCTATCTGTCTATCTGTCTATCTGCCTTTCTGTCTATCTGTCTATCTTTCTATCCGTCTATCTATTTATCTATCTATCTATCTATCTATCTATCTATCTATCTATCTATCTACCTATCTATCTATCTATCTGTCTATCTGCCTATATGTCTATCTGCCTATCTATCTATCTGTCTATCTTTCTATCTGCCTATCTGTCTATCTGCCTTTCTGTCTATCTGTCTATCTTTCTATCCGTCTATCTATCTATCTATCTATCTATCTATCTATCTATCTGTCTATCTGCCTATATGTCTATCTGCCTATCTATCCATCTGTCTATCTGCCTATCTGTTTATCTGCCTATCTATCTATCTATCTATCTATCTATCTATCTATCTATCTATCTATCTATCTATCTATCTATCTATCTATATATCTATCTATCTATCTGTCTATCTATCTGTCTATCTGCCTATATGTCTATCTGCCTATCTATCTATCTGTCTATCTTTCTATCCGTCTATCTGTCTATCTGTCTATCTGCCTATCTGTCTATCTGTCTATCCGTCTATCTATCTATCTGTCTATCTTTCTATCTGCCTATCTGTCTATCTGTCTATCTGCCTTTCTGTCTATCTGTCTATCTTTCTATCCGTCTATCTATCTATCTATCTATCTATCTATCTATCTATCTATCTATCTATCTATCTATCTATCTATCTATCTGTCTATCTATCTATCTATCTATCTATCTGTCTATCTGCCTATCTGTCTATCTTTCTATCCGTCTATCTATCTATCTATCTATCTATCTATCTATCTATCTATCTATCTATCTATCTGTCTATCTGCCTTTCTGTCTATCTGTCTATCTTTCTATCCGTCTATCTATCTATCTATCTATCTATCTGTCTATCTGCCTATCTGTCTATCTTTCTATCCGTCTATCTATCTATCTATCTATCTGCCTATCTGTCTATCTGTCTATCCGTCTATCTATCTATCTGTCTATCTTTCTATCTGCCTATCTGTCTATCTGTCTATCTGCCTTTCTGTCTATCTGTCTATCTTTCTATCCGTCTATCTATCTATCTATCTATCTATCTATCTATCTATCTATCTATCTATCTATCTATCTATCTATCTATCTGTCTATCTATCTATCTATCTATCTATCTGTCTATCTGCCTATCTGTCTATCTTTCTATCCGTCTATCTATCTATCTATCTATCTATCTATCTATCTATCTATCTATCTATCTATCTGTCTATCTGCCTTTCTGTCTATCTGTCTATCTTTCTATCCGTCTATCTATCTATCTATCTATCTATCTATCTATCTGTCTATCTGCCTATCTGTCTATCTTTCTATCCGTCTATCTATCTATCTATCTATCTATCTCTCTATCTATCTATCTGTCTATCTCTCTATCTGTCTATCTGTCTATCTGCCTATCCGACTATCTGGCTATCTGCCTATCTATCTATCTCTCTATCTATCTATCTGTCTATCTGTTTATTGTCTCTGTTTGTGTCTCGACCCTCTCGCTCACTCTCCATCATTGTTTCCCTCCGATTCCACCCGGCGCTCTCAGAACGAGCTGCAGGGCTCTGCTGTCGTTTGATGGGCAGCTGTAGGCGGGGCATGCCTAAGTTGGCTGACCTATCAGTGAAGACTAAGGATGTATGGGAAATCCCACGCGAGTCACTCCAGCTCATGAAGAAGCTGGGCAATGGACAGTTTGGAGAAGTGTGGATGGGTAGGAACCAGCCACACAAAGATGTGTTTCTGTTAGAACCACACTATCAGAGACACGTTCTTGTGTGGAACATAATCCCAACACGACTCTGTATGAAGGGAAAGAAACAACAAACACCTAAAGCCCTCAGTCTTGAATGCCAGACCATGTTAGGCCATGTTTAGAGGCTAGCCTAGTGTACTAGGCAGGTAGGCTTAGTGTTCTAGGCAGGCAAGGTTAGTGTACTAGGCAGGTAGGCTTAGTGTTCTAGGCAGGCAAGGTTAGTGTACTAGGCAGGTAGGCTTAGTGTTCTAGGCAGGCAAGGTTAGTGTACTAGGCAGGTAGGCTTAGTGTTCTAGGCAGGCAAGGTTAGGGTAGTAGGCAGGCAGACTGAGGGTGTAAAGGAGTTTGTTCAGATTTCCTGCCTTCCCAATCACTGCATGCACTAACCTTTCACTCCATCTTAACTCCATTCCCCCTCTCTCCATCCCTTCCCTGGTCTCCCTCAGGTGTTAATGATGGTCTGTGTTATTACCTGACCACTCCCTGTCCTAACGCCACAGCACCGCAGACTGTGGGTTTAGGGCGAGATGCGTGGGAGATCTCCCGGGATACATTGAAACTCCAACGCAAGTTGGGCGCAGGATGCTTTGGAGATGTTTGGATGGGTGAGAGATCCAACACCCACTCAGCTGGAGCTCAGGCCCAGCAATTACAGCTAAATCTAAATTCAATATTGATACATTCAAAGTGTTTTATTCCCCATAAATTGACAGCTGTATAAATTAATTTAATAGTATTGACGTCTGACAGGGGTAAATAATACATATATATTTCATTGCTATTTCCAGCAATATTATCAGTGTAGTTCTTTCATCGTTCCCTGAGGTATTTCCCATCTTCTTGCACATTTGCCAAATGAATGAATAATTTTGATCATTCATTCTTCCTTATTTTTGCATGGGCACACCTGTAACATGTGTTATGTTTGCATGCATATTATCAACTTCCAAAATGTCATATCTCCCGTATCTCACTCATTTAAGGAATTATGTCACTCACCGTCACTACACTGTATACTTTCATTTTCTCATTTACTATACATATTATCTTTGATTAACCTGTAAAGCCTCATAATTCTCTCATAATTTAACATTTATTTTAGTCTTTCCAATTTTTTCTCATGTTTGTTTGCATGTAGATGCGCATGTATGTGTGTTTTTTTACTTGTGTGTGTTTTCATCTGAACATGTGTTCACGTCGGTGTTTGTGCATATGCATGTGTGTGTGTTTGCGTGCACTACATCACATGTGTTTGTGATCAGGCATGTGGAATGGCACCACTAAGGTGGCAGTGAAGACCCTGAAGCCAGGCACCATGTCAACCGATGCCTTTCTGGACGAGGCACAGATCATGAAGAGGCTCCGCCATGATAAGCTGGTGCAACTCTATGCAGTGGTCTCTGAAGAACCCATCTACATCATCACTGAGTTTATGAGCCAAGGTAAAGGAACACTGTGTATATACAGGACCAGTCAAAAGTTTGGACACACCTTCTCATTTTGTGAAAAGTTTTTTCTTCACTTATTCTACATGGTAGATAACACTTTTTTTTTATTAGTACATCATCCCATATGTGTTCTTTCGTAGTTAAAATTTCTTCAGTATTACAGTTTTTATCCATTGCTTTGGGCAATTTCACGAAACCGAAATTACATTGTCAAAGCTCTTAGTGCATTTGGCAAAATAGCCTATATGGTTCAGCACAACTACATAGATCACCTTCAAAAGGTCATATCTCACCCAAAACAGTTAAGTCAAGCTTCAAAACCAAATCATTTTCTCATAAAAATAGTCAGTGCCCCCAAAATGAAAAGTTCCTTCCCGAAAAGAAAAGGACATTCTCCAAGCTTTAAATATATTTGCCAAAATAACCTAGATGGTTTATCAAAACACTATGGCACACCTGCAAAAGGTCATATCTCTCCCAAAACAGACAACTCATCAATTAAAACTAATTCCTTTTCTCATACTGATAGTCAGTGCCCCCAAAATGAAAAGTCCCTTTGGCATTGTTTAAGCACTGCAGGTCAAAACGTTTAGATGTTTTGTCAGTATGTCAGTGGACCATAGAAATATCCCTCATGTGCAAATTTCAATCTTGGCTTAGTCCTTTGACACTGAATGGTTAGTGTAGTAGATGTTTTCTTTCCAGAATACTATGTGTATCAAACAGAAACAAATTCAAGAGGAGCCAACAAGGTTTCACATGACGAACTGTATTGGACTCATGCCATGGAAATTGTTACAGTATGTAATTGCAAAACAGAAACAGAAAATGTGTACAGCAAAAAAACACTGTCAAACAAAAAGAACATCAAAACTAAAATTAGTATAGCCTACAGTAGTAAACATACAGAAGGAAAGGAAGTCTTCAGTCTTCGTCCTCACTCTCCTGCTCAGCCTCACACTCACGTCTGTCTGGCCACAGATTCTCATCTACATCGCATCTTATGTTCTCCCTTGCAATGCAACGTGGGAAGAATTGGCGTGCATGCTGCAACCATCCCCTGCAATGATCAGCCGTTACATCCTCACAAGCAGCATCCATTGCTTGGAGGAGGGACCTCTGATTTAGAGCCCGATGCTCGTAGACCCTCCACCTCCAAGCTGAAAAAAACTCCTCAATAGGATTTAGAAATGGGGAGTAAGGGGCTAGGAGCACCATCACCATCCTTTGATGGGCAGCGAACCACGCCCTGATGAGCGGGCCACATGATAGTTGACATTGTCCCACACAATCACATATGTCGGCAAGTGAGGCCCTACCAAACACCCCTCATGTAGAGGGATAAGATCAACGTAAAGGCGGTCTAAGAACACCAGGAGCTTCTGGGTGTTGTATGGGCCGATACTTGGAATGTGGGTGACTACCCCGTTTTCGGATATCGCAGCACACATTGTGACGTTGCCCCCGTGCTGTCCTGGGACAGTTGCCCTTGCTCGTTTGGTGCTTCCATGTTCATTCTTGTCAACTGTACTGAACTTTGTCAAGCCCTAGATGTTTGATGGAAGCATTTATACTCCTGGATAGCAACTGTCAGCTAACTAAAATTACTGAGTGATTGGTGATCGGATGTGAGAAACTCCCCCTTGATTAGTAAAGTTCTAGTTGCACCTGAAAAAATGAAGCCGATGATCCAAGAGATCCATATTACAGTATATACCATGATGTTTTTCATGGTATTATGTGCCTGAACGATTGTGACAGTGGAGTGAACTATTCTGCAGGTGATGATGTACAGAAGGAAACTATGCCAACATGTTTTGCAGCGAACAACCACTTGACTGAGAAGCAACAGTCAGTTTAGACCAGCAAGATGTATTCAATTGGTAATTGGGCTAACTGAAGGCAATTGTACCTAACCATTTGCACAGATGTGCTTAATCATTTGAAATGTGTGCAAGATGTATGCAATTGTACTTGTCATTTGCAAGAAGTTTCTAAAACAATTGCAATTTGATTAAAGGAATGAGAAATGCCAATCGGTTTTGAACAAGTGCCCAGTGGTTTTGAGGTTTGACGTGTTGTTTTGAGAATGTAATTTCTGTTTCGTGAAATTGCCCAAAGGAATGGATAAAAACTGTAATCACTACAATGTAGAAAATGATCAAAGTAAAGAAAACACTTCTCAAAAAAATGAAAGGCGTGTCCAAACTTTTGACTGGTACTGTATATATATATATTTATATTTATATATATATATCCACTCACATGTCCTTAAATATTCGACACACACACATAAAATAGGTGTCACACATAAGTGGTCATGAATGTGTACATGCACTTAAACATGAAATCAACCGACGCACAAACGTGAACGTTTGTATGTGTGGTGTTTTTAGGGAGTTTGCTTGACTTCCTGAAAGATGGAGAGGGTCGGAATCTGATACTTCCTCAACTGGTAGACATGGCAGCACAGGTACAGCCAATCACCACCTTAAGCATGTCAGTGTCAGGGTCCCACTTTTATTTTGACTTGTTTTTGAGTCATGTCCTGTTCAGAGGGGTATTCCACGTATGTGATTAAGTGACAAACCTGGGTAAATTAATTCAGAGTAAGTGGTAAGTCTAATAGAATAGAAGACCCCTATGGTTTGTTTTACTAGGATAATACAGCCATAGGCCTCTTCTATTAGGCGGTTTACCATTTACTCTGAGTTAACTTAGGTTTGACACTAAACCAGGAGCTTGGAATACCCCCTAGTTTGTCCTGTTACTCTGGATCAGCCTGCTTCCGGTTTTTCGTTTTTCTTGCTTTATTTTTGTCTTATTGTTCCTATTTGTTTGGAAGTAGATTTCACTTGGGCTGTTAGAGCTGCCTGTCATGTCATGTCTGTGTTAACAGGACTGTTTTGAAAATGTGTTTCCGCGAGGACATCTAATTGGCTATGAAAAACTAATATTGAAGGGGTATTGAGGAGGCATACAAATGTGTGTTTGTTTATTTGTTTGTTTGTGTGTTCAGATCGCAGCAGGCATGGCATATATCGAGCGGATGAACTACATCCATAGGGACTTGCGTGCAGCCAACATCCTGGTTGGAGAGAGCCTAGTGTGTAAAATTGCAGACTTTGGACTGGCACGACTCATTGAGGACAATGAGTATACAGCCAGACAGGGTGAGAAATGAGAAAATATGTGGTTCTTGTATTTTAATAGATTTTAATCTTGTATTTTAATAGATTTTACACAGTTAATATGGCTTTATATTGATCCCTCTGACAATAAAAGCACTAAAACATTTTCGAGGGAGAAAAAATATATTAAGTCCATAAAGTTGACAAGTTCACAATAAGGTAGTGACAGAATAAACGTAGGGTACACTTAAGGTTAATTCCATTCTAAACTCACCTACATGACCTGTGAAAGGGCAACTTCTGCCAATTCTATTAGAACACTATCCTCCGGAGCACTAGGTTTGGGGTCCCCCAGTGGCTCAGGTGTGTACTGCACTTTAAGGGCTTGGTTAGCATGGCAGATGCTAGAAGTTATATTCTCATTGGCCTTCTTGTTAAGTCAGTCAGTAGCCATCTGGTTGTAAGAGCCTAAGTAAGACTGGCAACTCTGGCACTGTGACACAGGAGCGAAGTTCCCCATCAAGTGGACGGCCCCAGAGGCAGCTCTCTATGGGAAATTTACCATCAAATCCGATGTCTGGTCGTTTGGTATCATGCTCACCGAGCTCATCACCAAGGGCCGTGTGCCATACCCAGGTGTGTATATGTTTATTCAAGAGGTATTTCAAAATCATATACAAAGGTACAGAAACACGATTTTGAATTAGTCTTAATGCCATACAAACTTGTTTCACACAGAAGACGGTTCTAAACAGTATTATAAAATTGTGCTTTGTTTTTTAGTTTACATTAAATCTAAGCACTTCTACTTGTACTTATAATTTAGTCATTTAGCAGACTCTCTTGTCCAAAGCGACGTACAAGGGAGAGAGCAGTCAAGCTAAGAGCAATAAAGCTCATGCTTTATATCATGCTATATCAATATACAGCCGCGGAAAAAATTAAGAGACCACTTCAAAATTATCAGTTTCTCTGGTTTTACTATTTATTGGTATGTGTTAAAGTAAAATGTACATTTTAGTTTTATTCTATAACCTACTGGCAACATTCCTACCAAATTTCAAATAAAAATATTGTCATTTAGATCATTTATTTGCAGAAAAATGACAATTGGTCAAAATAGCAAAAAAGATGCAGTGTCTTCAGATCTCGAATAATGCAAAGAAAACAAGCTCATATTCATTTTTAAACTACACAATACTAATGCTTTAACTTAGGAAGAGTTCAGAAATCAATATTTGGTGGAATAACCTTGATTTAAAATCACAACTTTCATGTGTCTTGGCATGCTCTCCACCAGTCTTTCACATTGCCGTTGGGTGACTTTATGCTACTCCTGGCGCAAGAATTCAAGCAGCTCGGCTTCTTTTCATGGCTTGTGACCATCCATCTTCCTCTTGATCACATTTCAGAGTTTTTTTTATGGGATTCAGGTCTCGAAATTGGGCTGGCCATGACAGGGTCCTGATCTGGTGATACTCCATCCACACCTTTACTGGCCTGGCTGTGTGGCATGGAGTATTGCCCTGCTGGAAAAAACACTTCTCAGAGTTGGGGAACATTGTCAGAGCAAAAGGAAGCAAGTTTTTCTTCCGGGACAACGTTGTACTTTGCCTGGCTGAGGTTTGTAAAAGACCATAAGGATTGAACCAAAGCGGACTGGAAGGTCTCCTAGTTCGTCTTCTCTGATGAGTCCAATTTTCAGCTTTGCCCAACACATGGTCGTCTGATGGTTAGACGGAGACCTGGAGAGGCCTATAAGCCACAGAGTCTTGCACCTACTGTGAAATTGGACTCATCAGAGAAGACGAACTAGGAGACCCTCCAGTCGGCTTTGGTTCAATCCTTATGGTCTTTTACAAACCTCAGCCAGGCAAAGTACAACGTTGTCCCGGAAGAAAAACTTGCTTCCTCTTGCTCTGACAATGTTCCCCAACTCTGAGAAGTGTTTTTTCCAGCAGGGCAATGCTCCATGCCACACAGCCAGGCCAGTAAAGGTGTGGATGGAGTATCACCAGATCAGGACCCTGTCATGGCCAGCCCAATTTCGAGACCTGAATCCCATAAAAAAAACTCTGAAATGTGATCAAGAGGAAGATGGATGGTCACAAGCCATGAAAAGAAGCCGAGCTGCTTGAATTCTTGCGCCAGGAGTAGCATAAAGTCACCCAACGGCAATGTGAAAGACTGGTGGAGAGCATGCCAAGACACATGAAAGTTGTGATTTTAAATCAAGGTTATTCCACCAAATATTGATTTCTGAACTCTTCCTAAGTTAAAGCATTAGTATTGTGTAGTTTAAAAATGAATATGAGCTTGTTTTCTTTGCATTATTCGAGATCTTTTTTGCTATTTTGACCAATTGTCATTTTTCTGCAAATAAATGATCTAAATGACAATATTTTTATTTGAAATTTGGTAGGAATGTTGCCAGTAGGTTATAGAATAAAACTAAAATGTACATTTTACTTTAACACATACCAATAAATAGTAAAACCAGAGAAACTGATAATTTTGAAGTGGTCTCTTAATTTTTTCCGCGGCTGTAT
The DNA here is from genome assembly GCF_963457725.1 of Sprattus sprattus. Classification (NCBI taxonomy): domain Eukaryota; kingdom Metazoa; phylum Chordata; class Actinopteri; order Clupeiformes; family Clupeidae; genus Sprattus; species Sprattus sprattus. Next base: position 9,707,112 of record NC_137918.1, read on the forward strand.
ATCATGTCTGTTTGGATGTGTGTGTTTGTGTCTCTATTTACATGTATACCTGCTTGTGTATGTGCATCTGCATTGTGTGTGTGTGTGTGTGTGTGTACGTGTGTCTGCGTGGGTGCGTGTGCGTGTGCGTGTGCGTGTGCGTGTGTGTGTGTGTGTGTGCGTATGCGTGTGTGTGTGTGTTTGTGTGTTCATATGTGTGTGTGTTCATATGTGTGTGTGTGTGTGTGTGTGTGTGTGTGTGTGTGTGTGTGTGTGTGTTTGTGTGTGTGTGTGTGTGCATGTGTATGTGCGTTGCATGTCTGTGTGTAGGCATGAACAATAGGGAGGTGCTGGAACAGGTAGACCGTGGGTATAGGATGCCCTGTCCCAACGCCTGCCCTCCCTCACTGCACGAGCTGATGGTCCAGTGCTGGAAGAAGGACGCAGATGAGAGGCACACCTTCGAACACCTTCAGGGATTCCTAGAGGACTACTTCACTGCTACTGAGCCTCAGTACCAGCCCGGGGAAGACCTGTGACCCCACACACACACATATACATACAAAGACTCATGCAAGCACATCCATACACAGACACACAACAAACACGTTGACCTTCATACACAGAGCACACTGGCAAACAGTCTATTCTATTAGATTGTATTCTCATTATGAATACAAAACAATATCAACATGAAATATAATATGTAACAGTTAAATTATATATAGAATGTATGTTGCCACAGTCCTGATAAATATATGATTTTCCTTCTTCCCCTCAGTAACTCCTCCAGTTACACTTAAATTCTTGTTTACATACGCATTCACTGACCCACTCAGTTGTTTGTGTGTAGATAACAGTTTCAGTCAGCCAGTCCTCTAGGTGGCACTGTTTTCTTTCTGCAGTATTGTGTCATACCAAGATGCTGCATGATGTCATTCTTTCAATGTAGGTATATTGTTTGTATACTTGTCTTCTGCCTGTGATATTAACATTCCATTTTTTTATTTCACTATTGACATTACGGTTAAGAGTGATTTTTTTGGCTTTTCTACATTTTCTAACTTAAGACAGGTATGTTTTGTGATGCTTGTATGTAGTATTGCTGATGCTGGAACTTGTGAGTACACAAATGAGAGCATCACCAACGGTGTGGGACTGTGTCGCTAGTAGTCAGTGTTTTTGGTATTCTTGGTGTTCAGTCTATAAAGCTAGGCCTGAATTACTGTGCCTGACCAAACTATTTTTGTATTATGCCACTTTGAAACAATGTCCTTATAGTTTGTGTAGTGTGCACTTAATGTGTTTAATATGATTGTGACAGTCATACATTCCTCAGAATGAAGACAACAGTATAATAGGTTCTTCGCTAGCACCTTTAGCATTTAGAAGCTTTATCGGTTATACTTAGAAACCTCAAAGCAGTTTTTATAGAACCCCTCAGACTTCCAAATTGCAGCAGCTGAGGTCATAAGAAGAACATTTAAGGATCCTTGTGTTGGAAACCGCATGTGCGGCATTTGTTACATACTTCAAACTTATGATGCCTTTTTGTACTGTCACAAACTACCCTATCATCTTCTGATTGTGCAAATAAAACAACTACTCAGAGACCAGATCAGATTCATGACCATTTCATTCTGTTAAGCCTGTATACCATGTCAATAGCTGGGATCCTCCCTATGTACTGTCTTTATGCACCAAGGGTTCTCTATTCCTAGGAAGTTATGGTTCCCAGGTTTTTGCCTCATAATTTGATTCCGGTTCTACATTCCTTTACAGTTTTTCTCAGTCGCTTTGGTACATTCTTTAGATCAGAATTAGAATTCTCAAAACTGTTCAACATCCTCATCGTCTGCCCATCATAACAGCAGTTTCTCATTCTTTTGAACTTTTGGGAAAACATCTAAGTATCTATTGTGTAAATTATGACTCTCAAATGTTGTCAGTTTGGTGTCATCCATATGCTTAATCAATTTCAGAGACATGGCAATTCATGGAATGTGTGCTAAATAACTTGTCATTCAAATCTTGATTGCTTACTTGATGAATATTGATAAAATGTCTTCATGTGAAAAAATGAAACATCATAGGCCATAATGCCAGAGTGGAGTTGCAAGGCCAGCATGATGGAATATCCACTAATAGTGTGACTCTATATCAGACAACAATATATATAATCATATTCTCACCATTGGGCCTTTACAGAACACAACATTTTACCATCTTCAAAATCAAACACAGGAATCTCATTCATGAGAGTGAAAGGGACTTTGTACGATAACATACAGCATGCTAAATTACATACTGTATTTGGTCATAAGAAGCAGCCTGCTAAATACATAACTGTCTTTGGTCATAAGAAGCAGCATGCTAAATAAATAACTGTATTTGGTCATAAGAAGGAGCATGCTAAATTACATACTGTATGTTGTGATAAGAAGTAGCATGCTAAATTACATCCTCTATGTGGTAATTTGAGTCAATCTAAACTCCCTCCACAAAAACAGCATTAGCGAATGGTTTGGAGGACTCCAAAGAAGACTGATTACTGTCCTATCTATTTTACTCTTTACTCTACGTATAAAATAGCAAATTTCTTTTCAGAATGAGGGTGAAATGTCTCTGATCATCATGATTGGATAACATTACTTGGTTCTCAAACAATGTATGCAGCATGCAAGATTTTAGAATTGTTTCTCAACAGGTTGTATTTGTGGCAACTGTCAAGTCTCTCAAGTCATCCTGGTATCAAAGTCAAAGTCAAAAGTCAAAGTAGCTTTATTGTCAATTACTTCACATGTCAAGACATACAAAGTAATCGATAGAACGTTTCCCACTCTCCCACGGTGAAACATATAAAGTGCACAGGCACAACAGATAAACATTTCCTAGGACTAAGTAAGTATATGATATCTTTTCCTTGGTGCCTTGTTGAGTTACAGTTTTCTCAATTTCCTCAGCCCATAACTCCCTCAAATTGCTTATATGTCTCAAAAGTAAATAATTCTGTCAATGAATATGTCCGTGCCACTTAAATGCAAGTCCCTTTGTCATTGTTAAAATTACATATAAAATTATAAAAATAAAATAAAATAGTATCCTGTAAGTCTATTCCTTATTTCTAAATACTCTTTTTACTGTATCCCTTTTACTCATAGCAATGTATCACCATACAAAATTATTGCATGTCTCCAACTAACTGAATATTATTTTCTAATCATATCACAACAAACAATTTCAATTGAACCAGACACCAAGTGATTGTTAAAGAACATATTAGTAGGATGTCTTGAGTATGATCTCTTGAGGGACTGGATAGTATGCAGAAATCTCTTGAGAGACTGGACAATAGCAACAAATACACCCTGAGAAACAGTGAGACAATCGCTGATGCTGTTTTTACCTCCGCCAAGGAGGTTATGTTTTCGCCCCTGTATGTTTGTTTGTTTGTTTGTCTGTTTGTCAGCAGGATTACGCAGAAATGCATGGACCGATTTCCATCAAACTTTGTGGGGAGATTGGGTCATATAATGGCAATAATTGATTAGATTTTCAGATGTCGAAGGTCAAGGTCACAAGGCGGAGGTTTGCATTCTCTGAATGCTCCCATTCTTGTTGTGAATGTTTTCACGGACTGAAATGACCACATTCAAAATACGTAACTTATCATGCTGCTTCTTACAAAACTCTTTAATTCTCAGGAATGAGATCCTTTCGGTGGGAATCCATACCAGCGACGCAATCAAATTCCATCGCTTCCATCGCTATGTGTGGGCGTGCACTTTCTCTGAAATGTCTCTGAATGAAAACGAGCTATGAAGACAATCTGATTGGCCGTTGTCGGTGAAATATCGCTCCTCATTTGCATAAGTCTGAGCATGTTCGAATTTTCATCAGTCGCGTCGCTCAGATCGCTGGTCTACGTCACAATGGAGCTGGCTCCCGTTGAAATGCATGGGGTCGCCCAGATCGCGTCGCCCAGATCGCTTGTATGGATTCGCACCCTTTGGGATGATTATCAGGAGGGCAGAGTGTTGTGTTCTTTTAAGCCCACTGGTGTGACTGAACAGTTGTCTGATACGGTGGCACACATCATTATGTACTGGATTTTCCCTCACGTTGGCCTGGCACATCCACTCTGGCTTGGTACCCAATGAGATTTACACTCATGTTTTGCCTTCGAACAAATGGAATTATTTCTCATTAATCACATGTAAACAATCAAAGTTTGAAGACAAGTAATTTAGCAAAAATTCATATAGTTGACACATAATGATGACTGGTTTAAGCCCTTAGCATGTCATGACTTGTAGATACCTAGATGTTTCGGAAGGTAAGACTTAACAGCAGGCAATTTAAAATTCATACCCTTTTGTATGAATGTACAAAAGCATTGGCAAAATGTTTACAAGAATGACCAATGGCTGTTATGATGTGCACAAGTGACTAGATGAGGTGGAGGTTGAACAGTGTTGAGATGTTTAACTCTCATCTGAGAAATGTACCAAAGAGAGAAACCTGTCAAATTGTATCAGTGACATGAATAACATTCAACTTTCTGGAAAATAATATTTGGTTGTTTGAAGACATGCAATTATGTGGTACAGTGTGGCAAAAGTTACAGTAAAAAGCTATTTTGGAAATAATGAACACACATTCAGAACATAAGTTTACATTGACAACATGACTTAGTATTTTGGGTCTTGGTTACAAACCATGACAAAAGAACCTGCATTTTGGTGGCACTGATATATTGGTGTAATGATTTAACTTTCAGACTTAAATGAATCATTGTGAGCAAGTCATGGGCTTTTGCAGGTACTGTAATCCATTGTGTGTTGCTGCTTAAGGATGATTCAAGAAACATCCCAAAGCCACTAAGAAAAACTCTAATAAGAAGAGACACACTTTGTATGCTCAATGGTCCTCTTTACAATTCAGTTTGTCTGTTGCTTTCCAAATAGCCTATACTAATAAAGGCTACTAAAACACAGAAAAGATTGTCGTCATGCCAATATTGTGGATGCATTACAATTGTTTATTGTATATTCTACATGTATTGATTTCATTAAGTGATAAGGTATATACTGTATTCAGTATACTCTATAGGTAGGGGATTCAACATTTTGTTCCCCAGCTCAGAAACACAACAGGAACACAATCCTGGGAGCACAGGTCCCTGGGAACAGAGCCGTGGGAATATAGAAACACTCCAATGGCAAGCCTGCCGTAGGCGCAGAGTACATAAATTGGCAAATATAATGTTGTCTTTTGAGAAGTAATACAGAAATATTTCAATGTGAACTTTGTTGTTCATGCATTCAACATTATATTAGTTATTGTCTGTGATTTCACCTTGACCACAAATAATCAATGGAAGACAATGAAGTGAGCTGACATGGTGACTAGCTGGGGAATTACTTCTTTTAGTGCTTTCACAGTAGCACCCTAATCTGTTTGACCTGTGATAGATGACTTATTTACCTAGGTTGCAGTAGCACACCAGGCCGAGACCACACATTCCAAGAGTGCTTTGTCGTTTGATCTGAGCTACTACACATAATCATTATAAACTTCAGGCTGCCATCAGTGAGTTTGCGAACAAATGATGATACCAGTTGGGATGTTTGGGTTTGGTCGGCTTAACTTTTTTAAGCCGTATCAGACTATACAGCATATTCTCTTCTGAGAGTCATGATTGTGGCTGTTGGTTTGTGACACAAAATTGTAAATGGTAAGAAGGAAGGGTGTAGGTATCTCAAATGGAAACAAGGCTGAACGGGTTTTGCTTACCAAACTCCATCTTCCCACAAGCCTGAGAAGCACTTGAAGTGCCAGCTTTTTATATCATTGGAAGTTGGAAGTCAATGTTTAAATCTAAAATATTCCAAATTTTATGAATCAAAGTCTTAAGCCCCCTGGGTAGATAATACATGTGATGTAAGAATCTTGTGTGTTGTCGTTGATGGGAATACCCTACTATAGTGAATCTCCCTTAGTCTGCTCTTCTTCAGCAATCTGCAGTCTATACACACCTTCACCCAAATACAGCACTGCCATCCATCTAGACACCTTCGCATAAATAAGACGGGATTGTGCAAGAGTGGAGACAAACTGCTAAATAAAAACATCATTTCCCATAATTCCCAGATACAGAACAATCCCGATGTTAACTACGGAGTCCCGGATGCGCCCAAAGTCGAGGTACGTCTGCAGCTCGCGCAAACCACATTCCTCTTGGTTGGAATTGCAGAGGGCGCAAGGAACACAGCCCGTAAATCACTATTTCTCTTCTCTCTTTCTCTCAGCTTCGCTCCATTTCTCTTCGCCTGTCATCAGACAGGTCCATACAGTCATTGCGAAGCAAAAATGTTCGTTTTTACAGGGTGGCACTGAGGCAAAAGAAGCACTTCACATTTTAGTTTTTTTTTTTTTTTGGGTCCAGATGCCGAATCACAGCAGCCTGTTTCCGAACCGAGTGCTACACTGAGGGAGGAAGACACTGGCAGACAAATGAACGAGAGCAGTGGATTGTTCTCATGCTTCATGCGTCCATGAGGTAAAAATGCAGCGCGCGGAGGTTGGCATCGCAGCTGTCGGTTCTGTAAGCCTACCGCGGGAGCTCAGAGGAGCACGAGAGGAACACACCGCCACTGCTGCAGCAAGACGGAGTACAAGGCTGGTTCTGCCTGGTGAGTGAGTGCGCGAGCAACATCTGTGCACCCTGCCAATATTTTATTCCCTCCCCTCGCTTTTAATTTAACACGTGTTTGAATGCCTGTGTTATCTATGTTCTGCGTCGATGTGACATATAGAGCAAGGAACATCTGCAGCTGATGTGGGCAGAGTGTATGTGCCGATATGAAGCCCTTCATGATCAGATTTCTCCTTCAGACATTTTTAAATACCCTTACCCCTGAACGGCCAGCGACGCGCAATACTGAGCCTAATTCAAACTTGTCACAGGATGTGCGCACGAGACGGTGATTATCGATTATCAGATAGAATTATGGTAATGTGAAAACGACCACTGGGTACTGACTGTGGATGACCAAAAGCCAGAATACAGCCCCACGCGCCACCTCTCTTTAAAACCCGCCTTAGATTAGTATAATCATACATGCACGCGTGCGCGCACGCACACGCACGCACAGACACACAGACACTCACACAAATGCACATTGTTAAACAATGAGAGAGTCTCTGGCAGGATTTTAACTCACAGTAATAAGACGTTATAGCAGTGGTTTGTAACAATGTATGTAAATGCTGCAGTGGAGTCCGTGATGGGGATGAAATTACGTGTTTTTGACAGTTCGCGCGTATTTATGACATTTGACATGAGATTGAAAACTGCACCTCTCTCACATGGTGGCAGTATGCAAGCGGTTTCTCTGTATAAGGAGATGTCAGTATCGATGCACGGGTTGTCATGACAACAGTCTCAAATGTTCGTGTCTATTATGGTGAGAATGACGCGTGTCATAGTCTTCCTGTGGTTGTCAGGTGTCTAAACCATTTTAGTCTATGAGTAGTATATAGATGTGGGTTTACCTCTATGCAACCTATTCAACAATTGTACTGCCTTCATTTTGTGTGAATGTAAGTCAGTCTGACAGCTCACATCTCCATGGTGACCTGTACTCCAACCAGAACAGCTGGAGTCATCCTATTGGTTGAGACAGACTTTTCATGCCATGAGTGTCTAACGTTACATGAATTCACACCCCCACAACCACACACCAACACACACACACACACACACACACACACACACACACACACACACACACACACACACACACGTCGAGACACACATTCACTGAGACAATCATTTACCAGGGTAACCTACTGCACATAACAAACACAATATAGATTTGAATACAGAGATGCAGACCTATACACATGAAAATGAAAGCATGCAACAAGTCTCTCTTCCTTTCTCCCTCTATCTATTTCACTGACTTCCACTGTTGTCAGTCTGAATCAGCTCTCTTTAACCTTTGACCTTTGGGTTGGGGTAGTCATGCTTATGTCTTGGTGTATGTGTACGTATGTGTGTTGATATACCTGTATGTTCCTTTCACTTACAAGCCCACAGTAACCAGAGATACAGTCACTTGAATTATTAAAAAGGGAGAGAATAGAGGCACAGCAACATGTGTCTCTATCTGTGTAGGTGGATCTGTGTGTGTGTGTGTGTGTGTGTGTGTGTGTGTGTGTGTGTGTGTGTGTGTGTGTGTGTGTGTGTGTGTGTGTGTGTGTGTGTGTGTTCACTACCTTTACCTATACTGCAGGTAACACATGTCTGAGGAATGTGGAAAAGGCAACAGTGGCAACAGGTTTTCTAGGACCAATAGTTCCTTTTGGCAAATGTACAAACAAATCACTCTTCCTCACCAAAGATGTTGCATAGTGAAAGCAAGAGCAATTCCATCTGTGTTGTCAGCGGTCCATCTTGAAAAACCTGACCAGTGGTCATCCAAACAGTAAAGATACACAGCATCAATATGATTGTTCTTCACTGATAGATAAATAGATAGATAGATAGATAGATAGATAGATAGATAGATAGATAGATAGATAGATAGATAGATAGATAGATAGAAAGATAGATCGATAGATAGATAGATAGATAGATAGATAAAAAGATAGATAGATAGATAGATAGATAGATAGATAGATAGATAGATAGATAGTTAGATAGATAGATAGATAGATAGATAGATAGATAGATATAATAAAGTTACAAGAAAGCAGACCATCTAATGTTTCAGGGGTCAGCTTAAACCACTCCAGAAACAGATCATCAGACCTGGCACAGAGCTGCAGACTGAGGCTGTGGTAGTCTAATGTTTGTAAGGTAGCCTTGAGAATGGGCAAACTTCCCCATCTAACTGCCCTTTAGAGGTAGTCTGGGAAGTCCCGCCCCTCTTCTCCGGCCAATTTGATTTAGCCTCTGAAGGGGGTCTGGCAAACTTAGGATAGCAGTTCACTTCAACATTTCCAGAATCCTTGGAGCCAATCACAAACTGGCTTTTGGCTACCTGGCGCGCCATTGGCGGATTTAAAATAACCACATCTACCGTAACAAAAGCAAAACTTAAGAGAAAAGCACAGTAAACTATATACTGCTCTCGCGGCTGTCTTGGATGATTTCAAAGGCAAGTTTTCTTTGAAAATAGAACAGAAACCTGCTCTGGAACAATTCATACAGAAAAAAGATGTGATTTCTTTATTACCGATCGTTGTATCGTTGTATAGTATCGTTGGTCTGATTGGTTAAAGGCGTGTCCAATTACGTGAGTGAAGTGGACCTCCATTTAGTACTTCGCCAGACTAACTGAGCAAATGAAATGCAGTGAAGGGGCGGGGAATTCCCAGACAACTTTAGAGGGGCATGCAGAGAATCTCATTTCACTGCACTGTCCCCAGTTGAACAGGAGGTCCAGTGTAAATGCTGCTGTACGACCTGTCTGTCAACGGCCAGCTTATTCACCCAACAACAGATCTGTTGCAAATCATCACATCACATCTAGACCATCTCCAAAGATGCAAACAGGCACATGTTCAAATGTAAGCATGCAATATGGTGCAACTCTCTTTGGGTCATTCTTCCATACATATAAACACACACATATATTTATAAACACATTGATGTGAAAGATATCGGAGAACAATATCAGTATCAACAACAACATCAAGAGCAGTCTGGTATGTGTGTGTAAGTACACTACCAGTCAAACTTTTGAGTACGTCTGTTTTTGCTCTGTATCATTGGAATTGACAAAAGGAGAGAGAAGTTCTGCCAGCATATGTCAAACTTGAGTTCAGATATAGTCAAAGCTGTTTTCATATACTTGAATTTTGTTGTGTTTTTCAGTATGGTATATATGTACTAAATCTCTTCTGCTGTAATAGCATTTTCAGCACTAAGTACAGTGAAGCACTGAAGTGCAAAAGGTGCTGGTTTATGGAAAATATTTGGATGAACTGTTGGAAAGCGAAACAAATATGCAGCATACTGCATTGTAATTTTGTGGAGGGAGATACTTCAGCCTACTCATAATTGTACTGCTTGTTTAGATAGTTTGAAATGATATAACACATTAACTTAAAACTAGATCATGTTTTATATAACTACATATTTGTATGGATCAATTAACTCTGTTTTTCTTAATCAAAGCATTCTGCCTTTGGTAGGCACATACATTCTCTGCCCTCCCTCTCTACTGTGCTGAAAAAAGATTGCATGAGCCCACAAAGTACTGCAAAAGCATATTTGTAAAAACTACTGAATTCTAAAATGTTGTGCATAGACCAAATATAGTATATATTATAAAGAACCAAGCCATTAAAAACATTAGTGCCTCGACTATCGCACCTGAGCAACTTGATAAAAACCCTGTAATATTTCAGATGTCTCTGAACGCTTTCATTCTACACACTTGTCAAAGTACAATTTATAGTATTCCTCAAATGTACACAATGGAACTAGTATTGTAACCTAAGGGACACTTATCTGTGTACATATAATGACACATCATCATGTAGCCCTTCTGAGACCTGCTAAATTATTACTACTGCAAGGGGGTGCACTTTCCTGTGAAAAAAAGAGTAGCTGTTAGATATTGGTATTTGTGGCGGCAAAGATGACCTGAAAGAACTGTGAGTAATCCTGTTCCCTGCACGTGCTGCACTCCCGCACATGCGGTTGTATTTGTTGTCAATGTTTTGCCTAGGGGACCATTAGCTCATACAAGATTCTCAGCTGTTTACAAAAATCAGTGAAAGAATATCGATATCAATTCAAAATCATATCGATCAAATCAACATGACACCAAACCATGTTCATATTCAGATTCCTGTTTTCACTCCGGTATGCTATTGAGGTCTTGAGATCTTATATTAAACAACTCTGATTAGTGAACCAGTCAGGGAAGATCCAGATAAAATAATATAAAAAAAACATTGCATATTCACCATTGACTTGCATTGATTAAGTAAAAGCTAGTAAACAACATGGCATGCTGATTGGCTCACACTTTCTTGTAGGGCACTGATTTTTGCATTATTTACCCATGTTAGCTTTTTGCAATACATATATAAACACTACGAACGAAACTCTGATTTTGCAATTATAGTGTAATGTTGTAGCACAGTCTCAAACTACACTACTAGTTAGCTTGGTGACATTATAGGCAAGCTGGAGCATATGTTATAGCTCCAAAGACAACTATAGTACACTACACTACAACCCTTTACATTTTTTGATGTTAATGACATTTTTCTAGTTTTTTGGTAACATGTAAATCACTAATTAAGTATGACAGACAGACTCTCCAGGATATTAGACTAAAAACACAATCTTGAACTACACCGAAGGACTTTCGTTTGGCTGAATGTAATATTACCGTACCCTGGTTGCCTGGGCAGAAACATCATCGTGGCATAAGAGGGAAAAGAGCCGGGGTCCTGATGGGACTGAGGAACAACCAAAACCATTCCCCACGTCCTAGCGTTCTCCTAGTAAATTCCCTAATCCCCAGATAATGAGTTGGATAAATTAAGAACCAGGGGTGCACTTGAAGAAAAACTCATCCTTGTCATGGCCAAACGTCTGTAGTATGCTGAAGGGTTGGCTGATATACCAACCCACTCACGACTGTGTCTCAAAACCAAAGGAACTGTATCGTAAATAGCCACTTCTGTCGTTCAAATGTTGTTAATGATGTATTGCAGCATGTAGGGGGTACAACTTTGTCCTACATATTTACTAGAGCAGCTGATGGAGTGGCCTCATCAGTGAAAGAAGAGTTTTATTTTGTGTCCCTATATTTGATTGATTACAGCCTGTCAAGGCCTATCAGCTCCCTGCACACGCACAGTGGCTCCATGGTAAGAAGATCCAGTAGCCTAACAGTGGTGCGTTTCTCAAAAGTGTTCTTGTCTAACCACTATGGTTCAACGGTTAACTCAAGATAAATGAATATTAATATAAAAATGTATGATAAGTGACATTTTCTCAGAGAAATTCTGTTAGAACAACACAACTGCTCGTTTCAAATATCTCAGGTAGACGTGTACAAATCCTTTCAAAAGGTAAAAGCAGGCAAAGCTCCTGGACGGACAATATCCCAGACCATTCTCAAAGCATGTGCCTACAAACAGGCAATGATCCTCCTAGAGGTCATCCTAGAGGTCATTATAATCCCAAAGAAACCAAACATGAGTTGCCTAAATGACTATCGCTCACTATGACTCACAACTCATTATTATTGAGCAGATAGTCAGAGCTCACCCTATATCCACTGTGCCCACCACACTAGACCTACTCCAATTTGCCTACAGGCCAAACGGGTCTGCCAATGATGCGATAGCATTTGCACTGTATACTGCCCTCTCCCACCCGGGGATGCTGCTCATTGACTACAGCTTAGCCTTTGATACCATAGCACCATCCAGACTCATCACAAAGACCTGCGCATCAATTCCTCCTGTGCAGCTGGATCCTGGACTTCCCAGAGATGTGTGCTAACCCCCCTGTACACCCAACCCTGTTCACCCATGATGGCATGGCCACACACAGCTCCAACACTCTCATCAAGTTTGCTGATGTCACCACCATCATTGGCTGCATCAGAGATGGAGACATATCTCCCTGCAGACCAGAGATGAGAGGCATGATTTTGTGGTGTCAGAACAACAACCTGCTGCTCAATGTGGAATGTAACTGCTTATTCCACTGTTCTTGAATGACACAAGAAAATACGGTACCACTTTACAATAAGACTCCATTATAAATGGTTTATAAATAGGTTATTAATTAGGTTGTAAACCATTTGTAAGTCATTAATAAGCCCTTATAAATGAGTTATAAACACAGTTTTTATACATCGATGCAGGCTCACTATTTGGGAAGATCCCCATCTTGGCAACGCACTGTCTATCCCTTAACTTGCTCTACTAGCCCAATTGCACACTCCCTACCATTCTTGTACCCTTATTACCAGGGAAGATTGCATAAAACACCTATGAAAAGGGTCAATTTTGAATGGAGTTGATTTTGAATAGAGTGGATTTACATTTAGCACTACCAAAGGCCAGAGCATATCCTTCATCCAGATAGGTAGAGGCTGAGATATAAGAAGAGGCTCAGGTATGTTTATGTTCTTCCAAGTGGCTTTCAAAGAATTCTGATCACTATCCATGGCCTACTGATACAGCTTTCACCAGCAATGGAGTTGGTGGTAGCAATACACTTATTCTGTGAATGATTTCGGTGGAATGCTTATATATAGAGACAGAGCTTATTCTGTGAATTATTTCGGTGGAATGCTTATATATAGAGACAGAGCGCAATTAAGTCCTGCCCACACCGGAGGGGAAAACATTTGACTTTGTATTGTGTGAAAGTGCCTCCTTGTAACTTTTGTCTGCTAACAAGTGAAAGTGGCTAACCTAGTACTTACACAGTCATTCACATACATATTCATTTGATCTAATCCTTAATATTTACAAAATTCAAATAGTCCTCTTTCACCTGTAAAAAAAAAATCATTCAACCTTTCCCTACTTGGCGCATATTGCACAAATCTGCCTGGACCCCGATGATCACTGCTTCTAGCTATGTTTAAATTTGTTATTATTATGATAATGTAACCCCCCTGTCCTGTTATAAATGTTGATACTCCACATTTATTGTTGTTTTCAAACATATTCTTGCTTGCAACTAATAATCCTACATTTCATATGTACAAACATATTTTTCAAAACTTTGTAAATAGTGCCAAGTACAGTTATACAATGAACATGTAACGTTCACAAAATGCTGAAATTTAGCACAAGAACATATCTGTTATAAAGTCACAGTCCTCCTCATATTCATTAGACAGGGCACAAAACCAGGTACCCACAGGCACTGCTTCACACCCTATCAGTGTGAAGCCATTCTAGTCTATTGTTGCCAGAAATATATAATTCAAGATAACACTTTTTTTGAATGGACAATATCTTATTTCACTTAATTCTTGCTCATTGTCACACTTCATGCACTGCTATTCGGGTACGTCTAGTTAATATCTGTACACAGGTGAAGAAGAGAGTGAAACCTGTGATCATTAGAAAAATTGAGTCTTTATATACACTCTCTGACTTTCCACTGCCACTTATTAATATGTCTTTGCTCTGGTTGGTTGGACGTTCGAGACAGGACCGCCGTGTGATCGTCTGGAGGGTTTTCCTCCTCTGTGGGGCAAGCATTAGGCTGTGTGTGGAGTACTGCTCGCTGGGGACTCTGTAGCTAACTGTGTGATTCAGGTCACTAGACCTCAGTAGTGGTTACTGCCATTTTCATTTCTGTTCATTTATTTGGCAGACACCTTCAGTGTGTCATTTAAAGTGACATGCATATTTCATCCAGCAAGAAGCCATTGAAAAAAGTGCATCATTCCTAATCTAACAACTTTTTTGCAATTCATTCCAGAAAGAGCAAGAATTTACATTGATTTTTGCGCAGGGTGCTTCTCACACTGCGGACTGATATCCACCACATGTTCAAACACATCACTTTCACTAAGACTACTGGCTTTTCAATGGGGTGATTTCGGTTCCATAGTTTTATTCTGCTGTGAATCTTACCAGCCAGATCCAAGTCCATTCATAAATATCTGAAGGTAAGGGATTGATGACACAGCAGAAACAGTATGAATGGTGGAAGGAAAATATGTGCCAAAATAGTTTCAGTCTCATGACATTTATTAGGTCGACTCAAATTTGTAGATGACTTAGGCACAATCAAGAAGATTAATTGAAAATAGTAAGTGGGGAAAATAAATATGCTAATTGGCAGGTAGCGTATGAGGGAAACTGAGTTAGTTGATAAAGAAACTTAAACTGTAAAAGACAGACCATCATTGTGGTTGTGGGGGAAGCTTCCATCCTGAACGAGTATTGTAAATAATGGCTTGAAGGTTATTGTAAGGATGGATATTAGTTGCACCTGAAACCAGGGTTTACTGGGTGTTCCTTCATCACTGCATGAAGGTGCTTGGGATAGGGCAAGCATGATGATGAACAAAACTGAATGACTTTCTTGAGAAGAAAAGGGCAGCCGAATAATTAAACAACCAACTTTTAATTGTCCCATTTCAATTACCTGAAGACAGATGGTATTTGCTTTGAAAAAAATATCAAGTCTTGAAAGTTGGAATATCCCCTTGGGATTTGTTGTATAATTATATAAATATTTATATAATTTTGACTGATTACTTTGACAGATTATTTGTCCACTAATACATTGATAGTTATATTGAAAATAACTATTCCACTGTCGGTTGTAGTGTGGTTCCCCTAGAAGATGAAGTATAAATTGATCCATGAAATCTGGCTTTTTAAAAGCCCATTTGTTCCAGTGTCCACTCTTCTCTGTTACGGCAGTATTTTGTTTTGGGGCTCATGCCATAGGACTATGGGGTGAATCATCTGCATACGAATTTGATTCCTCTACCATTTAGGTCAAGACTTAGACCTGCCAAATTGTTGATGGATACAGTGCTGTGTGAAAAGCCCTGGGGACCTTTGATGACCTCTAGGTCTCTTTAGTTAATAGAGTTTACCCCGTCTTTTTTGCCTCCTCCACTTCCAGTTTGAAGCAGTTGGAGGATAAGCCCATAGTTGTTGTTATTTTTAAGCGAATCTACAAAGCAAGCATCCCCCTTTGGAATTTGATGGGTACGCTTTTGAATCTGTATGCATGGTGTCAATTGTGTGTGTGTTGGTTTATGTTTGGGTGATCAATTATTTATGTTGTCTAGACTTCAATACACTACAGTTTGCCATGAAAGCACTAGTGCTATTAAATCACTGGAGTCAAATGACTAGAACACTCTCAAACTCTCATAATTATAGCCAAATTCAGCACTCAATTCAAGAACCAAACATTTTAAGACAATTTTAAAACCCTGGAGAGCTGAATGCAACAAGTCTGAAACAGAAAAGCCAACCATCAATTATCAGACCAAAATACTCTTTATTTAAGTCCTTTTTGATTGACAGGCCTTTCAACTGTGGTTAGTTCCCCTTCATGTTTTATGTTGTTTGAGAATGTGGTCATTTAGTACAGGTGTGCTGCTGTATGATATGTGTCATTTGGGTCTTTCTGATTTATGTTGGGGGACATTTTCTGATTGCAACACATTTGGACCTGATATTTCGACCGATTTTATGATAACATCAGTCATCTGTGAAAGAGCAATGAGATAAAATGTCTCATTCAGGTTGAGTTCTGCTGAGTAGGTGCGGAGTCTGTTCCTTGGGCAACTGGAATGACATAACTCCAGTCTGGGGTAGTGCCTGAGATGTAAGAGGTAGTGGTTGGTGTGCGTGTTATGGATATGAGGAAACTGATCTGTGTCCTTAAGGTTTTTTGGCAAAAGGTTAAACACTTGTCTTACTGAGGTCATACATAAAAGTCAAGACACATCCACTCACCCAAATGACTTCATCTAACAGCGACAGCACGCCAAATGATGCCAGCGATTCCAACTCCCCAGCATCCGTCTCTTTCTTGCCAGCCAGCCAGTAGTAAAGTAGCATATCTGTGGGTGTTCTAAACAGACAGCACAAGAGGTTGCTCCAAAGTGTTTTGGAGAAACAGGGAAATGAATAAAACCTGTTACTAGTTGCTTCCTGAGAGAGCAAATTAAATCCGGTAATGAAGCAACATGCTCTGAAAAGACACACTTTAGCAACCCTTATGGATGTTCACAGAGACATAGGTATTTCACCACCTCATATGTAAGGGATAATGTATAGAACGCCGGTTATTATCGGGAAAATAAGCCCAGACAGGGCAAACAGCACCCCAACGCGAACGTTGGGAAGCCCTACTCCGATGAGAACGTTGGGAAGCCCTATTCAAGCGAAGGGAGCCTTCTACAGCATTTAGAAGAGCCGTGTAATAAAGTACCGTAGTCACCTGGGAACACCCACGCTGGTCCTACAGTTACTGGCTAGCAATACCGACGTGATCACCTAATATAACAGCAATGACCTTGCAACACCCTAGCCTCCACTCCACATCAAATACCGACCATTTGACCACAGGCACTCCATCCATCAGGACACTTGGAAACAAACCTGATTTCTTGACATTTTTACCTATGGCTTCTAACATTTAATCACTGAATCATCAAGTGCGATATTACTCATCGATATGTAAAAGTAAAGAGCTGGGATGTTTACTGTTATGTACATCTTATGAGGTCGCACTTCAAATAAATCCCATCTTGGTGGTTTTTCTGTATCTCTTTCTCTGACTCACTCTCTCCCTGTCTATGTCTTCCTCACCCCTACATACTTCCCTTTCTCTATACCTCTCTCTCTCTCTCTCTTGCTCCTTCCCCTCCCTTTCACTCTCTCTCTCTCTCTCTCTCTATCTCTCTCTCTCTTTCTCTCTACTGGAAGTTAATGAGCCCTTCTCCCCTGGGGAACACACACTTCCACTGCCAGCGAGAGAGAGAGAGTGAGAAAAAGAGAGAGTGAGAGAAAGAGAGAGGGAGAAAGAGAGAGTGAGAGAAAGAGAGAGGGAGAAAGAGGGAGGGAGAAAGAGGGAGCTGAGGCCATAGAGGGATTGGAAGGACGAACAGAAGCTGAAGAGAAGATAGAGTAATACAGAGGAAGAGCGATGGGGTGATATTAGTGTGAATGAGGTAAAGATGGATTAATGTGCCTTCGTACATCTCTAAAAGACAAGGAGAGAGAGAGAGAGAGAGAGAGAGAGAGAGAGAGAGAGAGGAGAGCTGAGGGAGAGTAAGAGAGTATGAGAGAGGGATCAGTAGAAGGAAAACAGAGACAGGGAACTGGAGGGTGTCTGACTAAGGAGACACAGAGCTGCTTTTGCCAAAACCTCTGTTCTGTTCCAGCTTTGTGTGTGTGTGTGTGTGTGTATGTGTGTCTGTGTGTGTGTCTGTGCATTGGTATGTGTGAGAGAGGGAGAGAGCTTAGTTGCTGTATGTTACTGAATACTCTATGATGTGTTTATGATTTTAGATGTCTCTGCCTTTACAGAATGTCTAGGAATGTCTTACCTAGTAATATGTTATATATTATGATTTATTATAAATTATTATATTAATATAATTTATAATATAATGTACTTCTGTCTTTGTTTCATTACCTGTTCAGATGTATGTGTTGGTCTCCTTTATTTTATTGTCTCATTTGGTTTTTAAATTTGGTTTATATTTTCAGTTTTCATGTGTAGGATTGTATTTGTTGACAATATAAAGCTTTGGGCATTGGAGCATTCAAATTGTGTGAATGTGTAGAGATGTTCTTGTTAACCACACAAACTGCACCATATTTGCTGGCTTGGCCTTTTCTGTTAGCAACAAAATGAAACCATTACTTTGTTATCATTATATAGTGCACCATAAAGTATGTGACAGTTTCAGACTAATAGAATACAAAAAAAATACGCGACTGTATATTACTGATCTTTTAAGCTGCAAAGCATTAGGAAACATTGTTAAGTGCACTATGGTGTTAAAATGCCCTACAAGTATGGAGCCAAATAGAGTTATACTGGAGCTCCACAGCATGGAGTCATTTTCTGTGGTATCTGTCTGTCTCTCTATCTAATTCCACACTCTCACACCAATGCTTGTGCTCTCCGCTTTTGCAGTCAAAGCCTGTTGAGGGATTTAAGACCTCTGAATGGATTTTATGACTCATAACCTGTATTTCTTATTAACTAATAAGAGGAAATAAGCATTTAAGCACAGCATTGTCTGTTTATCAGATGGATAGGATAGGATGGATTACATTACTGAGATGTCTCAACATAAATTCTGTGTTTAGACCTAGAGTATTAGATGAAGACTGCATGCTTATACTGTGTGTGTGTGTGTGTGTGTGTGTGTGTGTGTGTGTGTGTGTGTGTGTGTGCGTTTGTGTTCAGGCCTTCTAGAGAAACTAAATTGCATAGAAGACCAGACATTGTTGTTTAAACAGACAGCCAGCAGCCTCTCCTTGGCAACCCGACTCCACTGCAGTGTCTCCCACGGCAACTGTTGGAACAGGAATGGGTGTTGATGGTGTTGTCGGCGGGGTTTGTGGGGGAGGTGATGCAGGAAGTTGGAGCCATTGCAGGCCTGTCCAGGAGTGTGTCCAGTGAGCTGTGTGTATGTGTTTGTTGCTGATTTTGTTTCAGTCGCTGTGCGTGATAAAAACATCAGTGTAGGACATGTGAGTAAATAAGGGAGGGAGAGAGAAGGAGACAAAGGGGGAGGGAGGACACTGAGGGAGTGGGGACGAATGAAAAGAAAGTTGCATTGGTACAGTATGTGTACGGAATATTCATTATGAGTGGAGATCGTAGGCAGCATTCATATCATCCTGACAAAGAAGTTGTAAGTGAGAAATGTAAATATGGGTGGATGTGGTAAGAGTCGAAGAAAGTGTTAGAATATGGAGACAGCGAGAGACGGAGAGAAAAGGCGAGGTACAGACAGAGAGATATGCTGATGTACTGGCAGGCGGGGGTGTGTGTGTGTGTGGTTGTGGGGGGGGGGGGGGGGGGGGGGGGGGGGGGGGTGGGGGGGGGGGGGGGTGGGGTGAAGGGAAAGGGAGAGAAGAGCTGCCTGGCTGCTCCTGGCTGGGCAGTTCTGATCACATGACCTGAGGAAGGAGCAGCAGAATGGGAGGGAGAGCCTGGGGGAGGGGAGAGGAAAAGAGAGGGGGAGAAAGAAAGAAAGGGGAGAGGAAGAGGGTGGAGTGAGGCGGAGAAGAAGAAGACGGAGTGAGAGAGAGAGACAGAAAAGGCTGGGGGTGTTTAGGGTCTCTACTGGTCTTAAAATAACCTCTACATGTCTACTCTTGCAGAGCACTGCCACTACAGCCATACGTTACACGGACACATGTGTACAGAGGGTGTGTGTGTGTGCGCGTGTGCGTGCTTGTGCGTGTGTGTGTTTGGGCAAGGCCGAGTTTAACGCAGACCCTAATGATGAAGATCATCAGGAATTTCCTGCAGCTGGAGAGGGGGAGGGCAGAACAACACCAGAACAAGAGAATGAGAGAGAGAGAGAGAGAGAGAGTGTGAGAGAGAGAGAGAGAGAGACGGAGAGAGAGAGGAGTGAAAGAAAAACAGGGGGAGTAAGACTACAGAAGCCTGTAGAACAGTGAGTGTGTATGCATGTGTGCGTGCAATGCGTATGTGTGCGTGTCTGAGAGAGAGGGAGCAAAAAAACTCACTACATGTATCTATGAGAGAGTCAGTTCATTTCTCAGAGTCCGCATGTCTGTGCATTTGTATATGTGTGT
>NC_137918.1:9727618-9882618 GCF_963457725.1 Sprattus sprattus
TTATCAGATGGATAGGATAGGATGGATTACATTACTGAATGTCTCAACATAAATTCTGTGTTTAGACCTAGAGTATTAGATGAAGACTGCATGCTTATACTGTGTGTGTGTGTGTGTGTGTGTGTGTGTGTGTGTGTGTGTGTGTGTGTGTGTGTGTGCGTGTGTTCAGGCCTTCTAGAGAAACTAAATTGCATAGAAGACAGACATTGTTGTTTAAACAGACAGCCAGCAGCCTCTCCTTGGCAACCGACTCCACTGCAGTGTCTCCCACGGCAACTGTGGAACAGGAATGGGTGTTGATGGTGTTGTCGGCGGGGTTTGTGGGGGAGGTGATGCAGGAAGTTGGAGCCATTGCAGGCCTGTCCAGGAGTGTGTCCAGTGAGCTGGTGTGTATGTGTTTGTTGCTGATTTTGTTTCCAGTCGCTGTGCGTGATAAAAACATCAGTGTAGGACATGTGAGTAAATAAGGGAGGAGAGAGAAGGAGACAAAGGGGGAGTGAGGACACTGAGGGAGTGGGGACGAATGAAAAGAAAGTTGCATTGGTACAGTATGTGTACGGAATGATCATTATGAGTGGAGATCGTAGGCAGCATTCATATCATCCTGACAAAGAAGTTGTAAGTGAGAAATGTAAATATGGGTGGATGTGGTAAGAGTCGAAGAAAGTGTTAGAATATGGAGACAGCGAGAGACGGAGAGAAAGGCGAGGTACAGACAGAGAGATATGCTGATGTACTGGCAGGCGGGGGTGTGTGTGTGTGGTTGTGGGGGGGGGGGGGTGGGTGAGAGAAGGGGGAGAGAAGGAAAGGGAGAGAAGCTGCCTGGCTGCTCCTGGCTGGCAGTTCTGATCACATGACCTGAGGAAGGAGCAGCAGAATGGGAGGGAGAGCCTGGGGGAGGGGGAGAGGAAAAGAGAGGGGGAGAAAGAAAGAAAGGGGAGAGGAAGAGGGTGGAGTGAGGCGGAGAAGAAGAAGACGGAGTGAGAGAGAGACAGAAAAGGCTGGGGGTGTTTAGGGTCTCTACTGGTCTTAAAATAACCTCTACATGTCTACTCTTGCAGAGCACTGCCACTACAGCCATACGTTACACGGACACATGTGTACAGAGGTGTGTGTGTGTGCGCGTGTGCGTGCTTGTGCGTGTGTGTGTTTGGCAAAGGCCGAGTTTAACGCAGACCCTAATGATGAAGATCATCAGGAATTTCCTGCAGCTGGAGAGGGGGAGGGCAGAACAACACCAGAACAAGAGAATGAGAGAGAGAGAGAGAGAGAGAAGAGTGTGTGAGAGAGAGAGAGAGAGAGACGGAGAGAGAGAGGAGTGAAAGAAAAACAGGGGGAGTAAGACTACAGAAGCCTGTAGAACAGTGAGTGTGTATGCATGTGTGCGTGCATGCGTATGTGTGCGTGTCTGAGAGAGAGGGAGCAAAAAAAAAACTCACTACATGTATCTAATGAGGAGAGTCAGTTCATTTCTCAGAGTCCGCATGTCTGTGCATTTGTATATGTGTGTGTGCCTTATGATGACAGCTGCATTTCTGCAGAGTGTCACTGTGTGTCTCCGGTGGACCCCATGACCCAGTTCCTCCCCCCTACCTCCCTCCCTCTCTCTCTATCCCCCTCTCTCTCTCTTTTTCCTCTCTCTCTCTCTCTCCCTCTCTCTCTCTCTC
This sequence comes from Sprattus sprattus, assembly GCF_963457725.1. Classification (NCBI taxonomy): domain Eukaryota; kingdom Metazoa; phylum Chordata; class Actinopteri; order Clupeiformes; family Clupeidae; genus Sprattus; species Sprattus sprattus. Next base: position 9,729,286 of record NC_137918.1, read on the forward strand.
CCCCTCTCTCTCTCTCCCTCTCTCTCCCTTTCTCTTTCCCTCTCTTTCTCTCTCTCTTGCTCTCTCTCTCTCTCTCTCCTCTCTGTCCTTACTCGTGTGTCTCCTTTCCAACCCACTCTCTTTCTATCTGTATCTCTCTCTCCCTGCTTCCCCTCTCTCTTCCCCCATTCCCGCATCTATCTCCCCCACCTTTCTCTCTCTCTCTCTCCCTTACTGTTTCACCCTCTCTCTCCCTCCCCCCCTCCACCTCTCTCTGTCTCTCACCCCTCTCATGCTGTCAAAGCTCCTGCCTGTATCTTAGCAACAACTGCACTCCCCTTAGAAACTGAGTGAGGGGCTTTTTTCTACACCCCCATACACACACACACAGTGAGAAAGAGAGAGATTACAGAGAGAGAGAGAGAGAGAGAGAGAGAGAGAGAGAGAGACATTAACTTAATCACTGACACACTTTTCTTTATCAATAGTCACGCACACACACACACACACTCGCTCTGCCGTACTCACACTGAAGACCCGCCAGCTACACTCAGGTACAAATGCATATAGACAGCTGTGACATGCATATAAACTATCACAGACATTAAACACACACTTATTAACACACTAACACAGCACATTTTACAAGGTTTGCTGTGAGACACACGGTCACAGACTCTTTCAGTCAGATGGAGAGTAGCAGAGAGAGAGTCTGGCATCCAAAATACTAAAAATGTCTCTGTGGAGTCTAGAATGGTTGGATTGAAGGTGATAGCACAGATACCCCTTACGGAGGATGGAAGGATGGATGTGTATCTCTCAGGTTGGGTCATTGATTCAGCGACATAAACAGGACGATGTTTTGGATCAGTATATATTTGTGTCTTTGTTCCAAAAGTCTCCAAAAAAGTCCTTTTCTACAAATGACACATTTCCACAGAGTTTCTACAACTGTAACATATCTGTGAGAGGCTTGATAAGAAACAATGTGTTTGCTCACACGTATGCATATAAAACACATATCTCTACCTGCAGACTAATTTCATTCAATTCTATTTTTTCAATTTTTTACTTTTGTTACTTAATATAGCACCAAAACAATAACATTGTTCAGAACAAATCTTAAGCTGCAGTAACTCATGTTTACACATACTCATGTGTGACAGTGATGTTGTATCACCTTATGACTGATTTTGTATTTTTGAACCCCACAGGTTCACAAATGGAAATGGCTGCCAAATCAGAAAAGGTAAATATTTTGATACAAACCGTGGACGATTTCCATGTAGCAGATTTAGCTATATGTAGAACCATGTTGTCATGTCGAAAAAGGAAATGTGCTGTTGACTGGCATGTGAATGGCTCTATACAGTGTTTAGTTATAAATACGCAGCTGATATACAAACTGTTACATGCCAGGTATTACCTGTGTTAGTTATGTGTAATTAATAAAATAACGACGTTTCTGTTTCTTTGGTGTGCCCTCAGGTCTCTGTGTGAAAGCCCAGTCAGATTTGTCATCGGGGATCCTGGAAAAGAAGCCACTAAGAGAGGAGACTACTGTATTGTCACAGCTAAACCAACAGAGCAATCCCTCTCAGACTGGACTGTGCAGAGCACCAGGGGAATCTCAAATACACACAGTCCCATGAGCGGCCTGTCTGGGCGGCTGCGGTCAGGAGGTGTGCGTGTCGTGTGTGGGGGGGTGGCGGAGGAGGAGTGTGTGGAGCCAGAGGCGTGGGGGGCGGACAGGGGGGCCACGGCGGCCAGTGGCCCCATCGGCCCCCGCCCCTCGGCCTCTGCGCTGCACTTCAGTGTTTACCCGTCTCACGCACTCGCTAACGGCCTGCGCAGCCATGACAACCAGCACCACATGTGCAGGCACAGGAGCGAGGAGACGACAAACACAGACCTGCAGCAGGACCATTCAGACAGTCACACATTCACACACCTTGAAACCGACTCGCCCCTACAGCAGCTGGAGACACACACAGTGCAGGCCCTCATGCACACAGAGTCACAAACACCAGCCTGTACACAAGGGGACACTCGTTCTGAGATGGATCTGGAATCCTCCGCAGTACAGCCACAAACACACAGGGAAACACCTTCGGCCCTGCTCAAGCCCACGTCACCTGCACACACGTCCCTCCCAGCCACAGCCCTTCCTCCTGACCCCGCCAAGCCGAACCACACCACCAACCCCGACCCTGTGCCCGTCGCCAGCCCAGCTGAGCTAGAGAGGAAGTACTCGCTGCGGAGCTCCGGCCGGCCGCGCTTCCCCAGCCGCCTGCGCAAGTCCAGTAGGCTTCGCCGCGTGTCTGAAAGCGCAAAAGACAAGCAAGAGGACGTGATCGAGGAAGAGGAAATACAAGTGAAGAGAGAGGAGAGAACCTGGAGAGGAGGAGAAGCGGGGGAGCGGGTGAAAACAGAACAAGCTCCAGAGGTGACTCCTCCTGCACCCTGTAACCCCCATCCCCCACCTCATAGCACTCCGCCAGCGAGCTCCACCAGGGCTGTTGCTGAATGTCCCGTTGGTCCCCCTCATAAGAAACGGAAAGGCAGGTTTAAGGGGGCACGGCGCATTGTGGTGAAGGTGCCTCGAATCCCTGTGCACCTCAGCCGCCGCCAGAAGAGCTATAAGATCTCCTCCCTGGAGGCCGTGTCATGGGTTGGAGGTGGTAAAGATGCGAACATGGGGATGGGCAGTCAGGGAAAAGAGGGAGAGGGACCTCCTCCTAAGCCCACTGCTCTGCTGCGCATGAAGAACAATGGGAAGAGTGTCATGGTGATGTTCCCCCCTGGGGAGTTACCTGTCATCTTGAAGCGCCGACGCGGACGACCACCCAAACAGGCCCTGCCTGGCCAACCGGACTTGAAGGAGACCAGGGCAGCTGCTGCTGCAATTGCAGCCGCAGGGGGCAACGGTGACATGCCCAAGAAACCACGGCAACGCAGGCGGGTCAAGCTGCCCTCTCCTCAGCCCTGCTATGTGACCGAAACCAATGACACATGCAACGAGTATGCCGATGTCCTGTCCAAGCTGGCCTTCTTAACGAGGCAGCCTCCCCCAACCGGACGCTGTTCCCCTCCACGATGCTGGACACCAACGCACCCCGAGAGTGCCGGTGACACGCCACCGAACCCTGCCCTCCCCATGCTCCTCCAAAGACTCTCTGGGTTTAGGAGGAGGGGCGGACGAGGGGGCGGGGCTGGTGTGCGTGGAGGCGGGGCCTCAGGGCTTGGAGCCAATGCTCCCAAAAGTGATTTCTGTGACTTTTTTGAAACAATCGGGAAGAAACAAAAAAAAGTGATGCCATCCGAACCAGGGGCTCCACGGAAACGAGGGAAGGGTGGTGGACCTGGCGGGGCCGGAGGAATGAGCAGGGCCTCCCTTTCGGACAAGATGAAAGCAGGGGAGGTGGATCCTATGGCCCCACCGGGCGAGAAGCCACCGCGCAAACGGCGCTCTCGCAAAAATGGACTGACAAAGGCTGGGAAGGGTGCGGCCGCCGGCGATGACTGGGCCAATGGGAATATGGTTTGGGAAGGTAAGGACACACCTGAGCGAGAGACAGGGGCCAGGTATGGCCCCATGTCCTGCGCCGAGGGGAGGGGTAGTGGGGGGATGTACGGCAGCCCAGGGGTGCAGAGCAGTGGAGGAGACGAGGCCCAGGGCTTATTTGCAGGGTACTTCCGCTCACTGCTCGACTCGGACGACTCCTCTGATCTGGTAGACATATCCAGCCCCCCTGCCCGCAAGACTCCCGTGGGATTTGAGGGTTCACCCCAGCGATGGTCCCCTGCATTCCCCAAATGCAGCCCTAAGGGACAAAGTACTCCTGTGGATGGAGGTCTGCCCCCCCAGGCCAAAAGCAGTAGCAGCACCCCAGTCAGACCTTCCTATCCATATGGACAAATATCCCCAACTACACCCACCTACTCCAAGTCCTCTGCACTCTCCCAGTCCCGCTCCCCTAGTTCCCCACACCCCTCTACAGGTTATACCCCTTTTCCCTCTGGCTATACCAGCAGTACTGCTACACACACTCACATACCAGTAGGTGCTGTCAATTCTCCCAATCAGGCCCAGCAGAGGGTGAGTGACTGCAGTTTTGGCTTTGGGGCAAAGGCTTCATCATCTCCCTCTACCCAGTGTCAGATGGGCTACGCAAACTACCAGCCTGCAGCCAAATGCAGCTACGGAGCCTATAGCCCAGGCCACTCTGCTCTGATGAGAGGGGAGGGAAATGGGCCCACATCTCCAGGAGGGGGTTACATGATGATGTCCAAATCCAGCCACCATGCCTCCTCCGGCTCTCCACCTGAGGAGTATAGGCAGTACCCAGGGCAGTGGGGGTACCGCCAGGCCTGGGGAGGGGGTGAGGGTTTTTCGGGGGGCCAGTACCACACCTATGCAGAGTATACTGGTGCCACAACCTCTCCAGAGTCCAAAGACATCCTGGACATCTCAAATTACACGCCTCAGAAAACCAAGCAAAGACCATGCTCAGACACTCTCTCCGAGTCATCATCGGACTCTTCACACATTAGTGGAGGTGGCAGGGCGGTGTATAGACAGAGGGAGGTGCCAGTGGTGGAGGCTCAGTCTAGTTTATCAAGTCTGGAGAAGTTGATGATGGATTGGAATGAGAATTCCACCGGCCCCTCCTTTAACTGGAGTCAGAGCATGCTATTCCAGGGCGGGGCCAAGCCGGGTCGAGGAAGGAGAAAACACAGTGAAAGCCCACAGGGTGAAAAAGAGGCGTGTCCTCCAGTGGCAGTGCCCCCAGGGTCACCTGTAAGCCCATCCTCTCACAGTTCGGGGCCCAAGCGTGTGGGGGTCGCGGTAAGGGGTTCACGGGGGTCACGAGGAGGGAGGTACGGATACTCACCTTGCCAACGGGAGCGCTCTACCACCAAATCCAAGTTGCCATCTCAGAAGTCTCCCACCAGGAGCATGTTCCAGGAGACTCTGGACTACTACAGCGGAGACAGTAGCAGTTTATCCCCCATGAGTCACGGTCCCGAGACCTGCGAGTACCCCTCGCCGTACTCAGGCCACAGCTCCACCGCCTCCTCCGACGAGCGCGTCTCTCAGATCTACCCCACCGACTCCACCTCCCTCTCCCCCAGCCAGGTCCCATCTGTCCAGCTGGATGTCCTGAAGCCCTACCCCAAACCAGCCCAGGCCCCTCCCTCTCAGCCCTACTGCTCCTCCTCCACCTCCTCCAGGACATTTAGCCCCACCCTCTCCCCGACACCCCGCCTCCTCCCTCAGTGTGGCTCATCTGTGAGTAGTAAGGAGCCCATCTCGCAGTATGATTCGCCCAGATACAGCTCCTCCCCTTGCTGGTACAACCCCCACGCCTACGAGGAGGCTCGACCCCCTTCCAAACGAGAGCTGCCCATGATGAGCCCAGGGCTGAGAGCGATGCCCCCGTCTCCTTACCCTGGCCCTCTACAGAGAGGCCCCTCTCACACAGGGGCATGTGAGCCCGAGGAGTATGGGTACCCTCGAGGGGGGGTGCTGTGCCAGCTGCTTGACCAGTCCAGTGAGGACTGCTTCACCAGCCTTTGAAGGACGTCTCCATGGCAACACGGCACAGGTGAGAGGTCTGGTCTTTTCCCTTATGGATATCTATCTGTTAAGTGCAATAAGGGAAGGCTGATTGCCCAGGTGTGCAGGTTTGCATTTTTGAGTGAGACTCAAGTTTAAACAAGTTTTGCATTCCCTGATGCGAATGCATCTCTTGAGTGCTCCATGAAAGTTGACAACTCCTGGTTTATGTGTAAAAACTAGGAGCTGACCTGGCACACACCTGTTAATCCAGACACATTCATCAATTTGGGAACCCCCTCCAATGTCAAGTCCAGTTCTAGGAGGGGTGGTGTCAACTATGCCCATTACAAATCTTGCTGTCATCTATAGGAAAAATGTAAATGTGTTACCTCATCAGTTTTAGCACTACTGTGGTCATTTTTTGTGGTCATGGAATAAATTGCCCAAGTTTAAAGTTATTTCCAGCTGTTTTGGGGAAAATTGTATTTATTTGCACACAATTATCAGCTGTTTTAGGGGTGACACAAATGGGACATTTAAGGACAAAATGATTTTTTTGTTTGATGTAATTCTAAGAATTGAAATGGAAGGCACATTCATTAGATAATGGCACTACTGCCTTACAAATACAGGCTAGATTAGTCTGCAGTACAGAATTACAGCATTCATTTGACAAGGAGACATTATATTTGAATGGAATAAACACATATGTATGCTCATCACTGCATTTTGATGTCACACACATGAGGAACTCATGCCCTAGCCTCACCACTTATCATGAATGAGTTGAGTGGTGTCATCCCTCCTCGCAGTGCGGAAAGTGAAGAGTTGTAACCAGAAAGCAGTCACCTGATTTTTGTTTACCTTCGTTCAGAGGATGAGAGAGATAGAGAGATAGAGAGATAGAGAGAGAGAGAGAGAGAGCGAGAGAGAGAGCGCACTGGAAAACAACTGCCCTTCACCTAGTGTTATGTTAACTTATTGACATCATATTATTATAGCCTACATTGGGTTTCTGCTATGATAGCCTCTATCCTCTCCTCAGTGTCTGACACCATGGAAAGGACCCCTACAGTCAGTAGTTCTTCCAGACTGGATCTGAAGAAGAGAAACAATTTTCTTTGCAATTTCTTTACAGTTCTTGAGGTAAACGGAAACAGGTCTATCTCTGTAGGGATCCTTTCCATGGTGTCAGTGGCAAAAAAACAAACGGCTTACTTTTAATGGATGTTTGCCCCGTTGGATTACATTGTATAGATGTTTTGTGATTGCTGGTTATAGCGTTCTAACTCAATATTAGACCAATTTGGGTCATTTTTGTCCCTACTAGAAATTTGAAAAAAAAAGATGGGAAAATAGGGCCCAGGTTAAAAAATACCAGAGTTCTCCTCTCACACAAACATAACACACATTACTGACTCTTTCACCATAAACACAATGTTGCCTTATCCACCTCAGAGACAAGTCCGTGAGTCATGGACAGAAAGTCAATCGCGGCTATCAAGACAACGTTAGCAAGCGCAGCCAACACTGACAAGTAATGTAAGGTAGCTAGCAACAGACTAGTCAACAACTAACGGACACACCATTCAAATACTAGCGTAGCCTACACAAACAAAAACACGTTTGACTTGCTTTTCTGCTGTCAAAACACTGTTTCTTGAAAGTCTCTCCTTTGCAGAGGAAAAATTATTTTGACTCACCCCGATACTGATAATGCATTATTTGTGTGTTTGTTCATTTTGAAGCTTTCGTTAGTGAGCACATCCCCACATAAAACAAAGAGAGGCCTCTCCTCTCAATTTTGAATGGCTTTGGTGAAGCCAAGCACATAAACCCTATTTCCATTTCGACATCATGCACGCATTCGACAGTGAGGGAATCACAGATGTCACACTCACCGTAACCTCAGCCGGAAGCTGAAACAATAAATCCACATATCATAGCATTGTTCTGCATTTCACTCTGGCAACTGTCAACCCAATAAAGATGTGTCTGTGATGTGTGAGGGAAGCGGTGTGGCATGGGCATTACATCCACAGTGGCGGCACATTTCAGAAGCGATTTTAGGCGATTTCAGACAGCAGACACATTACTGCCACTAAAATGACATCTTTAGTTTTTCAAGTGTGAAGGTTTTATTATCATAAATGTACATATGCAGGTTTTATATAAAATGTACATATGCTCTTGACCTGAAGTATTTTTTTTCTCTCTGTCTCTCCCTCTCCCTTTTAGGAGATATGGATATGGACATCTCTCTTTCATTCATTTGTACTCCTTTTTTAAAAGACTGAAGGAAGGAACAGAGGAGAACAGCTGAACTCTGTCTGTCTCCAGCAGTGACAATCAAGAGACAACCACGTGCACACACAAGCACACACACACACCCATGCACACTCACCCACCCACACACACACATACACACACACACACACACAAACTGTATCTGCCTTTCCCTCTTCGGTTGGGCTGGGTGGGGTGTTTGAACAGCGGTTGGGGCTTCGCTAAGTGAGGGAGCAGTCAGTCAGGGAATCCTAACCCCCCCCCCCCTCAGTTTACCAAACCTATCAATCATCAAAATCCTCTGGTTTGGACCCCTGACTTACCCCCCCTTTTTATGTTTTTCTGGTTTTCACCTGTACTTTCTTACCTACCAGTCCTTAAACACGCTACCCTGGCCCCACATTAGTGACCACACCTGTAACACCAGCATCTGTACATAAGGCACACCAAGTGGCTCAGTGTTGTTATGGAAATGCTATGTTCATGCTACAAAAAATCAGTATGTGTGATGGCAGTTTTATTGTAGAGTGGTGCTTTGGCACAAAAAACCCAGGACATACAAAACAGAGACATACATCACAGTCTGATTTGGGGTGTCTGCTCTCTCATAACGGGGAGTGAGGGGCGTGTCTTAGATGATCCGCCCCTTTGTTCTCCTCTTCCTGTGATTGGTCTGCAGCATGGTTTTCTGCTCCTCTCCATGTTGTCCCTGTGTGTATACATCATTTCCTGTCTGGAGAGGAAGAAGCACACTTGTGCCCAAAGACTCATGCCCGTGATCCTGGTCTTAAGAGGCCAGTGTGGCGGTTGCGTTCCAGATCCTCGTTTCCTTTGACTTTGTTCCTGTTCTCTCTCTCTCCGTGGTTGGCTGTATTGTGCTGCTCTTGTGATGATAATTATATCTGTCTATTCCATCCCTGTGGGGTATTTAAATACATGCTCTTCTGATCATTGCTTAAACACACGTCTCCTGTGTGAGTGTATGTGTACTTTTTTGAAATGCTACCAATGGTAACAGTAATATGCCAAAGCCTCCACTGGTGCATACTGTGTAAGGTATGCATTTGTAACTATATTTGGGTGTATATGTAAGTGCGAGAGGGTTTTAAGTCAATCTAGTTTTGAGAGCATGTTTGGGCCCTTGTTTCAGTTTGTGTCTGCCAGGTGAAATTTGTGAGAGAGTGTGAGTGTGTGTGTGTGTGTGATAGAAAGAAAGTGAGGGAGAGTGTACATGTCCTCTCTGGTTGAGTTTATGCACATACATGACTTTTTTGTGTATGTTTGCCCAAACCAAACATTTAATGTATTTTGTAGCTCTCATGGTAAAAGACACCTTTCTGATTGCATATTCAACTCCTTGTTCAATTCATTTCAACTCCACACGGCAGGGGGGAGATGAGGGAGAGATAATGAACATGCACTGCTGTCTCTGTCCTCTCTCCTGCGCTGGCTTTCACAGTTCAGAAAAAGGTGTCAGTGTAGGAATTAACAAGACACATGTTAAACTCACAAAGATCCCCTCTTTGTCACCACCTTGCTTCTGATAGTCTAATGCCCGTAATACACATGTAGGTGTCTCTGGACCCAGGTCCCTTTCTCTTCACAGGTCCTGCCCTGGCTTAGTGCTAGACGGAGATGAGCCTCCATATCTTCTCTATTGTCTTACACATCTATACATCACACTGAATTTATTTCATCTGTGAAATCATGCTCACCTGTACTGAAGACACCTTGAATTCTATTTGTTAATATAAAAAGAAGTTTGAGACACAAGATCTCGTTACCAAGAGAACAGTGGGAAACATACAGAGAAGCAAAGCTACAAGTGAACACTGTGGTGACATGGGTACCACAGAGTCTACACAGTAATACTGGACACTGTGGTGACATGGGTACCATAGAGTTTACACAGTAATACTGGACACTGTGGTGACATGGGTACCACAGAGTTTACACAGTAATACTGGACACTGTGGTGACATGGGTACCACAGAGTTTACACAGTAATACTGGACACTGTGGTGACATGGGTACCACAGAGTTTACACAGTAATACTGGACACTGTGGTGACATGGGTACCACAGAGTTTACACAGTAATACTGGACACTGTGGTGACATGGGTACCACAGAGTTTACACAGTAATACTGGACACTGTGATGACATGGGTACCACAGAGTTTACGCAGTAATACTGGTGAAGCTTTTGGAACACTCACATTTCCTTTTGATATGCACTTGTAGTGCAGCCACCTGGAGAAATCGAATGTAGTTTTTGGACAAAGAGATGAAGCCCTGGAGTCCAAACATGATCTAGATGAAGGGTTATACCTGACAGGTCACTGAGCGGTCTAAGCCTCACTGGAGCAGAAACTGGAGAACCAGCAATACCTGAGCATGGACAGGTGCAACACGGGTTTCCCCTCTTGTTTATGTAGGTGTCACTGGTTAAACAGCTCCAATAAGATCATTCCAGTCTAGGCACACCTAAACCAAACTGTCCTCTCTCTGTAGCGTGTCTGGCTATTAGAGAAACAGCTGTTTGTTTTCTCTAAGTCAGATATATCCTCAAGAAGAAGTCATTCTAACAAGACCCTCTGCCTAATTCAACATTATATTTATCCAATACATTTCCCTAACCTCTTGTAGTTATTCATTAATCATTTGTTATTTTCTTGGTACTTAAATGCAGACACAAATGGGTGAGACATCTATGTATTTCTTTGGGCTGATTAGAATAATGAGCAAATCCAATTCCCCAATCTGAACAGAGATGTATGTATGTCTAGGACGGTGGTCATCAGGGTCTCCCGATATACTGAAATAAGGGATGAGATGGGGGCAAAGACCTCCATGAATGGACTTTCCTCCAACAAATCCATCATTTTTGTCCCTCTGTCCTATTTATACCACAGTAATGTGCCATGTAATCATCAAAATTGTGATTGTCCCAAAATGAATGGTTACCATTATTGGAAATACTGGAATATAACATGGCCTAATATGTAGGATACCCTGTTAAATGAAGAGACTTCACACCTGATGCTATGAGAAAGAGGATTTCTATGACTATATAAATGGTGTTATTCTTGATCCTTTGATCCCCAACCCCTTCACCACAGTCATAGCAAAACACAAGTGCACACACAGCAACACATATCACCAGTTCATACATACATGTGCTTGTTTATTAAAGCACATATGTGTATACATGTATGTGTGTGTGATTTACTTGTTAAGTTTATGTTTTTTTAACGGTCGAGGTTAAGTTACAAAATTATGCGTGTAAGTATTTACGTGTGTGTGTGTGTGTTTCTATCTCTGTGTGTTACATGCCTCAGTATAAGTTTATACTGAATTGTTGATATGATTTCATGAAGCAGTACATTATATTGAAATGCACTGAATTAGATAGAATTCTTTTACCCTTGTGTGTGCATATGTGTGTTTGTGCGTGTGTGTGTATGTGTGTGTGTGTGTGTGTAATGAATGAAAAATGCAATTTTTGAGCTATTTTGATCCATCATATATGTTACCAAAAACTAAAAAAAGATCAATAAATAATGTACAATTTATATCGAGAAGTAATCCTATGTTACTCAGAGCATCAAAAGAAGAACAATTAATAACATATTGTTTGTATTTCTTTGTTTTCCTGTGTCACCCATAAATTTCACTGCAAAATCGTTAATTTTGTTAATTAGCCTTAGTTTGTTTACTTTGGAAAACTCTGATTGAATAGTTTTAATCAGATTGCCTATACTAAGCTCTTTGAGTAACAATTGGGTTGGTTTATGCTTTAAGGTTTGTTTTTGTACAATTATAATGATTGCACTGAGGATTTGACATCACACTCCTACATCACCTAACAAATATTATAATAATGTATTCATACCTCTGTAACACCCACCAACGTAATAACTTCCCACCAACGTAATAACCCTGCCAACGTAATAAAAAAGTGTGCATTTTAGACGTAATAGCCCGGCCAACGTAATAATTTCCTGCCAACGTAATAATTCTTGCCTCCTGCCTGTTTCTCAACAGGTTAGTTGCTAACTAACTAAGTTAGCAACTTACTTGGTTGCAATGCAATTTCCCATTGGCAACTTACTAAGTTGCTACTTAGTTAGCAACTAACCTGTCGAGAAACAGGGTCCAGTTAAACTAAAATTATTTGTTTAATTTTGTATACCGGTAAATCCCTTACTAAATTTGACCCATTTCATTTAATGGCAGGAAAAATACCCTAAATGTCATGTTTCCCCTTCCCCCTTTTCTAAACTGACTAAAAATACACACAATGCATTATATTATTATGTTCCTTATTATCATAAATATCTTATATTGTTTCTGTAGGCTGGTCAGGACCTGAAAAGCTATTCTCATGCACTTGACCTCCTGCACTTTCCAGCTTTTCCACTATACTGCAGGATTGACAAGCAGTTACGTAATTCAAGCTCCCTTAATGTTCTGCAGAAGTGTGATACAAGGAATGGGCCACTTTCATAGTATGAGCCATCAGCAATATACGTATGCTATACAGATTGCATTCATAATGTTTATATTGGCATCCCCATTTGCGTAGAGCCTCTGTTATAACCTTATTTTCAACGATATTGTTATTATCAAGTCTTACTGTAGGGACAGGTAGCAGGTGTTGAAAGACTGTAAAACGCTGCAGTCCCACCCGGAAAAGACATTTGCACAAAGGCGCTACTCACACACACAAACACACAAACACACACACACACACACACACACACACACACACACACACACACACACACACACGAATGTGACAATGTGACACATTATGTTTCTCATAGTGGTCTATTAGTCTATCAGTGATCTATCAGTACATAGCAGGGACATGTTTTATAAGTGTGTTCACAGTTATAGTCTACACTTTTGACACAAGAAGAAACACAATGAAAGATTTAGTCTGCATTTAATTGCAACTGTTATTCACACAAACAAATCCAGCAAAAGGACTTTCTTGATAAACACACAAATACATTTTTTTTTTTTTTTTTTTTTTAAATCAACCTCTATTGAAAACAAAATTACACAACATTTTGAGCTAAACCTGAGGACGCAAGGAGAGAGAAAAGTTATTGTAACAGATAACTGTCTGAGTGGGAACTTTGTAAGAAGGAAGCAGGAAGCTGTGAATTATGTTGGCAGGAGGCAAGAATTATTACGTTGGCAGGAAATTATTACGCTGGCCGGGCTATTACGTCTGAAATGCACACTTTTTTATTACGTTGGCAGGGTTATTACGTTGGTGGGAAGTTATTACGTTGGTGGGTGTTACATACCTCCTACAAATTTCGTTTTTTTTGTAGGCTACAGTCTTTAGAAATGCATGGGCAAACTAAGTAGAGAATTCAGTTCAGTAATCAGATATAATACAACTTAGCTATCAGAAGATTTGACAATGTTTTCAGGCTATGATAAAGAATGTAAAATAAAAGGGTCTTCTTTTAAAACAGGAGTTGATTTCCTTGACCCCCCAATTTTACCCCTCAGTCTAGTTGTGACAAAATGTATCTCAACTGCAGTAACGTGCAGTGAGGTTCGTAGCTGGTGATGCTAGACATGCTAGACACAGTTACCACTGTTCTATGCTAATTAGCAATTATTGTGTTTGGCCTTCAAAGACTTTCTATTTTACTCAACCCACTAAACCTCACTGCCAATCTGGGTCACAGCAACAATCTAACCAGTATAATGAGAGATTCTGTCCTACACTTGGGTCTTGTAGACATAGGAGGTGGGCAATGGGAGATACACTAGGCAGATTATCACTAGCTAATCCATGCTCCAGTTTGATGAGTTCAAACATTTATGGAAAAGTAGCCAAATGTAACCTTCAAAATGTATCAAATTAAAAGTATATTTTCATTTTGGACCATGTTAGTTACCCATGCTGTAGAAATCTTAGCCTGAGTGTGAAAAAGAAAAGTTGTGAGTGAAAGTCAATTTGTGTGTTTATTTATGATAGAGTAACCTACCCTCACATTGTGGTGTTGCAGATATGCCTCAGTCCCCCTCTGTGGCCGAGTCACTGTTCAGCCGCCTTGTAAGAACACCGCAGTAACCTGTCCTCTGTGCCATGGGTGATAGCTAATCCCAGAATCACCTGGATTAAGAGTAACCAAACAGCAGTTCCACTTCAGGTACCTTCAGGAAACTGGAAGATTATGAAACGATTAATGACTATCAACAAGGGGATTCAGCTATTATTTATCCAGGTGTTAGAAAGTGCTAATGCATCTCTTTCCAAACAGAATCTCCTTAAGGAGATTTCTGATTAATCTCTTTAAGGAGCTTTCTGATGAATCTCTTTAAGGAGCTTTTTTTGTTTTGCTTATTTGAAGGAGCAGCTCACAATATCCTTTTGAATAACCACACATGTCCTCTTGCAGAGTGCTGCCCCAGCTGGCCCTGGAGACGCAGAAGCTAGCCAATGCAACCCTATTCAGGTTAATGTGTGGAATTAGTGGCATTATAGATGCCGGTGTAAAGAAGAACACTATTCCAATGCACGTCATCATTATCGTTTCCCTACAAATGACTGGTCATGGGGGGCGTTATTTGATTAGCTTCTCCATGTCTTCTTTAAGCAGTTGCCTCAGGGTCCCTCAGGTGTACCTTTTGTGACTGTTGGGAAGGGAGGTGGTGTCAATGTGTTGCTGATGAAACTGAGGAACATGGACAGTCAGAAGGCAGAAGACTAAAAACATGAAGCAGGAACCTAAAGGGCCTGAATATTCACTGCTAAAGAGGGTGTGGTACGGTCTGTTTGATTATGATATCCGGACATCAGTTTTATTTTCCAACCAGAAAATAGAAAGTTCAGTACTAGAAAAAGACCTCTCCCCACCACAGCGGAAGGCTGAATGCCAACTTGGGTATCAAAATGATGTTTGAAGTTCATTTGTAAATAAGACTTGAGGGGGTGCTCATGTGGACATTTAAAGTAAGCATCTCATTCACTACTATTCCAATTAGATGTGTTTTGAAATATCAGGCTGTTATTACATTATTTCTATGGAGGGTAACACATCACATGCTACCATTGTGAAACTGCTCTCTCAAGGCTTGAGACAGGAAGTGGAGGCGGGAAGTTTTGCTTTATTTTCAAAGTCCTTGGTGATGCACGTCATCCATAAAATGCACTCCAGCCCCCTGACTTATAAGACTCGAAATTTAGTTGCAAGGGTGGAGGATATAAAAAGTGAAATACCAGAACAACACCATGATAACAATCAGCAAATAAGCGTTTGTAATCAACCTTACTAACATTAATATGCAAAAAACCCTTAGAAAGACCAGGTGAAGACTTCTATCTACTTTTAAAATATACTGCCTATTTTGTGTCTGGTTTTCAGAATCAAAGTTGGGCAACCACTGTGAACAGTTTGCAGAATGTAGTTTAATGTTTGGTAGACTACTGTTCATGCTCAACCCAAACCCAAATGTCTCAGTGAATAGTAGGGTAACTACAGCCTTATCAAAGGAGTGGCAGAATTCTTCAGCTGCACAAATAATGCCACAGAGTAAAATGAAAATAAGGACTCATGCTTTGTATCACTCTCTCCCAAAAGTCCACATCCCTGAGCATTGTGACCGTAACAATAGCAACGGTGATATAACAAAACCTGCCACCAGGGGGCCCCACAGCAGTCCTTTCTGCTCAATCTATGGCCTGGTGGGCATACAGAGTAGGCCCTGTGCCAGTATATCAATGCACTCTATTGTCCTTATGTGTCCTCAGTTTGGATGTTATGTGGTAGACTGGTACTTATACAATATTGTGAATAATAAGGAATTGTATCTACAGCAGACAGATCAGTCTGCAAGATGACCATCCTTTCTCCCTTTCTTTCCTGCTCTCGTCACAATTTATGTGCTCTGAGTCATCCTCCCTTCCTGTTGCAGCATCGCCATGGTTACTATTGAGGATGGGCAGCAGAGGGTTTTGTGTTGTAGTGTGATTAAACATAAATACCTCCGAGGTATTAAACACATATCATATCACCTCATGCATTTTAAAGGGTCATGCATGCAAACACACACACACACACACACACACACACACACACACACACACACACACACACACACACACACACACACACACACACACACACACACACACACACCAACATTTAACAGTCATTTATTATGAAACCATGTGACATCATAATGCCTTTTTGAAGAGAGCACATTCTTTCTTGCACAGAAAAAGTATATCCAATGATTCATGTTGTGCAAAATGACTAGTGAGCTTTTCATTTTGTGGACCAAAGGTTGAATGCACGTCTCACTTTGTTGACAAAATTAACTATTTTCGTAAACAAACTGTCATAGATGCCCTAGGCCCTCATACTCACCTTTGTGGCATGAAAAACAGCATGGGCTACATAATGATGACTGGCATCGTATGTTCATTTTGTCCACTTGTTTGCATAGGTTTTGCCCTTGTATAATGTGCACCAAGGAGTTGTGGTCCAATACAGAAAGCAATCTGTCCACAAAAGCAAAGGCTGTTTGAACTTTCATAGATGTCATTGTCTTGTTCAAGTACAAAATACATCCCTAGGCTATACAGTATATAACTAACAGTATGATGTGCACCAAAGGCCTTCGGCCCATACATTCCGTGAGTCTGCAAATTACAGAACACATTCTATCCATGGAAGCAAAGGCTGCTTGAACTTAGACATCGTAGACATCCATGTTTGCTAATGTACAAAATTAAAGATTTACTTAGGCTTTATTACTGAAAGTATGATGTGCACGAAAGGTATTTGATCCGATACATTCCGTGAGTTGTATGTGAGGTAGCAGGTGAGTTAGAAGGTTACAGAACGTGTTCTGTCCTGATCTGTGTAGAACACCGGCAAAGGCTCCTTGAACTCATGTACACTTTTGAACTGGCAATGAAGCCTATGAAAGTGTAAGCAACCTTTGCTTTCATGGACCGAATGTCTTCCATAACTTGCCGACTTACGAAATGTATTGGACCACAAAAATGTGCATGTTGTAGCACAGAATTTCTGTCTAAGAAAAAAGATCTGTTACACTTGATACCCCATAGTTTTCCACACAAACACCAGAGCACTTAAACCTAACATTTCACACACATACCAGGCAAATATGGATGGAAATTAAAAATAAGTATGTTCACAAAAACATGAAGCTTTTAGAGTCGCTGCCCCAGAGTGGGGAGAGGAAAGTGTTCCTCGTTGGCCTGTCTCATAGCCAGACGAAGCCGGACATCATTTTCCAGTTTTGGGACGATCACAACTGGGTCTATCCACAGGATGGGCCCATTCACAGGTTCAGTAATGTCCAAGTCCATCACTTTTTTTTATCCTGGCCTCTGCTGCCTCCCTAGGTTGAATGGTATGCGCCTGAGTGCCTGAGCTAGAGGCCTCACCTTTGGATCAAAGTGCAAACTGACCCGTCATGTTTTTCAGCCTTTCTAAGCTGCTAAATACTTCTGGGTACTGCAGTTGGAGTGTCTGCGTCTGTTACAGCAGAGATGTTAGCGCCTTTTCCCAGAGTCCCCCCTGGCTCTCCAGTATTGCCTCCTCATATCACCCTGAATAATATATCTTTATAAATATATCCTATTGTATATTTTTCTTGGTTTATGCTAATCGTAAAATCCAACAATGACAACGTTATGTCAGAGAATTCCTGGATCATGCAACGTGCTTCCTTCCTTTTGAGTCCCATCCCTCACCCGATCCTTAGGATGTGACGCGTGCTGGACAGCTGGACACAGCTCTCAATCGGATCTCAATGTGGACACTGGAGACACATATTAATACCAGGTGTAATATAAATGTTAACTTGTTTAAAATCATATCATATCTATATCAAATCTGCTGTTTTGGAACATTTCAATAGGCTACTTAAAACTACTCAAAACTGCAAGGTGGGGAAGGGGTATGTATAGCTATCAAAATTTGAAGTAATTTCTACTGATCTTGTTGAATGGTTGTTTGAAGACTGTGTGGAACGTACGGTCAATGCGCAAAAGAGTACGCCTAGTAAAGCAGCAAATATATCACCTTCCTACATGGCGAGACCCGACGAGAGTCAAGATACTACTTCAATATACACATGTTGTCTATAAAGAGATGGTGATGATAACGTGGAGGAATTTACCTTCGATGCAGTTCACATAAAATAACTCACAACATTAACTGGTCAACTGCTTAAAAGTAAATTCCATCTATAAACACTAAAGTGAAATGAAGAATGTTTTATTTTATAAGCAAACTCATTAAAGTTTACATTAAAGTATACTTCGGAATGATGTTAACAGAGTCTGACAGAGGTCTTAGGAAGAGTTTATCTGTTTATTATGCTCTAACTCTAGTAAGGAAACCAAGTACTTAATCCACCCCAGATGCAAGCCAAAGTGGTATTTAGACCATTTTAATATATTTAATAGATGCCAGACCAAAGATCATTGGTGCTTGGCTGCTTCAATGTCCCAAAATATGAAACTATGTAATGGACCCTTTGTTCCAAACCTGGTTAAAATGAACCAAAAAAAACATATTACAATTGATAGTGATAATCCTTAAAACAATCAACAGTGGTAATAGTTATTATACAAATGTATAACATTATTAAACAGGATATTAAATTACATAATTGATCAAACAGATTATGATCCTTTTACAACATCAGTTCTACTTCAGTTACTATTTGAATTGCACCCCGGTCTTTGAAGAGCCCTAAGGCAGGCCATTTTGACTGTTTTCAGGGCCTTGACAAGCGTATTGGAGAGGGTGGCGATGGAGAGAGAGAGGGAGAGGGGTGGTGATGGAGAGAGAGAGGGAGAGGGGTGGTGATGGAGAGAGAGAGGGAGAGGGGTGGTGATGGAGAGAGAGAGGGAGAGGGGTGGTGATGGAGAGAGAGAGGGAGAGGGGTGGTGATGGAGAGAGAGGGAAAGGGGTGGTGATGGAGAGAGAGAGGGAAAGGGTGCTGCTCCTGTGTGCAGAGAGCCCAATCACCCTGATCCAGAGCTCATTCAGACACAGGCAGTGGCTAATAGGGTTTGAATTGCACCCACGGCTTCATTACAGTCTATCAGTTAAGGGGATTTTGTGTTTTCATTGTGTGAGAGTATGCACTTACAAAAAAAAATCTCCATTTAAGGGAAAAGCTTGTCCTGCCTATATCCGCTGGTTTCTGAAACTGGTAGAAGAAGGCTGTAGTCAAATGTGCATTGAGTGAGAATGTAGCCCACAGCCATGCTCTGGCAGTCACTTTAGAACAGCCAGTGAATGATCTATTGTCTCTACACTGTAGACTCTGCAGCAAGGGCCAGGCAGCAAAAAGACAACAGGCACTGCTTTAATAATGTCATCCGCTCCATTAAGTACTTAGCACGACAGAGGCTTGCTTTGAGTGAGCATGAAACAGATGGGGCTAACCAGGGTTGGGGAGTATCTATTTACATGTGCAGTTAATAAATTACAAAATGAATGTAATTACAATTGCGTTACAGTCACTGAGAATAATTATGTAATTCAATTAGAGTTACATTTACATTTACATTTAGTCATTCAGCAGACGCTTTTGTCCAAAGCGACGTACAAGGGAGAGTTACTATTTTTTTTCAAATTTTGACTGATTTTTTTGATCGGATCTCTATTCCACCTCTTGTTCACCAATCAGAAAGTAATAAAATGTAATAAGTTACATTACTTCACAGATGTAATTATAACAGTTAACATCACCTATTACATTTTTTATAAACTGGTATTAGTCAAAACTGGTACAAGTCAAAAGAGACCTTCCTAACCCTGGTGGTAACCTATTGCAACTTATGAGTAACAAAGCACAGAGTGAAAAGAAAAGAAATGTCTCTATAATATGTTTGATCAATTATGTCATTTAATATCTTGTTTAATAATGTAATATATATTTTTTCAATAACTATTACCACTGTTGATTGTTTTAAGGATTATCACTATCAATTGTAATATGTTTCTTTTGGTTCATTTTAACCAGGTTTGGCGCAAAGGCTCCATTACATAGTTTCATATTTTGGGACCTTGAAGCAGCCAAGCGCCAATTATATAAAAAAAAAAAGAATCTAAGTCACTCCCTGCTTCAAAATATTGAAAATACTGCCCTCCAGTCGATGGAACACAGGGCATGTCAGGCACTGAGCAGCCTGTATGTCTATATGAGTCTACGTGTCTACACTACGGAGGCAATGATCTGGTTTCACAGGAGGTGTTTGTGGGCTTGTGTCAAACTGGTGACACCACATGGAGAGTTCACATGCTCCTACACGCCTCAATCTACCACTGACGTGCTTAAAAGGGCAGACGTATGATGGCGTTGCTAACATTGTCATGGAAACCCAATGGGGCACAAGCCATGATTAGAGACCACCAACCACTAGCTGTACATGCCAATTGTGGTACACACTGCATTAGCCTTTAGGGCAAAAGGTACCGTATGTACAGCTTCTCCTGTGATTAGAGATGCAATGGATTGGGTGAGTCAGTAAGGGGTTCTGTGTTGCCAGTCAGGGAAGTTTAACTCTAGGCATTAGATTGGACTAGGAATTAACAGATGCCAGACCAAAGGGCTATTGATTGCACCCATATTGCAGCAAGTCAGGGTGAGAATGAAGTCATTCCACAACATGAGCGTTAAGGTAAAGGATAAATAAGAATACTCGTTTGGTCATACTGGCGCATGCCTTACGCTCACTCACACTGCCTACATGAGCACTAAGGGGTTTGCAGAAAATGCAGTAGCCTGGATAACTGGGTCATTAAGGTCCTTCCTATAATTATGGAATATTCATATGGAAATATTCACACAGCGCAGGGGTCACAATTGGAATATCTTTCTCAACACTGCATAAAATTACTAAAATACAATTTTTCCACCTCATACAGCGCTTTTTTAAAAGATTGTTTATACTGTATGTCAAGTTCAGGCTTTCTCTTGTAGAGACCCCTTTATCTGGTGCAACCTAAAACACATAAAACAAATGATACTGTTGCTTAAACGTTTAAGCTTTGTCCCTTTAAAAGGCCTGCTTTAAGAAAGATGCAAATTTTATCTCCTGGACCTAAAAGTTAAGGCCATGGCATAGGCTCAGGGGAGAAAGATTTGGCTATCCCTGCAAACTTAACATAAATTAAATGGAAGTCATTTTTTTTTACCATTGATTCGTTGAAACCTACCCTGTACAAATGACCAGGGTCTGATGTTACTCCTCCTTCCGCCCTTTCCATCAAGAGGCGACCCTGATTATTGGAGGGCCAGCTCCTTAGCAGGAGTGTAGTATGGTGGAGGGGGGCCCACTCCAGCCTTTCTTGATTCGGTTTTCATCCTGTTGGCTGCGATCACTTTCATAGCCATTTCATTGTTCTGAAGGCCTTTGTATAGCAATACAATCCTACTACAGAGACTGATTATAGCACTCAAGCCTGTCAATCATCTTTACATGAAGGACATGCAACGACGGGTACAATTGATTCAAAGCAACAAGACGGCACACAACCGGGTTCAAAACCTGGGACAAAAGGTCAGTTGACCCATAAAGAAAACAGATTACACCAATTGAAATCCATTTATGTACTTTGTGCCATTGACATGTGCTTCATGTCATCTAAAATTTGGCCAGTGGGGGGCACAGCTTCAGTGTTTTCCAAAAATAGCTACAGGTAGGTTAGTCAAAACATAGGCACAACTGTTAGCTACCTGGTCATAATTCTACTCGCTGATGCCCTGTGAAGAGAAGCGGGAGCTCATTCCTGTTGCTGCACGATAATGGATAAATGGTTAAAAGTGTTCATCTCCGGTCAAGAGAGAAAATTCTGACATCCATTAGTCACATCACTGACTCTGTTATCTGCAAGCCTGATGTGTCAACTTCTCTTAACAATTCCCTTTTGATTATTTCCAATGGCAAACCGATGGGTCCTGGATCACCACCAACCTAAAGTTACTTTGTTATCTCAGTGGGCTGAAATCCACCTTCTACACCGGACACTCATTCAGGCTTTGAGAAACGTTACAGCACAGGTTAAAACTTGCTGACAAAGTGCCAGCTTCTCATTCAAGATAAAAGGTAATTTCCTACATCAACAGCTACTCACACATTTCAATGAAAACTCTTTTAGGAAGCAACCTCATTTCAAGAATTAAGTCTAGAAAGTGCTCATTCCCCTTATCAATCCCCCCCCTCTTGTCCATGTGTATTCCCGACCCCCCCCCCCCCCCCCCCCCCCCCCCTCCCTCCCTTGATGTTGATTCAGAGGAAGGAGGAGGAAGACGATATGGAGGGTGACGAAGGTGTCTGTGTTGTTGTTGTTGTTGTTGTTGTAATGTATTGTTAACATTCGGTATGGTGGAGGTAGTGCATGATGTGTTATAATAAATAGGCTAGGTTTTTGGGTACGAGTACTTGCATGTGACAGTGAGAAGTTTGGCTGCAATGAGAAGTCCCCCACCAATTACACAAGGAATTTAACATCTTTTCCTGTGTGTTACTTTTACAGTTATCTTTAACATGTACTGTTTTCTGACAGAACTTTATTTGGGGCATAGTCATGGTCATTATTTGGCAATATTTGGTAGGACATTCCTAACGTATTGGTCTAACCTCCAATAACATCTTTGCAGCTGAAAGCTCGAATGCCGTTGGGAACTGACTCTGAGCGGAGTACACGCTTTGGCCTGCTGTGCAGCGTGCCACACGTAGCATGAGGAGACAAATGGTAAAGCACAAAATGCCTTTGAATCCACTAATCAGCGAGAGAACCACAGGACCTTTGTAATGACATGACCAAGGGCATAATGCCCAAAGTAGGCTACAGTATATGGTGAGTCTAAAAGTGGCAATCAACATACGGTCGGCGACACACCAGCCACTGCCGTCATATCAGCAGCACCAGCAGTGCATACAATAATGAGTGTTTATAATGAGTTTCACAGGACTGTGGTTAAGTATCATTATTGGGGTAAATCGAAAGTTCAGATAGCATGAGGGTAGCAGCTCTGACAGTTAGGATCATGAGATACGTGTACCTAATGTACCTTCACCTTCCACTATTCAAACATTGATTCTCTCTTTAACTTTAACTTAAGTAGCTTGGTAATTGCTGACTATCCCTATATCTCTATTCAATGTTGACCTAAACAAATTAATGTGCAGATATTGACAATGCAGTGAACTGTAAGGACAAAATTAACATTGAAAAGTGAAATTAAACCAAAAGGGGGCATTGTGTGCTATTACCACAACCATGTAACAATTTGGTGTATTTTCACCTGGCCATATGTATTCATTCTCAACAGAACAGGTTTACTCCCCACAAATGGGTTCCATGTATGATTGATATAATCGTGTTGAATAGCCTGCCCTTAAAAAAAAAATATCTCATGCCATCTAGAGGCTGATGTGTTTAACATGTGCATAAACATAGACACAATAGTAGCCTACCGATACAAAATAAATGCTGATTGCTTTGTCACCAAAAAACGCCTTCTTATCGGCCTTCTTCTTGTTGAAATAGCAAAGTAATTAGTGCGCTTTCGTCAGCCATTATTTGGTAGACTAAGCTTTACGTTGAAAGTCATGGTGGAATTTGTAGCAAGACAGACCAGGCCTATTTCGGATCTGTCCATGCAGGCCAGAGATCTAGGAATGCGTTAACATACTCACCCCCGCCCTGCGAACACTCAAACAGATGTTTGCAACTCGCTGGGTGGAGTTACGCCGTTTACGTACAAGATGTCATTTCCATGCTCCCGTAGTAAAGGATTGATGCTATGTCCAATAGCATGCAAGAACGGAGAAACTCTGGCCAATTAGACGTTCTGAAGTGAGGACCTGAAGTTTTCTGTGTTCCACGACGTGTTGTTAGTTCCGCAAATCTCAAGTGGACTAATAGGGCCCAACCGAAAGAAGCACTAAAGTTGTACTGCAATCAACGATCTCAAACATTCAAGAGCGAACATTTTCACCCTTTGACATTTGGTGAGACCTAACCGTCCTTGTTTTGATATGTATCTACTGAAAGTAAGCATTGAGTAAGAGAAGTCGGAGTTTCTGTCGCGGATAGACAGTTCTGCTGTTAAGCTAACATTGGGATACTTCCTGCTTTTTCGCTTTCAGGCCTGGTCCGAAGGTTTTCTCTTGTTTTTTAGTTTTCGTTCCCTGCTTTGCTTATGTTTTTCATTGCTTATCCTACAACGCATATCACAATTACACAGCAGAGCAATACTATAAACTTTTAATCTTAGCCAACAAAGGCATAGTCAACTTGTTCACAGCTTGGTCCATGTTGGTGTTATTAGCCGAAACCATTTAAGTTTAATAACTCATTCAGCATGGCTTTTTTTTGTGGTATGGAATCAAGTTTCGTTTCGAGTTGTTCAATTATTGGTTTTCTTTATGACAAATATTTAATGCCAATTTGTAACAAGGGCTGCCCTCAGGCACTTCCCGAAAGAATGGTCAGCACCCTCTGCCGTCTGAAGGCCATACTGCAGGGCCAAATGAGTTTCCCACGTCTGGCCGAAAATTACACAATGTACACTAATCACAGAGGCTGATGTTGTACTTATAAGGTGTAACGTTATTGTTTGCGCATTATTGTCTTCCCGATTTTGTAGTTGCCTAATTTGTTAACAGGCCATAAAATTAAAGAAACCTAATAGCTCTCTGTTGTATGGATGGTGGTATTCCTTATTGAAATTTGGGCATTGGGATATGCCTGAATTTGCCAATGCACACTATATGGCTAAAGATTGTGGAACAAGCATGCTTGATATTGTCCTTGTGGTATAGTCAAATAGCTACATCATGAGTGTGCTGGAAGTAAAATACCATTTATTTCAGGCAGGAACTTTGTTTACATTTACATTTTCATGGTTTGATATTGATGTCTAAATTAGTTTTTGTTAATTTGGGTAAGTGCGTAAAGTTTGTAATTTTTGCTAAATTAGCACTATTATCTGTGTATTTTGCAGATGTTTATACATTTATCTGTGAAGAGTAATGCTTCACATAATTTTTGGAAAGCATTTGTTTTGAATTCTGTCACAGTTTCTGCAGTTTGATGACTTGAAATGACATCCAGTCTTCTGGATCTGATGGGCTGACCTTGGCAATCTGAGGTTTCAGAGTTTGAGAAAGGCCATCTAGCAAGATATCTATTCAAGTCATACACCATTGTCATTATGTGTGTGCGTGTCTACAGTTGTTCCCTGTACACAGAGAAGTAGTGAATTCAAATTTTTCATGTTTGTTTGTTTGTTTGTTTGTGCTAGAGACAGACATTTTGAAATATCCTTAATTATTCAGCTCTTTCTTCTGCCCTGCAGGGTCACCATACCCAGTCACCAGGATGCCTTTGGTGACGCGGAACATCGAGCCGCGGCACCTCTGCCGCCAGTCACTGCCCAACAGCATTAAGAGTGAACTTGAGTGTGTGACTAACATCACTCTTGCCAACATCATCCGTCAGCTGGGCTCTCTGAGTGAGTAGGGTGTGTCTGTGGCTGTGCTTTCTGTGTGTGTGTGTGTGTGTGTGTCTGTGTGTGTGTGTGTGTGTGTGTGTGTGTGTGTGTGTGTGTGTGTGTCTGTGTCTGTGCTCTCTGAGTGAGTAGTGTGTGTCTGTGTCTGTGCTCTCTGAGTGAGTGAGTGAGTGAGTGAGTGAGTGAGTGAGTGAGTGAGTGAGTGAGTGAGTGAGTGAGTGAGTGAGTGAGTGAGTGAGTGAGTGAGTGAGTGAGTGAGTGAGTGAGTGAGTGAGTGAGTGAGTGAGTGAGTGAGTGAGTGAGCGAGCGAGCGTGTGTGTCTGTGTCTGTGCTCTCTGAGTGAGTAGTGTGTGTCTGTGCTCTCTGAGTGAGTAGTGTGTGTGTCTGTGTCTGCTCGCTGAGTGAGTTAGTGTGTGTGTGTGTGTGTGTGTGTGTGTGTGTGTCAGTGTCCGTGACTGGAAATCTGTCCTCATGTTGTTTTAATGTAGCCACTGTTTAATGACGGTGTTGGGGGGGTATGGGTGTTGCCCCTTTGTATACCAGCAAAAC
The DNA here is from genome assembly GCF_963457725.1 of Sprattus sprattus. Taxonomy (NCBI): domain Eukaryota; kingdom Metazoa; phylum Chordata; class Actinopteri; order Clupeiformes; family Clupeidae; genus Sprattus; species Sprattus sprattus. The sequence continues at coordinate 9,755,209 of NC_137918.1, forward strand.
CACTCCACAGTAAAAAAAAAAATAATAATTTGGCCTACGTCTAACAGCTCTCCCCTGTTAACTTCCCGTTTTTATTTGCAGCTAGTTGCTTGGCTGTGTTTGGCTGTGTTTACATTCATTCAAAGATTCCAACCTGTTCCAAATGGACTTTGTATGTACATCCTGGGTATAGCAATCAGTTTAGAATATTATAGTGAATGCATATAAATTCTATATAAGCTCTACCCATGAATCTACCAAGATGCGGATGGTATACATTTTGAGGACATTAAAGGGGAAAGCAGGCTACCAGAAGCCCATTCTGTTACAGGAATTGAGCTACACTAAGATACCTGTGCTAAAGGTTGACATGTTGGCTCTTTGTTCCTTCAATCTGAAAAAGTCTTTCTTTGAACACCTGTTTGAAAATGTGTCTCTCTAACTCACAATTTTCTGCGGTCATATTCATTATTGGTTAGTTTGGTGCATGATGACAATGGATTTAATGTGCAAAAAATGCATCAGTCACAGATATGAAAAAAAAGTTGGGTAGAGGTGCCATGGAGTTCCACAGAAGCATCTAGAAGTCTCCCATTTCAGCTGCTTGTGGTGTGAACACTGATCTTTTAATGAGAGCCTTGAAAGCCGTAATCAAAAGTGTCCAACATGCATTAGTGTGTGCCTGTAAGACTGGACATAGCAGTGATTTGTGTGTGTATGTGTGTGTTGCAGGTAAATATGCTGAGGATGTGTTTGGAGAGTTGTTTATCCAAGCCAGTACATTTGCCGTGCGTGTGAGCACACTTGGAGAAAGAGTCGACCGCCTGCAAGTCAAAGTCACACAGCTGGATCCCAAAGAGGAGGAGGGTAAGGAAGAAGTTAGATACATGGATGTGCTCAGTGTTGTACCTTGTTCATAGTATTGGTGAACGTGAACTGAACGTACTGTATTACTGCCTGATGAACGATACTGTGAATGCGTTCTGGTGTCTGTGAACGGCACGTTCACTCTTTTTAATTTCGTTCAATAAGGTGCCAGATTTCTAGAGACTTCCAGGCGAAAAATACACCGTTAACAGTCCTGTATCCAATCTCTGCGTGTGCTTTCTTCTACTGTCTATGCCTGGCAAGTGTGAGAGCAGCGAAGTTGCGTAGGGGCCGACAGCGGTATTGCAGACATATAGAGATTTCGAAAAATTATAGCTCGCAACATATTGAAAAAAACAACTGAACTAGTTCATTTTTTGGAGCTGTGAACTTAGTTCCAAATTTTGAATTATGAACTATGAACTGAACTAGTTCATTTTAAAATGTGTTAACTATGAACTGAACTAGTTCATGTAGAAAGTGAACTTTCCCAACACTGGATGTGCTCCACAGGGTGCACACTTCTCCTTTGGATGCAGCATAGAAAAGCAGCCCAGCCTAAACTTGTATCTACCACATGTTTTCACCACTATTCATTTCCTCTTTCAGTAACCCGTCCTGAAATTGTGTCATTCTCTGTCCCCTTTTCTCCCCAAGTCTCTCTGCAGGCGATCACCACACGCAAGGCCTTCCGCTCCAGTCTGACTCAGGATCAGCAACTCTTCAAGCGGCACTCCTTGCCCGTACCTGTACAGGATACCTATCTGATCTGTGATGAGCCCCCGCCGCTCAACAATCTCAGCTCATACAGGTAGATAGTTCCCATATGCATGTGCACATACTCCACTACATATATCTAAATGTAAATGTACTTTCTATGTCGTTTTCTATTTCTTGAAAACAAAAAAAAAGCAGTATTTATTGTTACACCAGGTTTTATTGCTCTTAGCTTGACTGTTCTCTTCCTTGTACGTCACTTTTGACAAAAGCGTCTGCTAAATGACTAAATGTAAAGTGTAAATGTACTGTATATGCAAGGAAAGAATGTTTTTAAAAGTCTTGCCTTGTGACATGCTGTGTAATGTTCCGGACTAGAAGTGCCTCCAAAATGTTGACAAGCCAGTCAAGAAGCCAAATTTGTCAGTTACCCTTTGAGTACCATCTTTCGGTGAAATGCTGCGTTCCACATTTAAGCTGCGTTTACACTTGAGAATCATTGATGAGGACTCGTTGTACTGCAAGGCAGACGTGTTGTGTTTTTACTCCCTCCTGCAATTACAACAGCTCAAATCTATTTTGGTTAAGTCTAACCAGACTATCTAACATATTGATGCAGGCAAAAGCTATGAAGGTCAAGGTACCTGCAAGGTAAACATAGCCAAAGTCCAAGTATTAGCATAGTTGTCTCCAGATAGATGTCGATGGATCGTTTTTTTGGCCAGTCACCACTTTTGCCTCTTAAGAGCCAGTCACATCTGTGGGCCTTCTAAAAGGACTAACCAGTGTTACAGGAAATACCACTTTAAGTGCAACCCATCCTAAACCGACCTATTAACACCCTTGACATATGAACTCCTTCACGCGGGTACACGTCACTTAATATTGATTTCGGTGTCAACCAGGATAACGGATTTTAAACAACATGCGCACCTGCCCAAAAGGGGTATTTAAATTGTATGTGTGCAAAACATGGGGTGTTAATAGGTGTGTTTACTATACCACTTTAAGTGCAACCCATCCTCAACATCGCTCTCCTTTCTGGCTCGGCTTGTTGCCCCTCTTTCACTTCCTGTCATACTTCTTAGGGATGATGGCAAAGAGGCTCTGAAGTTCTACACAGATCCCTCGTACTTCTTTGAACTCTGGAAAGAAAAGATGCTGCAGGACACCAAAGACATCATGAAGGAGAGACGCAAGCACAGGGTGAGACAGCCACACATGCTTACACAGTTTGAGATTTATATATTGTGCAGCTAAGCACTGACAACACACACTCACTGAAAGAACGTGTGTGTTAATAATATTTTGTGTGTGTGTGTGTGTGTGTGTGTGTGTGTGTGAGAGCAGAAGGAGAAGAAGGATGTTGGGAACCGCAGGAATCAAAACCCACGCAAGATTAAGACCCGCAAGGATGAGTGGGAACGCCGCAAAATGGGGGAGGAGTTTGTTCAACCCAAAAGTGCTGATTCCAGGTTTGTGTTTGTCTGTGTGTTTTTATAAAGTGCTTGTGAGTTTTATGAGACTACTTTGTTGTAATGGTGTCTCAGTGTGTTCTCACAGTATGTCAATTATGCCTTTTAGAGTGCTTTGGTGTTTTCTAAGCACTGTCAAAGAGCTGTTATACAGCCAACCAAATCACAGCTGTAATGATCAGTGGGATGGTGGGGCCATATTATGGTGTGGGCTGGTGTCTGGGTATTATTACAATTTGTCAAATTGTCCAAAGGTGACTTTGGAAATGTTTTATGCTTATGGAGGCGTGAAATTATGAATTCTTCTATTGATTCCGGTTTTTATTAGAGCTATACTGATATTTTAGTTTGGAGCTAAAGAAGCATCTTTGCTCATTGTGTGTGGGTGTGTGGTGTTTGGTGTTTGGTGTGTGGTGTTTGGGGTGTGGTGTGTGTGTACTTGTACTTGTACGTGTACGTGTGAACAGAAACTCATCTGAGGCTCTGAATGGCAGTATTGGCTCAGGTGATGACGGCTTCATGGGCTCCGATAACGACTCGACCGTGTTCGACCCAGGCTCCCCCCTCCCCCCTCCAGCTCCTGATGATTTGCCTCCTCCCCCACTCGACATGTGAGTTCCCTTTTTGGGCTTCGAATGATAACGACTTGGTAATGGGACTATATTCCGAAATCTATGTTGTGATTTTTTTTTTTGCCAGTATCATTGAATTTGTTTCTAACTCCATATGTACACCTTTGTGGTCATTCTAATTCAGACAAATAAGACTGAAAAACAGTTTGAGATGTTTTTGGGCTTAGACGACTGGACTAGCTGTGGCCTATCCTTCAGATTATTATGCTGAAGGATAGGCCACAGTTAGTGGCATTGGGATCACTTCATGATGGAATGTACTGATTACAACACTGGGGTTTTACTATGTCAACACGAAGAGGCAACATGAAATTCACTCTCACGTGGATCCGGTGTGATGTTGACCACTCATTGTTCTCACACAGGTACCCTGACAGTCAGCCACAGAAGCGCAGCAGTCTTTTAAGTCCAGCCCACCCACCTCCAGCTCCTCCAATGGCTTCCCCTACTCCTTCTCGTCCTAACCTGGCCCCTCCCCCAGCCCCACCCCCTCCTCCACCATGTGACATGGCCCCACCCCCTCCACCACCTGGCTGGGACCCCAGCCCTCCAACTTCCTCTCCCATGTCCACCTCTCCTCCTGCGCCTCCTCCACCCCCCATGGCAGGCATTCCACCTCCTCCCCCTCCAGCTGCTGGAGGCCCACCTCCTCCTCCTCCTCCTCCTCCCCCACCAGGTCCTCCCCCTCCTCCCTCTGCTGGACCGCCTCCCCCTGCCCCAACCTCCTCTGGAGCCCCTAGCAAAGCCCCAGCCAAAGCTCAGCCTGCTACTGGCGGTGAACCAGGACGCAGTGACCTCTTGTCGGCTATACGTCAAGGTAACACCTGGATGCCTATACATATACCTGTGTATATATACCTGTGGGTGTGTTAATGTGTATATATAAAATTCTCATTAACCTTGCTTGATTTGGATGTTTCAGTTTAGCATGTATCTATTCTGGTCCTCAATCTGCCAGATATACTGTGATTACATGCTTCCCTTGGTCCTCAATCTGCTAGATATACTGTGATCACATGCTACCTTGAGGCTGCTTTCTTGAATGTGCCTACGGCAGAATTGTAACAATTCCAACAATGCACCTAACCTATATTCAGTGCACCTAAACTATATTCAGTGCACCTAAACTATATTCAATGCACCTAACCTATATTCAGTGCATCTAAACTATATTCAATGCGCCTAACCTATATTCAGTGCACCTAAACTATATTCAATGCACCTAACCTATATTTCATGTCCTTATGTATGAACTCATGTGTCTCTCTCCCTGTTTCTGTTTGGGTGTGCCTGGACACATGTGTGCATATTTTAGGTTTAAACCTACGAAAGGTGGAGGAGCAGCGGGATCAAGAGAAGAGAGACACCGTAGGCAACGATGTGGCTGCCATCTTGTCTCGCCGTATTGCCGTAGAGTGTAGTGATTCTGAGGATGACTCATCTGAGTTTGACGATGATGATTGGTCTGACTGAGACCTTCTATCTGTGTGGGTCTCCATGTGTGTGTGTGTGTACGTGTGCGTGTGTGTGTCTGGGTTTCTTTGTGTGTGTGCACGATCATGGTCTCACTCACACTACCTGTTTTTCTCATTTAAAAAAAACAAAAAAATCGTGTTCACCTTCAAGACCAACCAGCAGCATTGTATTGACAGGTCACTTGTGTGTGTGTGTGTGTGTGTGTGTGTGTGTGTGTGTGTATGTATGCGTGTTGGCTTGCTTGTGTGTAAGCTCATATCAAAACAAGATGAGCCAATTATGCCATTCTTTGCCATTTTAAAGTAAGTAGGGGAATCGGATAGAACCACCCTGTCCCTACACAGAGGCAAAGTAGTTAAAGTAATCAGATACCATGTTTTCATTTCGGCTGTGGTATGGCATACAGCAGTCTTGGTTGGCTTTGGACCAGATAGATACTGATGTTGAGCAGAATAATGTCCATTCCCAGACGAATATTCTATCCTAAACTGTGTGGAAGTCACAGAATGTTTGTATGTGTGTGTGTGTGAAATAGATGGTGTGTGTGATAGATCTATGTTTGAGTCATCTGAGAATTTTTGTATGTTGTTTGCGCATATAGCTCTTACTGGGTTGATGAAATGTTTATGATTTAATTTTTATTATTAATGTTGCTTGGATTTCATTGTTACCTTGCATAGATACAGATCATGTGCAAATCTGTTTATTGACATTTTTTTCTACAGAGAAATCAAAAGATTTAATTACTTTTTTTAATCTATTCATTTATTTTGTACAAAATGCTTTAGCCATTTTTCATGGGTGCAGTTCTGACCTGCACTAATGACCTTGTCCCAAATGTTGCATCAGGGGATTGTCTTTTGAGTGGTTTGACTGGCTCTGTCGCGAACCAGTAGCCAAATTGGGACCAATCCAGAGATACATTCTAAAGTGCCTTTTAATGTACTAAGTGCCTTACCTTTCAAAGCCAAAGCTTGATGACGCCCCTCTGTCTATGCCAACTCTGTACTCTGACAACCAATAAAATATATATATTTGACTTCTAACATTTGCATATATATTTTGAGGCTTTTTACATGATCAATTGAGGAAAATAAACAAGATTAAGATACATAGTTTTGTCTGTGTGTGTTATTGACTCTCCCTTTAAACATGCACTGTAGTGAAAAGCAGCACATTTCTGTCTGGTCAAATTGAATCTTGGGTTTAAATCTGCATGCTGTGATTTGTTTTGCTCTTACCATAGGTTGTTGATCAAACAGCCAATCAAATAACACCCCTCCTTTCCGTGCCTCTGAAGCAATGTGTTGATTGGCTGGGCTTGTTCATGGCTCGGTCCGAGCCACTTTGTTTGGGGCCACCTACAGAGGCATGTGGGTATTCCAGAAAGCAGGCTTTGATAAACCTGAGATGAGGAAAAAAAATTGGGCTGTCCATTCAAGAGAGGTAACTCAAACTTAGGATCAGTTACCACAGTAACTGACTCTGTTAACATAACCTGCTTGGCAGTTTGTTTGTTTTTTGACAATCCCTGAGTTTCTTCCTTTCTCGTCCCTCCTGCTGAGCAGCTCCTGGACATGAGGTGATCTTTCATTCATTTGCATAGTCTTACATCGGAAGGAGGAGGGGGTTTTGACTTGAGACCCTGAATTGATGTGCCATCTTTCCTTGATGATTATATAATGGAACATTACCATTTTTGTTTATTCAAACAATATTTTCTTCAATAATATCCCATCACTTGTCAGCTGTAGCAATAATGAAAGACATTGCGGTTTAAATGTAAAATTTAGAGTCATTGACTGATGCAGCAAATTATTGCAGTTCATCTGTGCTGGGTCGTGCCATTAAAATCATCATAAGTGTTAGTTGAGTCACTTGAAACCCTTGACAGCCCAAATGAACGGCAATAATTGTATTAATTGTCTGATGACATGCAGGACCAGCTCCATTGAGGTCTTCAGCTGTGTTGCTTCTCTTTTTCCATAAACGGGGCTCATCCTGGCCATGGCCATAGCTTGAGTCAGATGCTCTTATACCAGTGGGGGCAAGTAGGGGGACCTTGATTTCTCAACGGTTGCCATGGTGACTCATAGTATTGGAGCTCCATTGATGATGGCTTTTTATAGACATCATGTACGCACTTAACTCAGACTGAACTAACTCAGAGTTCATGGTTAGGCTCAGAGTTGGTTAAACCTGCTTTCTGGAATGCCCCCCATGACTGTAGGAACTCCAGAGTTTGAGTCTTGCAGACTCCACCTAATTAGCTATACACTCCATGTAACACAAATTATTTTGGATGAAAGTGAAGGAATAAATATACAGTACAATAATGTAAGATCTATTTCATCCAGCAACACATGTATTTTGAGACTGTTGACTTTGTTTTTTAAAAACAGATGCTTTAATTTGTAGTAATAAACATCATAAAATAAATAAACAAATTGATTACATTCATACTGACAATCATCCATTTTCTGTTACAAACCCTCGAAGCAAGGAGAGCAGCACAGACTCATCAGGTCTAGGCTACTAGCACCATATTAGTAGTTATACTGCCAGAAAACACATCAGTTTCAGCAGTGTCATTCAATGATGAAAGTAAAAACAGTCTGTCTTGTACAAAGTGCAAAGAAGAATGAGGCACAGGTCTGATGGGTTGAGCTCCGTCCAGCTCTCCCCATCCTTTCTTCAGTGGCAGGTGTGAGCAGCAGCCATTGGCAGTGAACTGCCCATGATGTCCATCAGATACTTAGTGTGACGTGAGTATGTCTCAGACGTCACTAGGTGTGTGTGTGTGTTGTAGTTGTGTGTGTGCACAGCCAAAAGCATTAAGCAGGACGTTGCGGATGTGTGTGTTGCGGTAGGCATAGATGAGCGGGTTGATCAGCGAGTGCGTTGCTACAGGTACTAACGTTGCATAGGTGTAGTGACGGGGTAGTGACCCATTTCCTAGGAGACCGTAGAGGGCGAAGGGCAGCCAGCAGCTGGCAAACGTGGCAAAGCTGAGCGCCAGTGTGTTCGTGCGGCAGCGCGTGGGAGTCTGTGCGTGGGGGAGTGTGTGGCGCTGCAGGGCAATCATCCGGGTATGGCGGCGCACAACTTGGCAGACGTGGGCATTCAGCTGCAGCATCACCCCCAGGATCAACAGGAAGCTTCCACAGAGGACACTCAGGTGGACCCGCGTCAAGGGGTGCACCACACTGCACGAGCTGGGGCTGAAGTGCGTGGATGAAAGGGAGTTCAGACCGCAGCTCACACCCAGTAGTGGCAAAGCTCCTTGCAATGCCGCCAGAGACCATGTCACAGCGAGAGCAACACGCGTGTGTGTGCGGTGTGTGTGAGAGCCGTACGTCAGTGCACAGCGCAACGACAGGAAGCGGTCCAGGGTGATGCCCAGATGGGAACACACACTCGCACTCAGTGCCCCCACACAGACACACACACTGGCCAGTGACAGCACTTCCGAGTACACAGTTATGCGTGACAGGAAGCGAAGAACTAGACCCACCCCTGCCAGAGAGTCTGCCCACGCAAGTGAGCCGATAAGAAGGAACATAGGCGCCTTTAAGAGTTGTGAGGATAAAATGGTTGCCACAACAATTCCATTTTCACAGCAGATCAGGATGCCGGACATACATTCAGCATAGTCCCATAGGGTCACAGGGGTGACCGCCTCGGAGGGTGAGTCCAGGGACAGAGAGGGCTGCAACCACGCCAGGTCTGAGTCATTCACATCCATGTCTGTCAGAGAAAGATGCAGAAAGGTTAGTATTTCAGCCCACCACTCACATAGCACTGGTTTCATGATTGATTTCACAGCTGCTGTTCTCAACAAATAGTATGCCTACATATTTATTCTTACGTGCTCGGGTAGCCATCAATTTAGTATGCAAACGTACACACAAAGGCTACCACACTACCTGTTCTATCCCCTGAAAGCTCGAAACTATCCCCTGAAAGACCGAAACCCTTTTTACGCCGATGGGAGGGGCAGAGCAGACACATTACACAACACCCTTCACTTTCGCCTACTCGCTCGCACAGCTGCCTTTCTTGACTGCACGATTTATGCCAACAGATTTAATCAGTTGGTGTTGAAGGCAGCATTTGTGTAAGTAATTATAGTAATTGTATTACAATTGCAATTTATCTTAGTTTAACTCCTGTATACTATGTTACTAACAAGGAAATCAAAGCGCAAAAACAGACCTCAATAATTGTCAATATTCTATCTGATTCCGTGAAGAACATTCTAGCCTACTACAGTGCGTCGCAACGCTATGAACCTACAAAACAATGTCCTCTGCACGAAACATCTGCATGAGGAGAGTGTCCTGATGTGTAGTGCAGAGACTGGTCATTCACACAAGAGCATTGTATGCACAACTCTGAGATGAACACTAACCTCAGCTGACGAGAGAACAGTATGTCCTTGCAAAAACGTTTAGCAGGTGCCAGGTGCTGAAGGACCTTGTTTCTCGGCAGATGTTTGCGGTGTCTATCAGACACTCTCTCTAGATAGGAATATCGTTGTTTGTTGTGTCATCGTTTTCGTCCACACGGTAAGGTTAAAGCTGGCACATTGGAGTCCGATGCATTGGTGTCTGGCTTCAAGTAAGGTGGGCGACAGAGAATACCCGATTCCATCAAACCCTCAGCCAATCAGAGGGCTCTCTCTGACTGAATGGGATAGTGTCATTTCATTCATAAAATCCGCATCTTCAATGCTCCTCCCACTGCAGTGAGGTGAGCATTATAGCCCTATTTCGGTAACCAACTGAGAACAAACGTACGCACGGTCTTTCCCGCTTCCCTCGCGCTAAATATGAGTCACCGCTCTCCTTGGTGCTGAAGTAGGCTGTCATTCAGGCCGGCATTAGGCTACATCTGAGAGAAATTAGCCTCATACCGAAACATGATATTGAGTTTCTGCTCTTTTATTGGGTGGAGGAGAAGGACTTCTCCCATTTAGCGCTTTTATATTTTCATTTTCACACAAACGTGCGTGTGGTGTTAATTCCATCCCCATCTTGCTTCTCTATTTCATCAGTAGGACTAAGACTAGCAGAACCTCACTTAACCTTGCAGGCCTAAACAACAAATTATTCTTAGCGTGGATTTCTCAAATCTTAGCTGAGCATGCCCTGATCATGAAAAACGTCTCTAAAATCTATCGATGTATTTCGCATTGATTTCTGAGACGTGGGCTGTACGCCCACTTAACCAAATGCCATTAGTGAAGGATTCCCGGTGGTACAGGCATCTTCAGAGATGTACGTGGTTGCCCCTGACCACGTACATTTCTGAAGATCTCTGGAAGACCGGGAGTGAGCGACAGACAGTGGGCGAGATCGTTAAGGCAAGCCGGATGGAATTCCTCCCTGTCCTGACCATATAAGGACTGACGGTTCCGGTGAGCCTCTTTTTTTTCTTCCTTCATCTTTCAGGACCACACCATACTGTAGTCTAGATTGGTAGACGCGAGCTTCAAGAAATGGCGCAGGTTGAGATTTTGTGTCGCAGCATATGATTTTATGATGGAGGGGATGGAGCGTTCATAGCTTGATGTTGCCTTTGATTATTAGCGCGCAGGCGCGGTTTTTTTGCGTTGCACTTACATTTTCCTCCTACGTTCTTAGATGATATGGCGCAAGTCCTCGTTGCATTAAAATGACAGAGGAGTCTGATAGTTAAAGCGAACAGATATTGGGGTATTGAAAATTATGAAAACGGTTATGTAACAGCAACCTATGTGAATGATTTCACAAATGATGACGAGAATGTATCACCAGTCATATCTATGCTCCATCTGTTGATTGCTGAGTGTTTGCTGAGATCAATGAACGTCACATCTCAGGAAAATTACTATGTCAGTAAATGACTTGAGAGGAAGTTAGACAGGCAAAATACAGCAGGGAATGGCGAGAGCTCTCTGGCTCTCTTACAGACACACACAGCCTGTCTTTGAAACACAATGCAGCGTAATTGAGTATATATATCCAAGAAGAGTTTGGGCGAATAGATGACTTGTGTGTGAAGGATTGTTTTGATAGTGTGAACGTGCTAGCAGATATACAGCTATGTGGTCAGAGTGGAGTGTGTTTCCAGAGTTTTAGGGGTGGATAGGGGTGGGGGAGTGTGGGTTGCCAGGTAACGTGCTGTGGTAGGGTCACATTACCTGCTCAGCAGTGTCTCTGTGACGTTGATACTCACACAAAAGCACCTCCACACACTCACACACACACACACACACACACACACATATACACACACACTGCCGTCCTCTCACGTCATCGAAGGAGTGAGAATCAGGAGAGTGTGTCAATTCTGGAATGTTTAACATGGTGTAGGCTTCACATCAGAGCGACTAGAGTGCCTTTTTGTTCATTGGACTTCAGCACTGTATAGAGTGCTTGTGTGTCAGCTGTAAAGTCTGTGTTAGGATGAGGGGCTTATTGCTTGTGCTGCTGGGGACATTCGTGACATTGGAGGTGATTCAGATGATCAGCGCCCAAACTGCAGGTAAGAAACAGGACTGTGAAGAAAATGATATGCTGAAGGGGTTAACATGACTCACCAATGAGTAAATCAACATCAAAAATTATGTTTTTTTTTTCCCTCAGGTGAAAAATACCTGATAATAGTGCAGACTTTTGCTATCCAGATGTTACATTTGTTAAAGTCTTGCACATGCACAGGAGCAGAATATGTGTTTAAGAAGGAGGTTTTGATGACGTTCATGTGTGGCTAAATGGTTTGAGATGACTTTAAGAAGGTTTTGGTTAGTAGTTAAACTACCCACATTGTCTTGTGCATGACACAGCAAAATGTTAGACGTTAGCAGGATGGACAGAAAAGCCATGGGTTCTGGTTACAGCTTCTAATAAACAATATCAGTATTTATCTTGCTGCTTATGTGTTGCAGCAGGTGATGGAGATTGTTCCAAGATGGAGTCTTGTGATCTGTGTGTGAGTCTTTCCCGCAACCTCACACCCTGTGTTTGGCGGATCTGTGACAACGGTGAGACACACACACACACCAATGCACGCGTGTGCACACCAAAAACACTACAGTAGGTCAGACTGCATGAACGCGGGTGTTCTATACAAAGTTTATGCTATATATGAGCCTTTGTATTATATATGAGCTTTACACAGAAACAGCCAGTCATTTCAGAAACTGATATTACATCACTGACACACTACACACAAATGAACACCACACACACACACACACACACACACACACACACACACACACACACACACACACACACACACACACACACACTTCCTCAGTGACACATAGCTATGAGAGTAATGCGAGCCTCTAAACCCTAGAACCATCAGGTTAGTGAATTATTCAAGCCCTTGCATGCGAAACACACAAAGTCACACACACCTTCACAGACTGTCTTCCATACTCTCTTTTTTCCTTCACACACACACACACACACACACACACACACACACACACACACACACACACACACACACACACACACACACACACACACACACACACACACACACACAAACAAACACACACACACACACACACGCACACACACACACACACACACAAATAACCACACTCACTATTTTCCACACACGCACACAGTCTGTCTTCTCTGACAAACTCGTATGTCTGCACACATGAACACACTTCTTGAACTCAGTCACACACATTATTAAATATTCAGTGCCATGATCCGTGCTCCTTGTTCCAGTTCCATGGTGTTCACCTGAGCTGTGTGTATGTGTGTATATGTGTCTGTGCGTGCTATGTGTATGTGTGTCTATGCGTATGTGTGTCTGTGCGTGCTTTTTGTATGTGTGTATGTTTGTCTGTGCGTGCTGTGTGTCTGTGTGTCTGTGCGTGTGCGCGTGCAGGCCTGTGTCTCTGCAACTGAGTAAAAATATGGCTACCAAAAGACTGACTCAAGAAAAGAAGGACTTGTATTTCCCTGTTCTGTTTTGCCCCACTCTCCACACATACACTCTCTTCCTTCTATTCACAATTTCTTGCTTTTTCACCCTCACTCTCACCCTTATAATCTCTCTCTTCCTCACTCAGACAACAACACAGGGTGTGTATCTGATACTGAAGACTTTAAGGACTGTACCAGGTTAAACGCAACAGACATGTGTGAAGGTAAGGTTTGATTGTATACGTACAGAATGTGTTCACATTTAAACATCAGACATTTAAAGGTCAGACCAAGCTTAAGTCAATATTCAGCTTATTCATTATATGGCATAAATGTAATGGGCCCACTACATTTGTGAAAACACAGTAAGTTTTAGCTTATAGAGGCATGGGCCAAGGTATTGACTGGTTAGGAAGTACAATGTGTTGACCCTAATGAGCAGTCCCATCTTTCCCTGCCCAACCCCCCTTTCCTTTACGTTTATTTGGGTATGTTTCTCCAGGCACTGATATTGATATTGATATTGATATTGACATAGGTGAGTGCATTTAAAGTCATTGTTGTCTTAACACAACTATATTTAAGCATGGTGATATGAGTATCAAATGATCTTACTTTCTCCATGATGTTCCTGTCTTATCCTGTGGGTTCTCTCTCTGTGTCATCCATAGACACAAAACCAGCTCCAGCTCCTGAGCTCTCCCAGGCCTCTTTTGACCTGTCCAGTTTCATTGGGGGGATTATTCTTGTACTGGTGCTTCAAGCAGGAGGTTTCTTTGCTATGCGCTTCCTGAAGACTAAGGACGGCACTTATGAAACCATGTGAGTATTTATTTATGTATCTTTGTTACTGTTTGTTTCTTACTGTGACTGCAATTGTGTATAATTATGAATATAATATGTATTTGGGTAAACCAAGGTGACATCTCTCATTTCCCTTTTTTTTATCTCACAGAGAGCAGCCCGCGTAAATGGAACATCTTAAAGAGATTCAATCAGTTGATTGAATTGATGGGTGATATGTGGCATCATTATATTTCATTCACTTATTTATTTATTTCATTTCATTTATTGGTTAATGAATACCTATATTTTCCTGTCACTGTCTACCATCTATCTGAGTGCATAGTCTGGACTGATTACTTTTTTATTATTCTTTGTAAAGGTTATTAACATTGTGTGTTGCACTGTGTGTTTAATTTTTAAAGATGATTTATTTAGCTTGTTATGTTTTTTTGGTGTGTTTTTATTTCTTGTTTAAAGGACAGCGAAAATCTTCAGCCTTATCACTATTCTGCTGTTTTGCTCAATGTTTGTCAGCCTAATAGTTTTAGATCTCTCCAGATGTGTGTTAACCTACCATGGTTTGCCCCGCTAATAAAAATAAATATATTTATTTCATTATGAAATAATTCTTTAAACGATTGATGTTGTATGTTGTTAACAGCACTGCCAGCTGTTCACACATTTTGGGACAGATGCATACAGCACATGAAATCATTGAGGATTTGAATATTACCAGATCTTCGATCTAACTCAAGTCAAGCCATCTAAACCAAAAGTCTGTTCATTCTTTTCATTTTGTGATGTGTGGCATTCATCATCTTCAGTATCATGCAGCTTCAAGACCCGATGCCTTGGAGAATGCACAGAGAAAGGGAAACAAATCACTTAGGGCTCGTGAGCACATATATTAACTAGGTTTAATTGTAGATTAAAAGACCCCAGTTTACACTTACAGTCCATCACACACTCAAGTAGAATTTACACTTGGCATTCATCGGTAGGACATTTTTTTGTTCAATCAGTGTCAATGCCAGTTAAATGCAGGGATAAAATATACACACGCCCTTCCATTATGAGGAAATAAAGCCAAATTCGACTAAATGAGAACTGCTGTTCTTCTAGATTCTGTGCATTCCATGCTTTTAGGAGCCATGAGCATGCATAGTACAGGTCCATCCAGAACCGGACCATATTTGGTTAAATCTGCTCCATTCAGTGGTTCCTTCCTTCATTTTAAAAATGAGCTTACACCATTCTCTCTACAGTCATTGGTGAATGCTGCTAATATATTCTCTAACTGCACTTCATGCCTGCTGCCCATCCTACTGGTCATATTGGGAGTGGGTTCATTCATCTTTCATCATAGCATACATCTGGAATTTTTAAACAACATTCTGAATACACCCACAAGAAGGCTCCAAACGTTTTCCTTCTGAATTTATAATATCAATAATAGAAACTAAATCTACCTCCCTGAGATTATTTCTAACATGACTTGTGCATGTAGAAAATGACCCTCAAATTAGCCCAGATAAGCCAAGGTGAATGTTTTCAATGAAAGAAGATCAATGGCTCTCCAGAGTGAATTTTTGTCACATCTCATTTCGAAGTTAATCGAAGTACTTCAAAAGAATTGCAAAAACCTAATTAATTGGTACATTAATGTTGATGTTATATTTAATTGTGAAGACTAGCAATTTACACTTCTACAATACACCCAGAACTACCACTGACCGTCATGAACAATGTGATGCTGCTCTGTTTTGGGATAGGTGTTTTACAGGTCTGGAAAGAGTGATAGATCAGCATTTCCATTCATCTGTTGCTGTGAG
This sequence comes from Sprattus sprattus, assembly GCF_963457725.1. Classification (NCBI taxonomy): domain Eukaryota; kingdom Metazoa; phylum Chordata; class Actinopteri; order Clupeiformes; family Clupeidae; genus Sprattus; species Sprattus sprattus. Next base: position 9,770,910 of record NC_137918.1, read on the forward strand.
AATAGTGCAACACTTTTCAGTGTGTTTATTTTCGGGGAACAAATTTAAGAAATACTTCTAAATTAATAGCCTACATCTAATCTGTGCACCCTTCCCAGCTAGAGAATTTACAACAAAACATTTAGATTTAGATTTCTGCTCTAGGTTGAAGCAAAAACATTTTTTTCCAGAGGATTTTTTTGCAACCAGGAAGTGTTAAAATGCTACCATTAAAAACTACAAACTTCCGGTCGAAAAAACGATAGAGGAGAACATACCTTGGGTCATTTCTCTGATGTTGAGGTGAGTCGATCGCGAGGAGGAATAGGTCACGCGATTTGAACTTGAAGAAGGCGAAGGTGTTAGTGAAGTTGAGATAACTTCGATCCTGTACACTCAAATTTATATTTTACTGTACTGTCAGTTACAGCATTTTACAGCTATGACTTCGTCAGTAGGTAAGTATTGTTTAGTTCGAGTTTAGCTGTTTTCCCCTCCTGTAACTAGCTCGTTAGCTAGCTAGCAAGGTAACGTTAGTCAGGAAAGTAAGGTCGATTGAGTTGGCACCTTCCAACGTAGATATTATTTCGTTTGCTTAAGGTCAGCTGACGTCAACTAATCAAATTACTTTTGGGCATAGCTCCCTATTTGCATACTATAGGGAAAATCGTAATCAGCTAACACCAAAAGCGATAGCTAGCCAAGCTATTGGCTAACGTTTCATGCCTAGACACAGGAATTCCTGTCTATTTTTACACATTCCTAGCCAACGTTCCAGTTTGCTGACCTCAGCTAGGACACATTTGCAGTAATCTGTTCTGACTCCGTATTTTGTGCTCAGGCTTCTCCCTGGATGATATCCTGAAGTTGTCTTTAAAACAAGGTAAGTTAGTTAGATTTAAAGTTAGAATCATAGTAAATTGGTGTAGAATTGAAATTATAATGCTTTAAACCTACTTGGAAACTAGCTATATAGGCCTAAACGAAATCACTCTTATTGGAGACACCATGAAAACGTTCAAATACCTTTGAAACAGAACGTTCTTGTCATTCACTTAATGTTGTAATTGTTATTAAATACTTAAACGTATTATTGTGTTGGAACAAACATCACAGCAAAGCAACACTTCTTTCACCTCAGTCCTGTAAGTGTGCTTTCCCACTGTGCTCCAGAGACCTCCAGTCAGAGTAATAATGCAGTGGTACTGGAATTTCTTAGTGAGGGTTCAAGATCCATGTGTATTTCATCTTATTACATTGGATTTCTGTCAGTTCTCACCTCACACTCAATCCGAGTCACAGCACCAAGGCAGCCTGCATTGTGTGATGTATAGGCTTGCACCAGACTTCAGACTTACCAGCAAGGAACAACCCTGATTAGGCCTTAAAGCAGAAATACACTGATCCAATTTCAGTTCCAACCTGATTCTGTCACTTGAATTTGGATATCTGCCAATAACGCTCCCAGACGAAAGCTGTTTTTGTTATTAATATTGTCATTATTATTGTTGGTATTATTAATATTGTTGCTGTTGGGGGAATTATGTGTAAGGTTACATGAGGCTGAAGTAAACCACACAGCACAGAAATGGTGAAAAGAAAAGTATGTTATTTGTGTTGTCTTTTCTTTTTAGGGGGGAGGAATGTGTTGCTTTTAGACTGACTGGCTTAGCCAGATTCACTTGCTCGGTGGTTTTACACAGTACACTTTCCTTCACAATGGCCTACCCCATCCACAAGGGGGCACCAGCTTACTTCTAGGTTACCTCTGGAGGTAGCTATATATGCTGTGTTCATGAGACGTAGGGAATTGGGAAAATACATGATCAAACCTGGTCGGGTTGGATTTTTTGCTTGCAAACTCATGCAGAAAATCAGTGACAGGATTTAACCGACTACAATCATGGCGTCCGTCATGACAGTAATATTACAAACGCTATTCAATTTCTTTCAGGTTATTTACTAATGTATGTGATATATTTGCATTCCTAATGTATTGGTGAAGTTTTTAAAGACATTTTCAATAACTTATATTAGCCTATGATTGAAATGAACATGACTGGCTATTAATATGATACAAACAAACAAAAATACAAATAATGTTACATACTTCAGAGGCCATGAAGGTGGAGACATGTTGCTGTGGGCATCTATATTGTTTTCAGAGTTGATCAGGAAAACATGGTGTTACGGCCCACCTTGGGCACTAAACAAAGAATTGAGGTCCAGGCGAGAGGTAGAGTTAACCAGGGGTATTTATTAATTCCCGCACAGGACAAAAGACCCGAAGGCCAAAAAAGGTGAGCTCTCACGCAGGAGAGCGAATTTGAAAGAGGTAACGGAGGCGGTGGCGAAGCCGAGACCAGTCACGCAGTCCTTCCGTTGGTGGTTGAGAGAGACAGCTCAGGTGGGAACTGGGCTCTTAAATAGGGAACGCCAGGTGCGCCTGATACACAGCAATCAGCCTGGAAAAGACGGACAAAAAGGGTGAAAGCAATAACTGCCCCAGCAGGGGGTGCTAAAAATAAACATCAAAATATGAGCGTCCGTAACACCCTCCCACCGAAATGGTGGCTCTAGCCAACATAAATTAGCTGCAGGTACAGGAGGAATACATCCACATTAACATTCAAACCCACAAGTCCTAGATGTTTACAAAAAAATATCTATCTTATTGAAAAACACAGAAACAGTTAAGCAATTCCTAACTTGGGACTCAAATTAGGCGTTTACCCGGAACACTTTCCCAGCCCGTCAGGTATTGCCAGTGCCAGCAGAAGCGTTTCTCTTTTCGAGCGTCGGACAATCCACCACTAGGTGACCGGGTTTCTTGCAGTAATTGCACTTAACGTCGGAGCTCGGACTCTGGAAACAATCAGTTTGGCGTGGGCTACCCTCAGACAGCGAGCTTACCCTGTGCGAGGTCTCAGTCTCCCGCAGCCGGCCGCGCATCCCAACTGTATGAGTGAGCACGAACTCGTCCGCTAAAACAGCGGCTTCCTCAAGGGTCGTAGCTCTTTGTACATTGACATACATAGCGACGGTGTCGGGGAGACAGTTTTTAAATTCTTCAACCAGGACTAGCTGACAGAGTTGCGCGTAATCAGCCACATTCTGTACAGCGCACCAACGTTTAAACAACTGCTCTTTCTCTCGAGCGAATTCTACGAAAGTCTGTTCATCGGTCTTGCGAAAGTCTCTGAAGCGCAACCGATAGGCTCCGGGTACCAGCTCATATGCTCGCAGGATGGCACTTTTTACTCCCTCATAGTCTGCACTCTGTTCCACCGAAAGTAAGGAGTAGACTTGCTGGGCCCTCCCTACCAACACACATTGGAGGAGGAGCGGCCAAGCAAACCTGGGCCAAGACAACGAAGTCGCGACGCGCTCGAAGTGGACAAAGTGAAGCTCAAGTGGTTCATCTAATCTAGGAATGATACCTTCCTCAACTAGACCAGTAATTAAGGCACTCAACGTGGTATGCTTTTTACGCCGTACATCGTAATTAAGAGTAATATTATAATGAGCGGCTACCTCGACCAGCTGATCCTTCGTTAACTGTTTCAGTAACGCCACATCAGGTTTCTCAATAAACTCTTTTACAGACGCCATCACGTACACTGAATTACCTTATACAAAAATATGATTTAACCCTAGGTTAGACCAATGCTCTCTGGAAGTGTGCCCGCAAACGACACACGGGAAATCTAAACGATTTCGGAAGCAGCCCGTAGCTACTGAATTAAGCAAAGCTTAAGGAAGTGGCGTTAAAACCACTGGTGAAGTGTACCGCAAATCAATCTATGGTGAAACTTGACAAAGCAGCGCACGAACACAACACTGCAGAGCAATGTAACGAAGTCGTCACACAAAAATGCAACGCTCAAAAACCCCTTAACAAAGCGCTACCAAGGGCAACGCGGAAATTTTACAACAAAGCGTAAAACACGCAAAAAGTCAGTCAAGTCACAGCAACAAATATCAGAACACGCAGTGTAACCAGAACAGTGCATTTAACCGGATCAGCAGAGTTCCCCCTCCCTAAACTGGAAACTCTATACCTGAACCTAGTCTTCTGGCCGTACTGAGCTCGAGGCCTCGAAAGCCCCCTCCTCAGATATTGCCCGAAAAAAAGGTGGAAAAACAGGTCGGTCTTCCTGTAGAACTCTACTTAAACGGGATGCACTTACCTTGTTCCGTACACTCGCAAAAATCTATATAAGTCACGACGAGACGAGACTAGAAAAGGCCGAATTCAAAAATCTTATGACAACTAAGTCAGAAGACACGGATTGAGCCCCCAATCAATTCCTGTTACGGCCCACCTTGGGCACTAAACAAAGAATTGAGGTCCAGGCGAGAGGTAGAGTTAACCAGGGGTATTTATTAATTCCCGCACAGGACAAAAGACCCGAAGGCCAAAAAAGGTGAGCTCTCACGCAGGAGAGCGAATTTGAAAGAGGTAACGGAGGCGGTGGCGAAGCCGAGACCAGTCACGCAGTCCTTCCGTTGGTGGTTGAGAGAGAGCGCTCAGGTGGGAACTGGGCTCTTAAATAGGGAACGCCAGGTGCGCCTGATACACAGCAATCAGCCTGGAAAAGACGGACAAAACGGGTGAAAGCAATAACTGCCCCAGCAGGGGGTGCTAAAAATAAACATCAAAATATGAGCGTCCGTAACACATGGGTTTCTAAAATCAAAATATCCCAGATTTGGTTTCCCGAGTTTACAGTCATCTTGAATGCAACAATAAAGTCCTGAAGCAAGCACTAATTGGGGACACAATTAGCATGGTGAAGCCTGAATGCCAGTGGTTACCGTAACCAGAAAGTTGAGAAGCCTGTCTGTGAACACTGCAGGCTTGATCCCCCTGTGTGTGGATTTGACCCATGATACCGATAGTGGATCAGATCCGTCAGACTCTAGCCTATAGGGTAGGTTTCTGCAGTGGGGCTGTACACAGAGCAACCCAAATGGGTTCACTGACTTCCTGCAGTGGGAAAGGGTCAAAAGTGGGCCAGATGTTTTACAGATAGCTATGTCTTAAGTTCAGATACAAAAAAAGCCATGAATACCCTAGCAGTGTAAATTGTGTTATTAGTGTTAAGGCTGGTGGGGATGTAGCATGTAGCCTACAGTATGAACAAAGGCATGTGTTTGCTCTCATCAGAGGATGGAAAGGAACCCAAAGTGGAGGAACTCGCAGTGAAATTGAGGAGACTACAGCAAGGTATTGTGAACCAGCTAACTATGTGGCACAACTTAACTTAACATGTTAACCAATGCTTTTGTGAAGATGTTGTGTTCGTATGATGCCTTGATCAGGGGGAGGGAGCACTGTCTTCAACCTCTAACCCAGTGGCTGGGTTATAGAAAACAACCCAGAATTAGTTAAAATAACAACAACAAAATGACCCAACAGTCTCAACTCTGTTGGGTTGAAAAAGAAAAAAAAACAGAAATGTTTTAAGTGTTCTAAGTGTTTTAAGTGTTTTAAGACTTATTTCTCCACTTCTGTGTTTGCAGTGTCTTACATAGTTAATAGCTTCCTTATTTTCTGTAACATTGTTTGAAACCGCATAACTGACGTTCCACCTCCCCTGCATATTCTGTTTATTTCCACTGTTGCCATAATAATAGCCGCGCCAAGAAATTTGGTTCATGCACAGTGAGCAAGTCAACACAAAGAATAAAGTCTTTTTTAGCCTTATTTGAGTGGTTGGTGAATCATGTTCGCACAGTTCATGTCAGATTTAATTACGTATTCATGTGATGTACTGTATGATTAGTCTATGAAAAGTTACGGATCTTTCCCCATTCATTTAGATCAGAGCCTGATCCCTCCCCATTCATTTAGATCAGAGCCTGATCCCTCCCCATTCATTTAGATCAGAGCCTGATCCCTCCCCATTCATTTAGATCAGAGCCTGATCTCTCCCCATTCATTTACATTGGAGCCTAATCTCTCCCCATTCATTTAGATCACAGCCTGATCTCTACCCATTCATTTAGATCAGAGCCTGATCCCTCCCCATTCATTTAGATCAGAGCCTGATCTCTCCCCATTCATTTAGATCAGAGCCTGATCTTGTTTGCCTGAAATAGCATGAGGCATTGCCAAGATGGCTGCCAAGTGGAGAGACTTGCCTATAGGGACTCAACTAACTATTCACAGACACCTACATTTCATAGGTGTACCTGAAACTTAAGGTGGTCATGTAATGTCCCCACCTGCGCGCCACTGACATTTTTATTGTGAAATGAAATTGAGGCCACACATACATCACAGTGTGAGTCAACTGTGCATCCATGAAATGGCACCAACATTTATTTTCCTGACTTCAAATCCCAAAATAGCATTTATCATGAAATGTTGTATGTTATATGGCTCAATCAATCACTCTCCACATTACTTGTTGTCTTGCAAAACAGACTACCAGTTTTGCAGTTCACTTCTGAAGAGATCAAACCCAAACATTGAAATCCCAAAATATGATATGGTGTTGTGAGAAATTGTCTGTTACACCATAGACATTTGTTTGAATTATTTTGAACTTCTTCATATGTGTTTTTGTGTACATAGCTAGAAGAACTCTGGAAGAGGCACTGTTGGAGGTGCAAATACTCAAAGGCTCATTAGAACAAGAAGAGGAGACCTGTGAGTAACATAATATATATGTTTGTGTGTGTGTGTTTGTATGTATGTGTGTGTATGTGTGTGTGTTTGTTTGTGTGTGTGTGTGTGTGTGTGTGTGTGTGTGTGTATTTATGGTACAGCCACATTACATACTTTTGTTATCTAAAGAGAACCTCTGTTTCCAGTGTGCTCAGAGGCCTTTCAGATAGATGTCATCCTTAAAGAGAAGAAAGGTATGTTAAGCATTTTCGGTTTATTCACTGTTTCCTAAGGTACCTTATGAGTTCCAGAGAACTTTTCTGTACACAGACACAGACACACACACACACACACACACACACACACACAGACACACACACAGACACAGACACACACACAGACACACACACACACACACACACACACATACACAGATGGCTACATGCTACTTTCTCTAGCCTAGTCACTCCAGATACAAACAATACAAAAATAATACATTCTTATGAAATGGCGTTGCATTTTACTTGAACATGAGATTACACAATCACATGAAATCAACATCACAGCAGTTCTGTGTGGAGGAATGGGTCAAAATTCCCCCAAGTCGATGTGAAGGACTGATCAACAGCATATAAACCTATTAGGGTATCAAATACTTTAACTAATGTAACTAGGTAATTTAATTCTTGAACTGACAATCACCATAGCCAAACACAATAATTATGTAGTGTGCTGCACTATCTGCCATTGTGTCCTGTCCTGTCCTGCTGACTTTAGTGAGTTTTATTTAAAAAATGAGACTACTAATTAATTTGCTAAACAAATCAAGATAAACTAATTCCATTCGTTTAAGGTTTCTTCAACCCCATTGCATAATTTACTGAGTAGCCTACATTACACTAGGATATAGAAAGTGGGTGTCTCTGCTCTAGCTGTAGGTTTAGTCAAGTTCTTTTTGTTATGAGTGCAAATACTATTACATGCAATATTTACATCTGAGATACTGATGCACACCATGTGTCACTAAGACAGACTGTTGTGTGTGATGATCCAAACACACATTGAGTGCAGTTGTAAAAGGTGTCTGTAAACAGAGTAAATAATGCTTATTAAAATTCCCTTTATCAAACCACATAGTGTTTTTCAGCAAGAGCTGATTGTAACTGTTATGTCAAGCCTATGGCCGTGTAAATAGATGGGTTGTTCATTGACCTGTGTCTGTCTGTGAACCCAGAGTCCCATAGAATACTTCAGTTCAAGTGTGAAGAACTGGACCAGGAGTCTCAGAGGTATGTGCATAGGTCTGTTTGCCTTTATGTTACAGAACTGCATAGTTCTGTTTGCCTCTATGTTACAGAACTGCAGCTACATTTCATTGCTTGAGGAAGCGCCTAAGTGCATGTCTGCCTTGTGTTCTTTAAAGGCTGCAGGAGCAGAACAAGGAGAAAGAAGAACTGGTGGAACAGTACCGATACCAGATACAAGAAGCCACACTCAAGCACCGCAAAACAAGGTAACAATAAATCCGTTTTAGTGCGCCATCTGCATCTGAACGCACTAGCTAGATGACAGCAAGCAATGCAGAAATATTAAATGAACTATCGTGCACCATTCAAATGAAATGAAATGTTCATCCTGAATTGTGTTGACTGAAACCACCCTTAAACTCTCATTCATTTTTAAAATGTATTGGAATTTGAATTGAGAAAGAAAATGGGAGGTAGGATTTTTTTTTTTTAACTAAAAACAGATGAAGTTCAGAGGATTTTATTTACACATACAATATAGATGGAATGTTTTCAAATTGTTCTTGTTTCACCTTTTAAAAGGGATTCAGTATTTTTTTTCCTCATCAATCTACATACAATACTGCACAATGCTAAACCAAAACAGGCTTCATAATGTATTGTTTCGAGGTGCTTCAAGTCGAGGTTGGAAAAATAAGGGTGCCATTTAGGGAGCAGTTAAAGATACATATCGCACTTCTAGCAAAAAGGTTGTTCATTTAAACTCAACAGCCAATTCAATTACACATCTCCCTTTGACAATGTACTGATTGGTTGGAATAGTTTATGGCTCGACCACTATGTTTGTTTCCCATTTACAGAATCAGGACCGTGTACAAACATCATATTTCTTTTCTTTTTTCAAGTGCACACACTAAAAAAAAAAAGAAATGGTGTGTTGGATAGCGGACTGCATCTTAAGTAAAAACTAGGATGTTGAAGAATGGGTCAACTCAATTTGTGCCAGCTATACTGAACATACAAATATTTCTGTCCTCAAAGATCATTTTTTCATTACTCAATATGATTAAAAAAGTATTCATTCAGTTCAGTGTTGATTTATTCAGTGATTAAAAAGTGTGCATGTGTATTCAAGTCTCACATGACATGTGTGGCAGGTCCCACTTACTGCTTCTTTGAATTACAGTCCATTGAATTCCCTCCGGTCATTCTAATTGGTCAAGGCCAGTTCAGTTTGAAATCCACCTCATGAACTGAAAGTGGGGGCACTTCTGAATTATGCACAACACTGGTTCAGATACAGCCATTATTCAGTCCATTTTCACAGATGTACTATAAAGATGAACTGTGAAGGCAGGGAGAAGGTTTAAAATACCTCTCTTGGTGGCATGTTATGGGTGGAATAAAAGCTGTTACCGATCAAACACTGGCGACATTTGTTTCTACATTTTTTTTCCCATCAGGATGAAGTTTGAGAATCAACTGCAACAGTTGATGGTTCAACACAAAAGTCTCTCCTCTATGTTTGTGAGTTGTCTTGAGTTCATTAAATATCTGATTGAATATTCGGGTGGTTGTATGTGTGAAAGAGGGTCATTATGCCTCTTGAATGTTCTCGTCAGACACCTGAGAGACTCCCGGCAGAGATCATCACTGTAGAGAATGCTACACCTCAGCTCCTAAAAGCAGGTCAGGATTATTCGGCCACTTCCTGTTCCTGGTCTATGTTCCGTCAAATCACTTAGTCAGATACAGTACCAGTCAAAGGTTTGGACGCCTTCTTATTTTTTAAGACGGTTTTTTTTTTACTTTTATTATTTTCTAGATGGTAGATAACACTTTTTTTGTTAAGTACATCATTCCATATGTGTTCTTTCGTAGTTTAAATGTCTTTCGGTATTAATCTACAATGTAGAAAATAATAAAAGTAAAGAAAACACTTCTCCATAACATTGAAGGTGTGTCCAAACTTTTGACTGGTACTGTATGTTACAATATTTTTTTATACCAGTGGAGTATGGTTTTCAAGTCTTACCTTGATGGCTGCAATGTTTGATAGCAAAAGAAAGATTGCTACTTTTGGGTGTTGCACACTAATATGACACAAAGACTGTAGAAGCGGTTTTACTTGTCTGGTTACCTTTTCACCTTTTCATGAATGTAATGGGTGTGCTTTTGTCTTTTTGTGCTCATGCAGAGAAACTCAGGATGGAGCAGCTGGTTCAACAGCAGGAGGAGCTGAGTGACATTCACAATGGAGCAGGGCAGTCAGATATGGAGCTGCTTACCACAGCGGTGTGAGTGTCGGACACACTCCAGCACACATTCACAGTGTGTGAGGCTCTCACTAACACTTCCAGAGAATTTGAGCAGTCTGATGAGCTACCGTGATCAAACGCTCTGGGTTCCTGCAAATGTTCTTTTAAATGTTTGATTATTTATTCTATGAAAACTGCAATACAGCAATCATAATGAAATGAATACTGTTGTGGAACTATCCTGATTTTTCCAAAGGAGTAACAGGCGTATCAGTAGGTAATGGCTGTCTTTGTATGCCGTTGTTTGTTTTGAGAAGTCTGCTTTGAGAAGTCTGCTCTGTCAGAGTGAGACCTAATGCCCCACATGTCCCTCCTCTTCCTCAGTGAAGGGTGGAAAGGAGTTGCTGTTTGTCAGGGGGCACATTAAAGAGCTCTATGTGTTTGGCCCATCCGCCATGCCACCAACTACAAAATGGACTTTGCCCAAGACAAATGCAGTAGACTAGCACTCAGCCTTTAGAGTGCACTCTGAACTACCTAATACGATAAGAAGCGATACATGCAGTGGTATAGTCCAGGGTATACACAGGTATACCCACTTATTTTTCAGTCAGCATTGCATATACCCACTTCTAAAAACAGGCCGTTTATCCTGTGCTGTATGGGCTGCTTAAAAAAATTAAGAGTTTACCCACTTCTCCAGGGACCACTACACCACTGGATACATGAATATGAGCACAGAACAGGTGGAGACAGCTGACATTTGTAGACAATATTGAGCTCATTGACGTCTAGCAGCCATGTGTACAACATGCAAACTTCCTACCTCCTAAGGCTAAAAATGTGTAACTGTAGCTTTCATCAGCCAACACAAATCTGAATAACATCCTATCACAACCTTGTGGTCACAAGATTAGATTACCTCTGCCACAACATACCTCAGTTTTAGCTTGGGTTAAGAACATCCTTAACCAGTTAGCCACCTGCCCATTGAACTGCTATACATACAAAATTATGTTAACTCAAATATTTTTTTACTGTAGAACTGTTAAAAAGAGTGTATCTCTTATGACAAAAAGACATTTTTCAAAGGAAATATAAATGACCAATAAGTCATTATATTATATGGCCAACAACAGGAAATACATACGTCTCTCCCATTCATAAATAAAAAAAATGACACTAGTCTTATATGTAGAATACACTACTCCAGGGACACACATAAAAACTATACACACAAACACACAAAACTTGTTACAATGGAAAGACCATTTAATTGAATTGACTTTTTTTCTCTGCAAAAGTGTGACATATAAAACAACTGCTGCTCTTTCCTTAACTGTTCAGGTTCTGTTCACTGTCAATGTCAGAGTCCATGTTTCATTAGTCTGATTAAGAACATTTATCAACAAAAACACTAAGACATACTAAGACCTGCTGGGGCACTTTGATATTAAAAAGTCAGTCTAGCAGTTATTTTGTAAAAGTTTTTGATACAATCTTACACTCTGTTTGTGGTCCCTCACTGCAAAGGGCAGTTACCTTTCCTTTAAACATCACTGAAAGTTAAAAAGTGCATAGGCAGTCAAGTACCAGAAGTTGTGTGGAGGAATGCTTTATATTGTGCCTTTGAATGGCAAGGTTGTCCCTGAGTGATGAAGGTGCAGTCACTGCTTTCTCTCATAAGGAACATGTCCACCACTTACTGCTTATTCAATTACCAACCACAGATCAGTGTCCAGCCCTTGTGTTCAAGCACACATCTGTCCTGTTTAATTGCCTAAAAGTCAAAAGAGCTGCATCATGAACCATTATATTTACTTCTCATAAACTCTCTTAGTGTTTTCTTGTACTTGCAGTACCCTCTCTCTCTTGTACAATTATGTACCTTTCTCTTTCCAAGTCTGTGGTTTAACTTTGCCAAAGATTTTCAAGACTTTCCAGCCTTATTTGGCTTGCTTTGAGAGCAGTGTTCATTGGCACAGGACCTAGGTAAACTTAGCTGTGTGTGTGTGTGTGTGTGTGTGTGTGTGTGGTGGTGGGGGCTATGTACATATGGGCATGTCGTTTTGTTTTCATTGTCAATATTTTTGAAAAAGTACTCACACCTTCCAGTCGCTGGTGAGTGTTTGCAGTAAACCCTACGGTGCATCCATGTGTTTCGGTGTGTGTGTGTGTGTATATACTGTATATACTATACGTGTGTGTGCACACAAAGTCCGAGCTGTGTCAAATACAATAGTCCTGCTCCCAATAAGGGAAGGTTGAGTGGACAAAAGAGGCTTTTGTTGGCACTGTCAGGATGTAGTATCTGACCTCAAACATCCTTCACACTGCAGGTAATACAGTTGTGCTGGTGGGTGAATGTTCAGAGGATCCAGATCCAGGGTGGGTTGATCTTTGGAACTACTATTTTAAGTATTTTCCTTGGTTATGTTACAATAAAATGTTCGTATCATTGGGATAGATTCCTGGTGGATAGTTTCCTGATGAAAGGTTTCAGCTCCTTGCTCTGCTATCCCAGGCTATTCCCCATCTGTCAAAAGGAAAAAAAGACAAATATGTGAATGTATGGCCATCTCTAAGTTCTCCTTCCAACCCTGTAAACTGAATAATGCTTGTGATCTATTAAGTTACTCTGTACCATTACAAAAAGTAAGTGAACACTGAACAAATGTTCCATGTACACCAGTCTTGTTTTAGAGGCGGGAACTGAAATCTAGGCCACAAAATCAAAGTGGCCCTGAGTTCTCCCCTACTCAGTAACCTAACACTATTGACAGATTGAAAGACTATTCCCTAAAAGGAGTGCAGACACACAGATATCCTCTTAGAGCCTAATTCACAGAAGCTTTTTGATGAGTGACAAAAGGACTGCTTTTAAGGGGCTATGACACACGTGGTATATTCAAGTAACCCTTTTAAGCACACAACAGATGAAACTAGCTACTCTGGATATAATACACAAACTACAATTATTGTTTATTTAAAGAGATTATAGATTTAAAGAAACTACAGGAAATAATTCTTCACTCCTTTTTCTAATTAAGACCCTCTTATGTGTTTTTATGTATTGGCTTATTGCTCATTTAAGTGCAACACTCCTTGTTCTGAAACAATACCTCAAAACGGCTGTACACTTTCTTTTCTTTTCGCATGCTCTCAATTCTCTTCAGCAGAGAATCTCGCTCCTGGGGGGTGGCGGGAGTCCGACCAAACCGGGTTTTGCTTTGGTATCGGAGAGAAGAATCTATCTCCGGTTGGGATGTTTCGCCAGCTTTGTCACTGCCCCCAACACTCTCAGCTGCGTCAGTCTTCTTTGCCAGTTCTCGATTCTGACTGTTGGCAGAAATTTGCTCCAGGATCACTTTCGTGTCATCCCTGAGGTTGCTGCTGTAGATCACATTGGAAGTGGAGGATTGGTAGCGAGACTGGCTTGGCTTAGTCGGTGCCTTATGGTTCTCTGCAGAGGCTGCACTGGTGTCTGAGGACTTTTTATCTGGAGTCTCCTCTTTGATTTCTGGAACTGTTTTCATGGACTTACTGTCTGAAGACAGTGCTCCTGATGTCTTCTTCTCACCTTTTGGTCCAAGTAAGCCCTTGAGTCTCTGTGTCTGCTTCTTGAGGAAGTCGAGAGCTTTGGTGTCCTTACCCTCTGTGCCTAGAGTGTTAAGTGAGGTGTTGGAGCCGTGGCGAGTGAGGCTATCACGTGATTCGGAGGAAGTCACGCTAGATGAACTTTGGCTACGGGACTTCTTCATTTCACTCTTCTCTGCATCTGTGGCATCCGTCAGTATGTCTTCATCGGCTGACACACGACGTGACGAGGAGGTGTTTTTAAAAGACTTCAGTGGGTCCTTTCTGAAAAACTTGGGTGAGGGGAAGGGCTTCAAACTTGTCTTTGCCTCAAGGCTTTCCTCTTTCTTGGTTGCGCTGCTTTTGTTCTGCTTATCTATATTTAGCCCTGTTGCCACAGGAGGCTTGTCCGTCTGTGCCTTTGTGACATCTGGCCCTGGGGCCAAAGGCTCTGCATGGGTGACCGTAACTTTTGGAAGTTTATCGGCAGTCTTTACAGTATTTAAGAGATCTGTCTTTTTCAGTGCTGGTTTGTGACTTGTGTCCACAGCAGGGGATTCTGCAACTGGTTTTAATGCTTTTCGTTTTGCGGCAAGATCTTTGAAATACGAGAGTCGGCTCTCGGGATCATTCATGTTCAGGGTAGAGGGCTTGTCTTCTGGTTTTGCAGGATTTTCTGTCGCTTTTTCTTCAACCGTGATGGTAGCTTCCTTCTTGTTTCTGTTAGCGTCCTCTTTGGTGCCCTGGTTGGGTTCAGTGGATTTGTTTGAGGTCTCAGCAGGTGCAACGGCTTTGCCCTCTGAGTTTTTGGGATCTGATAAGTCTGAAGCTTGTGTCTTCTTGTGCTTGCTCCAGTCAAAGGGTTCCCTTGATAGAGACCTTCTCTTTTCCAGGATTTCAGCCACTATAGACGAGGTTCTAATTGGGTTGCCCTCCTCCGTTTTGTTTGTGCCCAGCGTTGAGGTGTTGTGCGTCTCTAATGTTGAGTTGAAAATGAGTGACGAACGCAGACGAGAGCTCCTTTGTAGCATTGGGTTGATTCGGGACCGGAAGGATTCATGTTTGGTCAGGCCCAAGTCCCTTGTCTCAGCCTCTCCCTCTGTTCCCACAGAACTAAGAGACTCTGTTGACCTCTTCATATCTGTTGTGGCGAGGTCCTTGGAACTGTCCTTGAGGATAGGTTTACCATATCTTGGGCGAAGGTCCAGTTTGGGCCGGAGGGGGTTGCCGGGAGCCTCCTTGGTGTTAAATCGTGTTATGGATGCCTCCTTGCCATATGACCTCCCGTCTGAGTCGTGCTGGACTTCTTCGAAAGTGTCAGGTCCGAGAGGTTCATGCAAGCCCTCCTCCCCTGCATCCTCACATGTACTCAGGTAGGAGCTGATTCTCCAGTCCCTCATTCCCTGCTTCACGTCGGGGTCCTTCCCCACACGATCCTGCGATGCCCCAGGAAACTTTGGTTGTTTTTGATCTGGGGGGTGAGTCTGTGTGGGGGACCTCTCGCATGCATATGGCTGTCCCACTGTGGGCCTCTTGTGGCCTGTTGGATCGTAGTGCCCTACATGCGGTTGAGACTGTCCAGGGTTAAGATCATCAGAGGAAAGGGCATTGTAATCAGATGGTGGCTCCAACTCAGGCAGGTATCCAGATTCAGAGTGATGGTCCCCCTGCTGCAGAGCACGACTGCGCAGCTGCTCATAACAGCCCTGGCCGGTGCCCTCCGCCTGGTAACTGTGCTTTTCCCGCTGGTAGTGCTGTTCCATCTCGTCCAGGTTGCCCATGACACGTTGTTTCATGTATACACGGGAGGAAGAGTAGCTCTCCTGGGTTCCCTCAGCATAACTGTGCCTCTTGAAGGAATTCCTCTCCATCTGCTGTGAGGCCATGATGGAGCGACCCTGTTCCTGAATGTTCTGCTGCATACGGAACTGCTGGGAGGAGTACTTTGAACTGTGCTGCTCCAGTGTATGACGGAATGGATCCTCCCGTCTGAAGGGCAGTCCGGAATCCATGCGGTCTCGTTGAAATGAAAATGCAGAGTGCTCCGCATGGCGAAGGAAGCTACTTGGCTGGCGCATGGACTGGGTCCTCTTTAAGCCTGACTGGTTGCTGAAGTACCCATCAGCGGGTACCAGTGCATTTTCCACTACCAAGGGCTGGGACTGGGCAAAGAGGATCCGAAACTCCTCGTCAAAGGTAGATACCAGCTCCCCCAGGAACAGATGAGCAATGCAGCGGTGTATCTTCTCAAAAGACCACATGAAGCTGTCAACACACAAGTTTTTACTCATTTACTGTTGGTTATATTGTTATGAGACTGTTTCCTCAAATATAAGCATGATAGAGTAACAAAACTGAAACTAATAATGTAAGTTATGCCTGAAATAGTAACATGGAACAATCTATAAACTTGTCTAGTGTAGAGCGAAAGACATCCATATGATCACATACTGAAATGGATTCACTGTCCAGGAATGTATTTGTGTTTTATGCAGTAGAACGCATTGATTAGGATTAAATCATGAAATAAATTAAATTTGTACAATGTTAAAAATCATTTGGAAAATTCCAACTTTACAGGTATACTGTACATAGGATACTGTGAGAGAAGTAGTGTGCAGGGTCTGTCCTTACCTGTAGTTTCCACTGAGCACAGCTCTGCAGTCAGTCATCAGGAAACGGTCCATCACCTGACCTTTAAATGACTTCCCAGTGCGGCAGAAATACGTGACACCTGCTACTGTCCGTACTCGCATCATCTACAACACAAACATGATCTATAATGTGAACAGGAATGATAAAGGGCATCATAATCTCACCGGTCTTTGTAAATCTAAGCCTTCTGTAGAACCACGTGAATAGAGTGTAAACAACAGGCCCATACCAAACACTTTAAATGCCATTTGAGTAAAGACATTGCAATAAATAAAGGGGTTATAGGTAATTAAATGCTAACGCTAAAGTCTTAGTATGATGGTTAGTTATCATGATCATCTTTCCCTGTTTAAAATGAACTCATGTTTTTCTGTTGTGGTGCTACTAGGGATGCAAATTATCGATTAATTCATTAATCATTAGTTGATAATCTTATCGATCGACTTTCGATTAATTGATAAGCGGCGTTTTTCACCTGAGTTTCAGTGCTTCAATAGGGCCTTTACAAATATCAGATAAATAGTTGAGTTATTATATTACATTACATTATGATAATTATATTCAATTCTATTCTATTCTATTATACATTCCTCAAGTAATTATGCATTAGGAAAAGAAAGCAGAAAAGTTTTTTTTATGGTATAACAAAATACATTCTTTAATTTAAAACAAAGAAATAAATTATGGACTGGCTCAGTTCTTGCATTTGAAACAGACATAAAAAAAAAAAGAATAGAAGAAATTAAATAGAGAGCCAAACAGAATATTATTGAGCCTATCTTGTAACTATATATGTAATCTTGTATCTAACTTGTGGATAGATTATGAAGAAACTGCATCTAGGCTATTACAAGCTAAATAGCCAACACAACTCTCTGAAGTTTAACTCGCGCTCACGTTAGTGAGGGATAGAGTAGTTACATTCTTAATGGCAAGCCATCAGGCAAAGGTAAGCTAGCCCGCTAACGAGCTAGGTATCTAACATAGAAATAATTCTATGGGTATCTAATATCATTAAGCCTGAGTGAGCTAGTCCGCTATCAAGCTAAATAGCCAACTCAACTCTTACTTACTTACTAGCTAACTCTCATGAGCCAAACTCGCGGGCACACGTTAGCGCGGGAGTAGACAGAGATATTCATATTCATAGCAAGGTGAGCTAGCCCGCTAACGAGCTAGGTAGCTAACTCTATGAAGTCTAGGTGAGCTAGCCCGCTAACGAACTAATAGCTAATCTGAGTTTTAAGACTACAGCCTTAACTCGCGGCAGTAACCAGGTGAACTGGTGGTGCCATGCAGGACAGCAGCATGCACAGTGTTCAAATGATAACTGAGTGAGCTAGTGGAACTATTGTATTTCAATACCGCATTACACAGAGAACATTTGACTTCTTTGCCTGAATTAACAATGTTGAAGTGGTCCCACACCGCACTTCTTTTCCCTCGCTTCATTTTGTTTTCAACCAGTCTCTCACGCTAGCGCCCTCTAGCGATTAATCGTGATTAATACATTTTGATCGAGCAACCTCTTAATAGACAATTAATCTAAAGTCGATGAATCATTTGCATCCCTAGGTGCTACCCATCATGCCTTATTTGAACAAAAAGCTAATGTAGCTTTTAGCATAAGACCCAGCATGCTTTACTTTACTATGACCAGTCACCGGGAACTGAGCACTTAGCCGGCAACATGTGTAAGGAAAGCAACAAATATGTTTTTGCCTATGAGTCATGGCAACTTATCTTCTGGACAATGGCCAGAGTAAAACTCACATGAATCATCTCCAGGTTTACTTTGCAGCTTGTCACCATAGAGACAAAATGGTGAGAATTATGTTCGTCTAAAAGGATGTAGACAGGTACGTGGCGGGCAGCTGCATCCAGGAGATCAGCAAAGAGGTCAATGTCAGTGAACACGTCCATGACCACAGCAATGACCTGCCAAGCACATCACAAGAAAGACATTTAGACTAGGCAACTTCAATTATTTAAAAACACAAATAAGGCCTCCCAAGTTGCATTTCTGCTTATCTTCAACGAGAGATTTCAATCTAGAATTCAAACAATGAAATTGATCAAAACAGATCTAGTACAATGTGCCTGAGTGAGAACACATTCATAAATGCACCCTTTCTGGTAATTGTATAAAGGAACTGAATACATGTATTGGACACGTGTGAGGGTTATAATGGTATACAGTACCTTTCGTAAGTATTCACCCCCTTGGATGTTTTACCCTTTTATGGCTTTTATAAATCAGTCATGGTCAATATAAGTTGGCTTTTTGGACAAAAAAATTCACAAAATAGCTCTCTTTAATGTCAAAGTGAAAATATATTTCTACACAGTCATGTAAATTAAATACAAATATGTAATGAAAATAAGTGATTGCATAAGTATTCACCCCCTTTATCACCCCCTTTATATAGACTGACCTAATTCAACAGAGGTCCAGCCAATTGGTGCTAGAAGTCTCACAATTAGTGATATGGGGATCAGTGTGCAGTAAATGTGTCTCAAGTGATTGTAGTATAACGACACCTGTGTCTGGAAGGTCTATTCACTGGTCAGTATTCAGTAATCAGTATTCCTGGCTACTGTTACAACATGAAGACCACAGATCACCCTAAGAAACTCAGAGAAAAGGTTATTGAAAAGTACAGGTCAGGGGAAGGATACAAAAAAATGTCCAAGGCACTTAACATCCCCTGAAATTCTGTTCAATCCATCATCAAGAAACGGAAGGAATATGGCACATGTGTAAATCTGCCTAGATCAGGCCGTCCTTACAAACTGAGTGACCATGCAAGAAGGAAACTAGTAAGAGAGGCCACCAAGACACCTATGACTACTCTGAAGAAGTTTCAAGCTTCAGCAGCTGGTATGGGAGAGACTCTGCATACCACCACTGTTGCCTTGGTTCTTCACCAATCAAAGCTTCATTGAAGAGAGCCACTGTTGAAAAAATGCTCCACTTTGGTCTCATCAAACCACAGAACCTTCTTCCACTTGACCATGGAGACTTCCACATGCCTTTTGGCGAACTGTAGTCGATCCTTTTTTTCAACAGTGGCTCTCTTCCATAAAGCTTAGATTGGTGAAGAACCAAGGCAACAGTGGTGGTATGCAGAGTTTCTCCAATCTCAACTGCTGAAGCTTGAAACTTCTTCAGAGTAGTCATAGGTCTATTGGTGGCCTATCTTACTAGTCTCCTTCTTGAACGGCCCCTTAGTTTGTGAGGACGGCCTGATCTAGGCAGATTTACACATGTGCCACAATCCATCCATTTCTTGATGATGGATTTAACAGAATTCCAGGGGATGTTTAGTGCCTTGGACATTTTTTTGTATCCTTCCCCTGACTTATACTTTTCAACAACCTTTTCTCTGAGTTGCTTAGAGTGATCTTGGGTCTTAATGGTTTAACAATAGCCAGTAATACTGATTACTGAATACTGACCAGTGAATGGACCTTCCAGACACAGGTGTCGTTATACTACAATCACTTGAGACACATTCACTGCACACTGACCCCCATTACACAAATTGTGAGACTTCTAGCACCAATTGGCTGGACCTCTGTTGAATTAGGTCAGTCTATACAAAGGGGGTGATAAAGGGGGTGAATACTTATGCAAGCACTTATTTTCATTACATATTTGTATTTAATTTACATAACTGTGTAGAAATATATTTTCACTTTGACATTAAAGAGAGCTATTTTGTGAATTTTTTTGTCCAAAAAGCCAACTTATATTGACCATGACTGATTTATAAAAGCCATAAAAGGGTAAAACATCCAAGGGGGTGAATACTTACGCAAGGTACTGTATTGATGTTGAAAGACGCCCAGGGAGAAATGAGGTCTGGAAAAACTGGCCTTATCTGCAAAGTATGCTAGGCATTCAGCCTGTCCCCAAAAGGATGAATCCCTTTTAGATTCAGAGACCAACTGGTATTTCAGTCTGTTTTCAATCCAAGCCAGTCAACTACAATGTTATTTCATAATTTTGGTGACGTTAAGCATGACACTTTTTAAAACACTATGTCAATTTCAAACACTAGTTTCAGTTCCTGCTTCAAGAAAAATTATATGTTCTATCTAACCCTAGACTACAATAATTACTGAGTCTGATTACTCATGTTGAATTGCATTTGCATGTTAATATGAGAGTTACATTTATATAAATAATTCAGTTTTATTCATATTTCCATCATATGCCCACAGCCACTTGGACGTGGCCCTTTCTTACTGGTCCCCGGATCAGAATGTCCAAAAATAGGTCAAGGTTGTTAACTGAAGTTATGCTAGTAGTCAGCATAGCAGTTTTCCCCAGTGATTAGTTTCAGTATAGAATAAAACGGCTTTTACTCAACTCAAATATTAAATAAAAATATATGATACAAGTTTATAAGTGTTTATGTAGCTGATCAGTTGACCATTATACTGTTTAAATCCATTAGCATCCATTGTGTAGCTAACCCTGTTTCTTCAGAAAGGTGACCTGCCTCACAGATCTCGGCCCTCACCTGCTGAGCACTTTTGATGAGACGCCGTGCCTGGTCCTTGATGCTTGGCATTTCAGGGTCAGAGGGGTTTACTAAGGTCGTGACCTCTGTAGGGCCTACAAATGAGTGCTGTGGCAGTGGCCAGCCCAGGTCAAGGCCTGGTGCATCAATGTCCGAGTGCATTGGCCAGTAGGTGTCGGATGAGCAATCCTCGTCTGCTTGGGGATACGTCAGCTCCAGTAAGGATCCAGAGGTGGAGGCCGGCGTCGCCTGCGGTGATTGCACAGTGCCCTTGATGTAGTCCACCTCTTTCTGGCACAGGAAGTCAACCACCCCAGCGCCCTGCAGGAATTCATAATACCCCTCCACACCATTTTCCACAAGGTGATCGATGGCCAGCCGGTACTCCTCACGGTAGTGGGGGGGGAGGTAGTTTGGGTCTAAGGGATTCTCCCCCACAGAGGAGCTCTGAGAACGATGAGCCATGCCAGCCACAGGATGGGGTGAGAGGTAGACCTGAGGAACGAGAACACACTGGATCAAAAAAGGCACAGGACAGTGTGACAGGTAGACCTGAGGACAAGAACACACTGGATCAAATAAGGCATAGGACAGGGTGAGAGGTAGACCTGAGGACAAGAACACACTGGTTCAAATGAGGCACAGGACAGTGTGAGAGGTAGACCTGAGGACGAGAACACACTGGATCAAAAAAGGAAAAACATAGACAAGTTTTGTCTGGTTTGATCTTGACCATACGTCTCAAACTAATAAATATCCAAATATAATAGCCTATATTGATTAACCTTGGCTAATCTAATAAACAATGTAGTCGTTTTGACTCTCTACCTTTGTCTGCCTAAGTACATAGAGCTATTCATTCTAGTGAAGGTCATACAAGGATTGGTGAGTGGAAGGATGGATGTGCACAAAGTTGATGTCTCTCAACATGCAGTCATGTTAAAAGGTTATTGTTATTGGATGAAAACGCCACCAGTAACGCATGCAGTCTCACTTAAGGGAAATCTTACAGCTACAATTAACAACACGACCATTCAGTGAAACAACCAAATCATGCACTCCGTTTTCACAAGATCATATACAGTATAGTTAGTCAGACCACAGAGAAAACATTAGGTGTTGGGCAGACACTTTCAAAGCACGCTCAGGCCATTCATAAGAGTATGCTGCACAAAAGTCACCACAGTAGCTCTGAAAGGAAGTCTACATATTTCGCCACACTCTGAATATTTTGACACACCCAACTCGTGGCATGCCTAAACACCTTCGGCACACCCAGTACTCTGTCCTTCAATAACCGGTCTCTGGTTAAATTGGTAAGCATTTGTGTTCAGAAATGTGAACGCACTTATATAACAACAACATCCACAATAATAATTTCCTTCACTTCAGTGCGAGTTTCACTGTAATGTATCTTAAGTGTGCATGTGTAGTTAATGGCTGCACTTGATTTAAAGCTTCGCAGTGCATGGCCAAATTTGCATAATGATTTCAGGGAAAGGAATTCATGAAGACGCTCAGAGCAATATCAGACTAAAAAGTATTTAGTACCACCCTTTGCAAATATGTCCTGAAAACCGCAATCATACCACGACACTGCTGTTGAAAGGCCTGACAGTTTGGAGGAGTTTTTTTTTCTTTTCTTTAAAAACGAGTCTAAACTGTGGTTCAGGGTTATGGTTATGTTCTGCAAAGTTATACTATTTATTTGGTTCCTTTGCTACTACTCTAGACGTGGAACTGTTCTGCCCAAAGGCCATTATGGCTCATTTCCAGTACTGCTTGTTATTTCCACCACATTTAAAATTGGGTCCATATTTTCCGCGGGTCTCTTAGTTTTGAGATTCAAAAGAAAACAGCCATATATACATTCAAAATAGAGTGTATGGATGTGTTTACCCTGCTGTCATGGCAACGTGGTCTGTGGTCTGTGCTGTGGTAGGCACAAGAGTGTGGATTACAGAGAGTGACTCATAGAGAGAGAATTCTCTTGTGACTAAGCATTGGGTGATTCACCGATGCTGCCTGAAGCAGGGAATCACTACCGTGTTCAATACAGTTCTCCATTGTATGCCCTATGGACTGCAGAGGTTATAGCCTTCAAGTTAGTTTGTCTCAAGAAGAACTTTTTGAATTGATTCAAATCTTTGATTGAAGTTGTGTTCATGTGTACACACAAACACACACTCACACCTCATTACAGCCATGTAGAAAATCTACTCACAGAAGCACCGTTTTCTCTCATATAGCCTAAAAGGTTCTCTAAGGGAGAGTGTGTGATAACAGCCTGAAGGTGAGCCTGAGGTGATGAAAACAATCATTCAACAGCCATTCATTCAGCATTCCTGTGAAAAACTGATCTTCATTCCATCAAGAGCGCCACACACTGTGGTGTTATATGAATATACAATGATGAACTAAACCATGAACATTTAACACACTGTGGTGGTACTATATACATATATATGTACAATGATGAACTAAACCATGATCATTTAACATGTGGTCTCATTGGCTTCAGGAGAGACATGTCTGTGTCAGGCAGTGGACAGTCACTGTGAATACATATTTGGAGAACATTATTCAAAGTAACATCAGTGATTCATGGAAATATTGCACGTGTTCTTATTGTTTGCATGTCTTAGGTAAATATATATTTCTATGTGCTTACATCAAAACTAAATGTGCCTAAACAGCGTAGCTTTTTCTTCAAGACCGAGCAGCACATATCAATAACAACTGACACACATAAGAAGATAGTGGTGAAGCACTAGAAAGAAAAAGTGATGAAACATTGCTTCTTTAGTGTTAGAACAACACTGATTCACTGGAATGCTCCTGTTATACTGTAGTTGCTGTGCAAGAGAAAACGGTCATTGTAATATTGTACTAACCCACATCTATTCTGAATATTTGAGGTGAAACGGTGCTCGCCCTGACTTCACATCAGTGATGACACTGGCAGTTAAGTGTGTACTCCACTCAGACTAATTACTCAGTTCCTGTTCCTCAGGGCTTTCCTGTTCTCTTGAACCCACGCACCTAATTTTTAAACATCGTGAGACCTTCCCTGCCCAAACTCAGGCACGTAGCCATCACAGGCTCACACACACATTCTCACACATAGACACACTCACACACACACACACAAACACACAGACACACTCACATGTTGGCCTTTTTATAGCAATGCCATATGAAAATGACCACCCTGCTGTGAACTGACTCAAACATACTACGATTGTTCCAGGAGAGTAAACATTCACTGTTCTGCCAATCATGCACTTGATTTCATAATATTGAGAATACATAAGTCCTTTCCAAATACAGGAGTACCCAATTATCCTAAACAACTCTATCATGCTATTGTAATCATACTTGTACTTACATACACAGAGCCAAATAACCAAGTTGATATAGTATATTACATACTAACATGTGTTAAGCCACAAAAGAATGGGTCCCAGGCCACTACACAGTTAAAAAGGTTTATTGTGACTAGCTCTGTATTATTTCCTTTATGGGCTGCCACTAAAGTCCAATGTAGTCCCTGTTCACTATCTGTTCTCCGTGCTCTAAGATCACTTTGTGTTCTCGGACCAGGTAGTGTGCTACCTGAGCTCTGTGTGGCCTCTTTAGTTACCCAGGATGCACTGCTCTCTACCTCTTATCACTTTACGAGCTCTGCTTTGTTATCATCTCAGCCTGTTTGCTAGCTGCTCTACCTCGCTCTCTGCTCCCTTTCCCCAGCAGTTATGGCGCTCTATCCTCTCTCTGCTCCCTTTCCCCAGCAGTTATGGCGCTCTATCCTCTCTCTGCTCCCTTTCCCCAGCAGTTATGGCGCTCTATCCTCTCTCTGCTCCCTTTCCCCAGCAGTTATGGCGCTCTTTCCTCTCTCTTCTATCTTTGCCCAGCAGTTCTAGAGCTCTATCCTCTCTCTTCTGTCTTTGCCCTACCCAGCAGTTATGGCGCTCTATCCTCTCTCTTCTATCTTTGCTCTACCCAGGAGGTGTGCAGCATCCTTTTCCCAGCAGTTATGGCGCTCTATCCTCTCTCTTCTACCTTTGCTCTACCCAGCAGTTATGGCGCTCTATCCTCTCTCTTCTACCTTTGCTCTACCCAGGAGGTGTGCAGCATCTGAGCGACATTGTCCAATGCATCATAGCAGAATCTCTGATCCCTTTACCAAAGCATTATGAAACAAACCCTGATAACTGAATGTGATTGGAAGACGTGATGAAATAAGTTCATAAGCCTACTGATGGCGACTAAATAATTCCAGTAAACAAAAGACAGCATCTTGTAGCATAAGATGATAAAAACAGCTTGAGCATAAGCAACTACTCATGACACGCTCGATGAGAACCTTGTTTAGATTGCAGTCTACTGACTTAAAGTTTCGATTTAATTTCAAGTTGAATATATATACAGTACTGTGCAAAAGTTTTAGGCAGGTGTGAAAAAATGCTATGAACTAAGAATGCTTTGAAAAATGTAAACAATAAATGTTTATTTTTTATCCATTTACATGGTAAGACTGAGCACAGCAACAAGACACAACGTAGTTATACTACATCAGCAGGGTCTCTCCCAGACAAAGATTTCAAAGCAGACAGGGGTTTCAAAATGTGCAGTTCCAGCTCTTTTGAAGAAGACGTTGAGGATCGTAGACGCAGTGTTCAGCCAAGGAAACTTAATGCAGCTGATGAAAAACACATCAAGCTTATTTACCTTCGAAATCGGAAGATTTCAAGCAGTGGCATCAGCTCAGAACTGGCAGAAACCAGTGGTACCCAGGTACAGACATTTACTGTCCGGGGAAGTCTGGCCAGAAGTGGTCTTCATGGAAGAGTTGCAGCCAAAAAGCTCTACCCCGACAAGGAAACAAGGCCAAGTGACTGAACTAAGCACGTAAACATAGAAACTAGGGTGCAGAAACATGGCAGAAGGTGCTCTGGACTGATGAGTCAAAATTAGAAATATTTGGCTGTAGAAGAAGGCAGTTTGTTCGCTGGAGGCTGGAGAGAGGTACAATAATGAGAGTCTGCAGGCAACAGTGAAGCATGGTAGAGGTTCCTTTCCAGTTTGGGGCTGCATTTCTGCAAGTGGAGTTGGAGATTTGGTCAGGATGAATGGTGTCCTCAATGCTGAGAAATACAGGCAGATACTAATCCATCATGCAATACCATCAGGGAGGCGTATGATTGGCACCAAATGTATTCTGCAGCAGGAACATAACCCCAAACATACAGCCAATGGGCCTCATTCTCGACCTTTTTCTGTAATTCTTCAGAAATGTTTCTTACACGACTTCGCAAAAACAACGTAAGAGAAACGCTTCCGCTGCATTCCCGCACGCTTGAAAATGTGTTCAAGCAGCCGAAGTCTTCTCAGCTGGGTTCCTTCCGATTAGCTTCTTAGATTGATGCGCGTTCTCGTGAAAGTGGATTTGCATACATACACGCCCTGCCAGCTCCTTATTAGGAGACGCAATTTTAGAAACGTGTGCTGTCGCAATCTCCCGAATCCACCTCGTAACAGGTGTTCATTAATAAGGTGGAGATATTGTATAACGTTGAACGTCCGAAGTCCGTAAAACACATTTAAGTAGTCACTTTTTTTTATCGAAAAATAGGCACCATAGGTGTGAAAACCGGTCCCAAGTACGAGTATAAATTGTAGTCCGTCCTGTCGTTCGAAATGGCCACCATAGGGGTGAAGACTGGCCACCAGTAATAGTATAAATTGCAATAAATTCATGCCTCAGTTCTTAGAGATTGAGCTTAGTGTTTATTTATTTATTCACTTACATTTGCAGTGTTCATGTCATTCACAATCAGTCTCTTAGCAGACGCGGCCTTTGTCCAAAGTGACGTACAAGGGAGAGAACAGGCAAGCTACGAGCCATATAGACCTAGTGTAACAATAAACACTACCTCGTATAATTATGACTATAAATGTGAAACGTAATTGTTAATGATACAAATATTCTCGTATTTATTATTATCATAATTATTTTAATCCGAGGATGTCTGTAGAGTTGACGTGAACGCAATCACCAACGGGTTCTCACAAATTCGCCCGTTAACCCTTTTACTGTAATACGGAGTTTTTTCAAATGTCATTCCTCAACGCGATTCCTCAAATAACCACAAGAGGGCCCGTGGAATCCCATTTGAGAAGATTCCGGTAGAGTTACGACTGCTATTTCGAGTTCTGAAAGTTGTCTGAAGTTCAGAAGAAAGCACAGAAGAAAAAAATAACGAGAATGCAAATGTTTTCATAAATGTTTCCGAAGTGGAGTTCCTTCTGAAATCCTTCGGAAAGTCTTCCCAACTGCTGTCGAGAATGAGGCCCAATGTCATTAACAACTATCTTCAGCTTAAAGAAGAACAGAAAGTCCTGCAAGTGATGGTATGACCCCCACAGAGCCCTAATCTCTACATCATCGAGTCTGTCTGGGTTTACATGAAGAGACAGAAGAATTTTAGGAAGCCTACATCCACAGAAGATCTGTGGTTAGTTCTCGAAGATGTTTGGAACAATTTACCAGCCGTGTTCCTTCAAAAACTGCGCAAGTGTATCTGGAAGAATTGATGCTATTTTGAAGGCAAAGGGTGGTCACACCAAATATTGATTTAATTTAGAATTTTCTTCTGTTCTTTCACTGCATTTTGTTAATTTATGAAGAATTGATGAAAATAAACTGTTAACACTTCCATTTTTGAAAGCATTCTTAGTTTACAGCATTTTTTCACACCTGCCTAAAACTTTTGCACAGTACTGTATGTATATAAAGACTTACTTTATGGAGGGTTAGGGTTAGGGTTATGGAGGGGCTACTTTTTTTGAGTGTAGACTACACATGACCACCAAGGGCACCTTTACTACAGCACAAGCTAAAATAAAGGCAGTGCAACTTTTTATCTCCCAATACTGATTCCAGTACCTTGACTTCACTTACTAGCCAGTATAAAACAAGCAATTCTTGCTTTTTTGCCCTTTAGTTTAAAATTATATTATGTTTACACCACAGCATCATTTTCCTAAGTGTGAAGAAGCATTCTTTAAAACGTCAATTGAAGTTGGAAACACTGGAGTGTTTGAAAGCCTTTAGACTTACATTAATGACATATTTCTGAAAGATAGTAGTTGAAAACTGTTCCTGTGTCTTTGCATATTTTTATATATGTTTTCATGCAATTGTTGACAATTAACGACTTCGTTGTAGCCTCCTCGGTTGCATCTACTCTACCTACTCCAAGTTCATTCTCGTCACTAGAGGTTAGTGATGCTATAGAGACTCTTTGCTCTACATTGAGATCTTGTCTGGATAAAGTATGTCCTCTATCCACAACCGGCTTGAAACCCTGTCAACCTTGGCTCACTCACTGATAGTATTAGTTAAGTATGAAAGGAGCTTAGAGCTGCTGAGAGAAAAAAGACGTAAATCCAGAGATGACAATGGGCCTCATTCTCGACCTTTTTCTGTAATTCTTCAGAAATGTTTCTTACACGACTTCGCAAAAACAACGTAAGAGAAACGCTTCCGCTGCATTCCCGCACGCTTGAAAATGTGTTCATAAGCAGCCGAAGTCTTCTCAGCTGGGTTCCTTCCGATTAGCTTCCTAGATTGATGCGCGTTCTCGTGAAAGTGGATTTGCATACATACACGCCCTGCCAGCTCCTTATTAGGAGACGCAATTTTAGAAACGTGTGCTGTCGCAATCTCCCGAATCCACCTCGTAACAGGTGTTCATTAATAAGGTGGAGATATTGTATAACGTTGAACGTCCGAAGTCCGTAAAACATATTTAAGTAGTCACTTTCTTTTTTTTTAATCGAAAAATAGGCACCATAGGTGTGAAGACCGGTCCCAAGTACGAGTATAAATTGTAGTCCGTCCCGTCCTTCATCATAGGGGTGAAGACTGGCCACCAGTAGTAGTATAACTTGCAATCAATGCATGCCTTAGTTCTTGGAGATTGAGCTTAGTGTTTATTTATTTATTCACTTACATTTGCAGTGTTCATGTCATTCACATTCAGTCTCTTAGCAGACCCGGCCTTTGTCCAAAGTGAGTACAAGGGAGAGAACAGTCAAGCTACGAGCCATATAGACCTAGTGTAACAATAAACACTACCTCGTATAGGCTAATTATGACTACAAATGTGAAACGTTATTGTTAATGATACAAATATTCTCGTATTTATTATTATCATAATTATTTTAATCCGAGGATGTCTGTAGAGTTGACGTGAACGCAATCACCAACGGGTTCTCACAAATTCGCCCGTTAACCCTTTTACTGTAATACGGAGTTTTTTCAAATGTCATTCCTCAACGCGATTCCTCAAATAACCACAAGATGGCCCGTGGAATCCCATTTGAGAAGATTCCGGTAGAGTTACGACTGCTATTTCGAGTTCTGAAAGTTGTCTGAAGTTCAGAAGAAAGCACAGAAGAAAAAAATAACGAGAATGCAAATGTTTTCATAAATGTTTCCGAAGTGGAGTTCCTTCTGAAATCCTTCGGAAAGTCTTCCCAACTGCTGTCGAGAATGAGGCCCAATGATCTTGGTAACTATCAGTCTGTTATCTGCCTTTTCTTCCAGTCACAAGTGCAAAAGTATTTGGCATTCTACCAAGAAATGGTGAACAATTCCACAGACAGTAGGAAACTACCTTCTACTTTTAACCGTAACCGAAACCCTCCACCTACACATTTTACAAGTTACCTCCCTCTCTGCTGATGCTACTTACTTTACCGAAAAAAGCGTTCAGTATTGAATTAATTCTTCCTCTCAATGATGCTATGCTTCTTCAGCGTAGTCACGCATGTAGTCAATGCTTGAATTAGTTCACACATCATTCAAACAGCCTCGGGTTACTCCTTTGCTTAATAAAGTTTAATTTAAAGATTCAAAGATTTGATGCATCAACCTGTTGAAATAAATCATATTACAGTTCAACTTTATGCAGGTAAAAATCTGCAGTGATTACACTTAGCTACAGCCAATTCAAAGGTGTATGTTCCCTTGGCGACCAGAAGTTTGAAATTAGCGATGACGCCTGTTGATCCCACTAGCTATTGTTTTGTGATCTGAGTAGAAAACCCTTCTGTGTGCTGTTGGTATTTACAAGAGAAGTAAGTTGTAGTATGTTACTACAAGAAGTATGTTAGTTAGCTCGCTAGTTTTAGGTGAAAACTCCAAAATGATTTATTGAATTAGCCTAATGTGGGATATTTTTTTTGCATTCCAGACTTCTGAAATATATTGCCGTATGAAGCTTATACATTAAATCCACACCCAGTACCACTCAGAAATCCCTAGTATATGTCCTAATCAAACCAAAAGAGAAAGTGCAGATATCACACTTATAAAAGAAATGGTAGACATATCAGCAATCTTTGTGAAAATCTGCATTTCCCTAATGTGGGGCGGTTCTGTCTGATACGTGGGATACTGAAATGGTTTGAAGGGTTTCCTACCCAGAGCACAAAACAATAGCTAGTGGGAACATCAGGTGTTATCGCTTATTTTATACAAAAACTTCTCAGGTCAGTTACCCTCAAGGCTAATGTGCAATCCTTGAGGCAACACCTAAAGCCTGAACCTGCGTAAAACCTCTGCTTATCACACTGTAGTATTGGATAATGTTTGAATAAGTCTTCTAAGCAAGTACAGATGTGGTCTGGGACATTTTCCAAACCCAGGGTCTCAATTACTTCCTTATATTTTTGAAACCACTTCTTCGCAACAGTGGGGTTGAACCCTGAGAGTACCTCTGGTTTGCACATGCTCAGACTTCGTCTCTAAAACCATTTTTAGTCAGCCTTTTCGTAATTTCACTGAAGCCCTTGATTCCTTTCTACTCAGCAAACTGGTAGGCTAGTATTGATATGTCCTCCATCAACAGGGAATCCACACTTGGTTGCAATCCTCTCCCCCTGTTCCACTTCATCATCCACACGCATTTATGGCTTTCTTCCAATCACATGATAAAAGTGACCATCACCTTTTACCCCGGAGATCTGAGAAATTGGATTTAGGAACATTCCAGGCCCTGGCCAACTGCCTCAGCTGAGGCACCCCACCATCCTCATCAATCTGTCTTTACTCTTCTGGCTCCCCTAGTCCTGTCCTGCCTCCACTGACCCCACCATCCTCATCAATCTGTCTTTACTCTTCTGGCTTCCTTCATCCTGTCCTGCCTCCACTGATTCAGTTACCTTCCCTGATTCTTTGCCTGCCTGCCTGCCTCTCTCTCTCTCTCTCTCTGTGTGTCCGGCGTTCAAGAGAGAAATTATATTTACAGTATATTTACACCATATTATATGTTTTGATAAAACATATAACACATCCTGATAAAAGTGTTTTTTTTTTATAAGGAATGTATACACAGTTTGTTTAAAGCTTCCTGTTTGAAGATTTTTCCACCCTAATCTAAGATTGGATATTTCAGAAGACATGCGATTTTGACCACATGGCATCACAGCTTGTGTTAACCAATAGTTTTATTGACTTCAATTAGTTTGAGGAAGACTTACACCCACTGG
This sequence comes from Sprattus sprattus, assembly GCF_963457725.1. Lineage (NCBI taxonomy): Eukaryota > Metazoa > Chordata > Actinopteri > Clupeiformes > Clupeidae > Sprattus > Sprattus sprattus. Next base: position 9,802,330 of record NC_137918.1, read on the forward strand.
ATCTTAGGTGTCCCGCATTACGGCAATTCACCCTACTACAGGCTACCATGGTCAAAGCGGAATCATGGACTTCATGGCGTACAGGTAATTGAAAGTAATGCACTTCAAGTTGTATTAGGGTTGTTGCATTACTGCTATTACTGCATTACTGGTCTATATACAATTAATTATATGAAACACATGAATCATTCTGCCACATGGAGCATTATTATAGGTTTGCGTGAATTACATTGTTGTTGAACAATTATAAAATCATGTTGTTACTACTTAATTACATAAACAATGTTTGTTTGTTGTTTTATCCATCAAGTGGGTTAGTTAAAGCAACAGTATCTGTATTGCCTGTCTGATACTCAATATGTGCAATAATGTTAGTTTCGATGCTGATACCAATCCAGTGGATCGAATTGTTGCATCTCTATTGTTACCAACACTTGGTTAGATCCTGCCATAGGATGGCATTGTCATGACTTAGCCATTGTATGGATCAGGCACTATTGAACTTGTACCTCCCTGTAGTGGTAGGGAGTGTATGAGATAGCTTGAGAAGTGAACTAGGTGTGCCTTTGTCTCGGCCCCTCCCAGATGCCTCCTGCTGATCTCGAAGTAGCCTTCAATTATAAGGTAACCTTTTAAGGTGACAGACTCAATAAATGATTATGGATTCCAGAACCTTCAAATTTCCTACAAATGGGAGGATACCTAAACACAGAAGTAGAGAAGAAAAGCACAATGCAGCCTAGACAGGAGAGCATGGGCTACTGGACTCTAACGAACTTAAGCCCTAATTAGTTTCTGACTTCTGAACTTCAGATTCCCAATAAAGAATTTAGAATGTGGATGAAACCATAAAACAAACTACAGTTACAATGGACTTTGTCTACTTGATTCTTACACTGTAGTTAAACCTTTTAAAATACCACCGTCTTCTAATAAAATGCTCAGTGTTCACTAACAGTCAGAGAGTGCTGTTTTGGTAAGCTAGCTATAACATGTCTGGTGTTGGTTTGTTGCCCAAGTGTATTTCCAAATAATTGCACTCACCAAGTGATTATGAACTACAGCAACGTCTGTTTCCGTTACTCCAGTGAAAAGTGTCGAATCTGCCCTCACAACACGAAGTCGACTGATAATTAATCTTCATTCAAATGTGGCAACAAGATGCCTAGCCTACCTGTCACCTGACGGTTGGAGACGGGACAGTATAGTCTATGTAGGCTACGTAAACCCGGTCTATAAATTTGTAACTCTGAACGTGTAACTTTGTAACTCTGGCCCTGTTATTGATGATGATTCGATAATCAGATACGATTATCAGTGGGCATATGATATCGGCATAGCCTCTACGATAATTATGTATTAACGAATTCACCCTGGAAGTTCTAGTCTGTTTTTGGCTAACATACAAACATTCATTGTCCACTCTTCTAGGTTCCTTTGATATCTGCTAATATGTTAACCATGAGGACATCAGGCCTACGTTTCATCAAACGAGTCTTACCTAATCGTTTTGATTACAGTCGATTCGCAAACTCCGGTGCAGTATCCAGCGCCCGTTCCCCCTTTTTTCCCCACACGAAGTCCAAAGTTACATTCCTGCCATCACAGCGAGCTCCACCCAAGCTCTGCAAAACCTGTTTGCACTCGGCCAATTCCTGCTTGCCCGTACCTCTTGCCGAGGGAAAAAGTTAGTACTCGTCCTCTTCCCGTGTCTGGAACCTAGAGGCCCCTCCCATGACACAGAACGTCACTCTGCCAAAAAAAAAGATAGAAGGTTCTTGGAGAAAAAGAGGCTACACAATCTTTGGCTCATTGTATGCTTCAGTGATTTAAAAAAATATGTAGCCCTATTAATCAATGTATCTTTTACATTGTTTCAGATAAATGTCCCTCTCAGCCCCCAGCCGTGTCTCAAAAATGTGTATTCCACACATACACATTCTCACACAATCTGAACTATAAAAAGAATGAGAAGCAAATGGAAAATATGAACAGACACATATTTGTGGAGTATTAGACCTTTTGATCGAGGGATGCATTTAGAAATATCTGCTGCACATTAACACAGACATAGCCTACTAACCTACAATAAATTCAGGTTGTTTGAGTGATCAGTTCTGTAGACGTCTCCTCTCAAGCCAAACTGAGGGTTTGAGGCACTGTTCTGAACAATTGTGGTACCAGGTGAATTTTCTGAAATGGAAATGACCTTGGCAGTGTCTTTCTCAAAATAAAATGACAGTGTGCGAAACTGGGGGATGATAGGTGTGTATACCTGTACAAAGAAGTATATGTGTACCTTTTGTCCAAAGTGCAGGTAAGTTATCTGCGTGGGGTTAGAGCGTATTCTGACACGCCCTATACACACGCCCACACACACACACACACACACACACACACACACACACACACACACACACACACAGCCTACAGACACATATACACTCAGATAACCTAATATCAGTGATGAAATTAAATAAATATCCATCTTCAGTCACTTTATACTTGCTTATAATCAGGAAAGTTTAACCTCCAGTTGTGTGCATTTTACTGAATGGGTGTTTAACTGACATAACTTAATAAACTGCACAGGTAGAGAAAAAAAAGAAAGGTGTGGCTCAGCTAAGAATGTGCCAGCACTGCTCTTGCTCACCACACCCAGAACACTCATACACAAACATCTGCTCTTCTACCGCTTCATTTCTCCCCTCCCCCACATCTCATATCTCGAACAGCATATATACACACACACACACACACACACACACACACACACACACACACACACACACTGGATTTTTGTCTGCAAATAACTATCTAGCACATATACACAAACACACCTTTCTGTTTGAATGTGACTCCAAAGTGTTCAGTGTCAACAGTCCCAGGGTCAGGGGTAACAGCACATTCTCTGTTTGTCTTGAGTCCTAACTGACATCTCCCACAATCCCCCTCTTTGGATGTAATGTCACACCCGGGTATCAAGTAACAGACCCGCTTTGTGTGTGTGTGTGTGTGCATGCGCGCATGTGTGCATATGTGTGTGTTTTTAGTGTAAAAATCACTAATTAAGCAGTAGTTACAGGTGCATGTTAAGATCATTCTTGTGTTAATGTGTAGAAAGAGAGAGGAAGAGAGCGGGAGAGAAGACTTTCAGTTGTGAGGAGATGTACTTGAGTGAATATTTAAGCTCCTGTTCGAGCATGTCTGACATGTCTTTTCTGGCCAGTGGCGTCAGTTATTCTAGCTCCACCCACAGCTTAACACTGTACGTAGCCTGGAGTACAGAGGTGTGCGTGTGTGTGTGTGTGTGTGTGTGTCATAGCGTCTGGAGGACATAGGTGTGTGTGTGTGATAGCGCCTGGAGGACAGAGGCGTGTGTGTGTGTGTGTGTCATAGCGTCTAGAGGACATGTGTGTGTGTGTGTGTGATAGCTTCTGGAGGACAGAGGTGTGTGTGTATCATAGCTTCTGTGGACAAGGATAGGGGACAAATGGGAGAGATCTGGAACATAATAAAATATGAATATTGAGGGGTACTACTACGATGATTACATTTGTGTTTTTTATGGTGTATTGGCAGGCATTTGGAATGGGGATGTCATATAGTACATGTCAAATTTAACATCTGCCTGAGGTCTGTGTTCAGAGACAAAAAAACAGATTACACCTTGATACTCTGGACACTTTTTATTCTGCTGCATCTCTGCAAAACTCCATTCTTAAGCACTTGTGAAGACACTTACCTGCTTTATATAGGCTATGCTCTGGATCTGGTGCCATTTTGTTGTTATTGTAACTTCACCAATGGACATTTCTGTCATAGTTACAAGATAATTATCAAATGTTATCTCCTGAAAATAAAGATACGACTTATTTCCTGCAATGTCAGTGGTGTTTCATCATACTCTCAGCATTATTCTTACATATTATCATCATACTATGTCATTTCGTTAACATAATGGATGGACAAAAAAAAACAGATAGTTCAGCTTTCCAGAATACAATATTCATATACAATACATCCATATGGGGCATAAAAACAAGACCTGCTTAACTGAGGCTATTATACCATATGTGTGTTGATGGAGGAAAGTTGCAATTAATGGTTGTGCGAAAAAAAATTCAGAAACGTCACCAATAATGATGTTTTCTAAACGAGGTGGAGAGGAGCCCATATAGGGATCGCTCACCCAACCTCCACTTTCTAGGAGATTGAAACCGGCCTTACCTGTCCTTTATATCACGCGCTAGCAAAGTATCCTATCTCCTCCCTATTCTCCTCCTTTCACTGGGAGCTCTGAGCTCACATTACCCCTTATCCATAGGGGCTGTCAGCAGACATGGTTCCCATGCGATGTGTGCTAAAGGCATCCCAGGACCAGAGGCAACTACCAAGCCAAACATGCAAATTATTACTGCTATAAATCAAGACTTATGAAGGGTGAACTAATGCATTACTATATACTATATCATGCTGATATTTCCAGTTCTCCTGGGTGCTATCTACAAAGTAAACCTTGGGCAAATCTGTTTTCATAACTATTTTCTCTGCTGCTTCAAGTAAGCTGATAACTCCTCCTCCAACACCTTAACATCAGCGGTTTGTGGCTGGTTTCACTGTTTGTCCCCGGCATTCTCCTACTGTAGACCTTGATGGGTCCTGACATGATCACTTGCCCTGTTTTCTAATGTTGCCCTTTATCTGATGATGCCTTAATGCTGAGATGTTTACCTCAGGCAACACCAACAATCCATCAAATACATCTGACTGTAAACCACTGGAGCTAGGCCAGGAATTTACCTCCCATCCAATTAAGCTAAAGGCTCACTGAAGCTCCTGACTGTTCGATCAGTCACTATTCTCCATTGCAATACCCTCCTTTTCCTTATCTTCTCTCTTCAGGGGATCCTTGTGAAGTTTCTGGAATTGTCCCATCAGACTTTGGGTCTGTTTGAAGTTGGTGCTGTGCTGATAAGCCCAGCCGCCCTGGCTGCACTCTGTGTGTGCCCCTGCTCTATGAGAGCACAATGCTCCTGCAAGTGAGATAGCTCCCTGTTACCGTTTCCCTTTACACACACACACTCACTCCTTTGAAGCTCACTGTGGGTTACATTACACTTTCATGACACATCTGGTATGCCATACCACACTGTCAATCCAGCCAGTAATGCCTTCAGAATTAATCTGTCAGACATTATTTGACATCTTATGATTCTAGACGGAAAATGGCAAGGAGGAGCTTCATCAACCAGAAGGACTAGCTTTTATCAGAAATACTGGGGTAAAAGTATGCTAAGAGCGTACACAAAATGTATTCAGTTACAATCAGAGCCATGGAAAAAAAAACAGATGTGACACTCCCACTGACATCACTAGAAGAAGTATTTTTCCAATATAATTTGCATAGACTTGGTTCCAGCTAGTATCCAGCAATCCTGTTTTCGCTTTGTCATCATGGGCTGTTAAGTGTAGATTGATAAGGGAAAAATTTAAACGATTTTAGGCTGCAACATAACAAATTGATGAAAAAGCGAAGGGGTCTGAATACTTGCCATGCCCTGTACTGTAGTCAGTATTGTTCCCAATAGCAGATTATATGAGGTGGGTAAGTCTAAGTATGTTACTGTAACCAGCCACCAGGGGGCAATAAATGTTTAACTTCTCAAAAGAAGGCTACCCCTCGCTGTCAATTATTTTTACAATTCATTTCACTGACAGCTTCCTGCAGAGTCTGGTGACCTCATTACATGCAGTCATTTGGAAATCTCCATGTTTAGAGGACAACATCCTTCATTAACATATTACTTTGAAAGACAAAAGCAGTAACATCGAAGGACAACAAACAGTACACTAAAGGCAGTGGTTGGCCATGTTGGTGGAGCTGACCAGACTACAGTACACATACATTCTTTAATGGCCCAATGGAGCTCAACCTGCGTTGTCAGTAAACAACAGATACCGTGTCTGGTGGCCACACATTATGAAGACCTGGCCACAATTGAGTTATCTCATTCCCACGTCTCACTAAATCATGGCGACGAGTTATTATTCTTGTGTCCACACTATAATATGTCTTCCACCTATGTCACCGGGGTCACGGGTCAGTTTCAGCAATGTTGTACTAAATTTAAGAAAATGCTAAATTTGAAGGAAGTACAATGTATAGTTGCTTTTAAATACAGACAGCCTGATAACAGATTAAAAATATTGAGTAATATCAAACAAAGGCCAGAATTATATTTGAACCCAGTTTGAGATAAGAGGAGTCTTTGTTTAGGCTTTCTAATTCATTGATCCTAGACCAGGATCTGTGTTTATTTGACTGAAGTAAGTAGTGCTCCCACCTACCTAAATGCTCTTGTAAGGGCAAATGTTACACCCAGGATGCTGCGCTCTTTTAGTGAGCGTCGTTTGGCACTGCCGCCTGTGCAAGCACGGCATTCCAGACTATTCTCATTTGTAGTTCCACGTTGGTGGAATGAACTGCCTAGCACTACCAGAGCAGGGGCGTCCCTCTCTACCTTTAAGAAGCTCTTGAAGACCCAACTCTTCAGAGAGCACCTCCTGTCCTAACTGGCACCTCGACTAGTGCTTCACTTGCAACATTCCTGCACTTCTTTTTTTAATGTCTAATGTAAAGTAGTATTTATTGTTACACCAGGTTCTATTGCTGGTAGCTTGACTGTTCTCTCCCCTGCACGTCGCTTTGGACAAAAGTGTCTGCTAAATGACTAAATGTAAATGTAGTAGAAGTGAAGTAATACACAAACTTAATTTATCACCCATTGTTTTTCATTTGTTTGGGACTCAGTAAGTCTTTCATGTCCATTCTTACAAACTTGTTTTATGGATGGTGTTGTGCTGTTTTTACAGTTGCAAGAATTCTGATGTCTTTCATCACACATAATGTCATGTTTTGTTCGGATAAGACACACACAAATGCGGTCACACACATACACACCTCAAGAATCCAAAAAACCATCAAGAAGTCAAGAAAGAGATAGAAAGAGAGAGTGAGAGAAGACTTACGATTGTGAGATGTTGTTGATGAGTGAATATTAAAGCTCCTGTTCGAGCATGTCTTTTTTTTGGCCAGTGGCGTCAACCGTTCTAGCTCAACCCACACCATAACACTTTGTAAGCAGCCTGGAGGGGTGTGTGTGTGTCATAGATTCTGTGGACAAGGACAGTGGAGAAATGGGAGAGATCTGGAACATAAAAGAATACGAATATTGAGGGCTACTACTACGATGATTACATTTGTGTTTGTTATGGAGTATTGGCAGGCATTTGGAATAGGGATGTCAAATAAATGTCCAATTTAAAATCTGCCTAAGGTCTGCGTTCAAAGACAAAAAACAGTTTTAACATTGATACTCTAGACACTTATTCTGCTGCATCTCTGCAAAACTCCATTCTTAAGCACTTGTGAAGACACTTACCTGCTTTAAATAGACTATGCTCTGGATCTGGTGCCATTTTGTTGTTATTGTGACTTCACCAATGGACATTTCTGTCATAGTTACAATCCAAGTCAGTGGTGTTTGATTATCATACTATCAGCATCGTACTAACATACTATAATACTATGTAATTTCGTAAACATAATGGATGGACCAAAAAAAAAAACCCAGATACTAGTTCAGCTCTGATTATTCAAGACATTCATATGAGGCATAAACACAAGAACTGCTTTACCGAAGCAAAACACAAATAACAGATTTTCAGGTCACCTAGTCAGGTGTTTTATTGAGAACAGAGTGGCAAGTTAGTGAATGTGAGGAGAGCCAAAAGCTCCCCCAAAAAAAGACAACTTTAAAAATGCTAATGTATAAAAACACGATGAGCGACCATACTAGCTCCACACGCACATGCGTGTGTGTGTGTGTGTGTGTACACACATGCACTCAAAACAATAAACACTGTAATGCTTGGCCTCATATTTGGTTAAGGGTACAAACATCCGAAGTTTACATAGAAAAAAGACAGACTCATAGAAACCAGTCTTTCAATTTCACACACACATTCTACAAACAAGGGTGTCTGTGAGCACTGGACGTCCTCCAGTAAGCAGATGTCTGTGTGGATATGTGTGTCGGAGGTCAAACAGCACACGGGTGGACCGAGAGGTGGACCATGTCAGCAGTATGTAAAAAAAAGAGGAGTATATGTACAGTATACACTTTTACAGGTCAGAAATGTGATTTGGGGTATGGATAGTATACACTTTTACAGGTCAGAGAGTGATTTGGGGTATGGATAGTATACACTTCTACAGGTCAGAGAGTGTGATTTGGGGTATGGATAGTATACACTTTTACAGGTCAGAGAGTGATTTGGGGTATGGATAGTATACACTTTTACAGGTCAGAGAGTGTGATTTGGGGTATGGATAGTATACACTTTTACAGGTCAGAGAGTGTGATTTTGAGAATGAATTGGGATGGACTTGATATGAGGACACACCTGCTGCTGTTGGTTACTGTCCAGCCAAGGTGGCATCTCACACAAATACACACACACGTACACCAACATCGAAAACGTGTCTTTAATCCGAGCCTGGCAAACATGCCCTGGTGGTGTATGTGTGTGTGTGTGTCTGTGGTTTTGTGCTTGTGCTCTCCCTTAAGGCTAGGTATTGTCTCATTCGTTTGATATGCAAAACAATTATATCCAACAATTAAAAAAAAAAATTAAAAAAAAAAGAACTAACATGCATTCAAAGATCCAAATCCAGAATCTACTCAATCAGAGTGATTACACATCTTAGAAAAGTTTGGGTGTCCTGTAGCATAGAAGTATGGTACAGGCAAGTACAGACTTTTGCTATACAATATTGATGAGATATGCCCAATGAGATCTCTTGACAATTGCTGATATGTCATAAAAAAGACCAAAAAGAATCATGAAACTGCATCAGGATGCATTGTGAGTGTATGTGTGTGTGCATGCAGCTCTGTGTGTGTGACCTGAGGCTGTGGAGATGTATCTTATGAGTTTAAATTAAAGAACAGTGTGTATTTACAGATAAACTTTATTTTACAGCTAATACAGCCCCCTTACCCACTACAAATAGAATATTCACCATTCCCCCACGACCCATGATATATTGTTATTGATTATTATCATTATTATTAATACTATTACTATGGATAGCTAATTGTCTTTGTACAACATAGAGGATCATTCAATCCTTGTTTCTGAGTGTCACTGAACAGTTTATAAACATTCCTGGACCTATGTAAACGTTCTTTAAGTTTCTTGTCTTGATACAAAAGGCCAGGTTCACTAACACCCACCCACCAGCAGAGGGAGACATTGTGTACATGTGTGTTTACGTGTATGCGAGAGGAAGATAATGAGAATCGGAGAGAAACAGTTAAGATTGTTCGCGATGGCCGTTACTGTAAAGTCGATCTGCTCCTTTCACCAGTGAAAGGCAAGTCTACCAGAGCTTACCCCACTGAACTACTAACCCATTCTCGTTTCTGCTTACCTTAAGCCTTAAGCCTTTAGCACCAGTGGAATGGAAGGCACCACTTGACCTTTCCCCTCAACTGATCTCCTCTCGTGCTCTAAACACCTCTCAGCTGTCTGTGTTTCTGTCGTATTGCCATGTTCATATTGTCTGCTTTCATGCAATAACAAAAGATTATTTTAAAATAGTCATTCAACATCGATCTATTCCAGACGCTCAGCTACTCCAAAACACTCAAAGACTTCAACTGTTCCTAGCAACCCCCCCCCCCCCCCACTCTTCTTTTAATTTGATTTCTTAATTTGTTCACTTTTTTCCGCGTAAAAAAAATCTTTATAGAGACAGAAACTCTTATGGGGGATAGAGGAGAGAACGAGAAGGGATGTCAGACGAGGGAGATACGAGGAAAGACAAGGAGAGAAAAAGGCAGCTAAGTAAAAGAATTACAGAATAAATTACAGAACTTATTAGTAGTAATATGTAAACCTTTTCAGTCGGCATATGTGTGTGTGTGTGTGTGTGTGTGTGTGTGTGTTGTTGTGGGTGTTATGCGTAGAACTCCTCTTGTTTGTCAGGCTTGTGGTAGGTGACGGTGGCTTGTTTGGGTTCCTCCAGTGTGTAGCTCCCCTCATCTTTCTTCTTCATGCGGTAAACCAGAAGCATGACGAGGAAGGCAGCAAACAGAGCGCCCACCACACCACCCACGATCACCGCTGCAGACAAAGGCAGAGAGAGAGTGTTAACATTTGCACTGATATACACACCCCCACAAGCACACCACCGACACAAACATGACTGAAGGGCCACTGACACATCTCCATACTACTACCACCGTCATGGCCTCTACAGGAAGGGAGAGAGAGAGATATACGGGTCCATATTGTGAGACTTATTAAGGGATAGAAATGTGCTGATGGCACCCCTAGGTAAGTTGGAATGCTAGATAGCTAGTACACTCCCATTCACTTGCATTGACCTCTGAGACTATGGAATTAAATGTAAGTGAAAAGGGTGCGCCAACTAGCTAACGGTTCAGTTCCAATTCAGGAACACTCCAAATTGTATGTTATACGCCATGTCACTGCCCTCAAAGTAGAGGCCTTGGAGTTCAGAAGGAGACAAGTTAGCATTTTCTCTGAAAGCAGCATCTATGTGGCCAGAAAAGCATGTTTGGAAAGGCATCTGGCCAGGGTTCTGAAATGGCTTGCAAGGATTGTTGCAAGGATTTCACATGGAACGACCCCATAGGACTTGATCACTACTGGAGAGAGGGTTAGCAGGGAGGAGGTGAGGAGGTGGGGAGGTGGGGGAGGCCCAGAGAGTTCCATAGAGAAGGAGGGAAACAGGGTTTCAATACAGAATACAGGACCTGTCGTTATAGCAGTTTATTAAGAAAACGTGCCTGCTTTACTTTTCTTTTTTTAACAAGGGTCATTCACACACTCACAAAAACACACACACACACACACACACACACACACACACACACACACACTTTATATAGTTTTAGTTTGGTCTAACTGAACTGGTTGAACTATATATACTACATGATAAATACTGGCCTTTCAGAGGACTGGAGATCTAGCAGTAGGGCATCACAAAACCACAGGGATACTAACAGACGCCTTTACATTTACATCTATGAACTCAATAAGCACTCAGTACTCTAAACTCACTACAAATCATCTCAGATTTGTCCTGTTTACCTATGACCAGGAAATCAGCAAAGACCACTGCAAAGAGCCCACCAAGCAATACCGCTGAGGAGAGACACATCAGATAGAGAGTGAGATAGAAAGAGAGAGATAGAGAGAGAGCGAGAGATCGAGAGAGAGAGAGAGAGAGTGAGATCGAGAGAGTGAGATCGAGAGAGAGAGAGAGAGAGAGGAGTGGAAAAACCAATGAGTGAGATGGCATAAAATGGTGGAAGAGAGAACAGAGGAAAGAGAAATGGAGACAGAATTTCTTCCACAGGAAATGAAAATGTCATTTGTTATATTCCTAATCTTTTCCCCTCTGTGTTTCTGTATGAGCAGTGTTAGCTGTGGAACATGCTGCCACACCTTACCCTATTTCCCATGGTCTCTTGGTTCCATACATATCAAACTGAAATACAGGACAAGTCATAGAAATAATGATCTAGACTCCAATGACCCGTCTATTACAGTAAACCTCCCGGCCTCACCAGTCCACATATGCAAAGCATAACACACAGAATATTATCATTGCATGTGTAGCTGAAATGGACAAGACTACCAGACATGTAACTGAATGGCTTATCTAACTCCACTCCTTAATTAGTATAACATTTAGTTGTAGTGAAGTAACATCACAGCAGCGCTGAGGAGAGGCAGTGGCGCTTCACAGAGGAAAAGAGGTGTCAAAGCAGCCGCTGACCATTCCCATAAAGCCAGCCCTTGTCAGCCTATCAGGGGGGCAATTAGTGTGCCCATGCATGGGCCTCCAGTCAGTGTATGCAGGCATTATGCCTGGAGGTGATGAGGCAATGAGAGAGAGGCCAGCTGGAGCTGAAACGCCACGCTACCTCTCCCACCTGAGAGAGTTCGCATTTGTTCTTAGAATGGTTTGAGCTCACCGGCCAGGCAAATCTCCTGGACAGTATTGATTTGGTTTTGATAACAAAATGAAAATGTGTGGCATTATGGTTGAAGAGAAATGATGAAATGATTAGAGCGTCCCTGATCAGCTAGACTAGAGAAAGAAACAGTCAGTCACTCTTTATAAAATCTGCAGCTCTCTCTCTCTGTTACTGCACCCTGCATCACCCTCAAAGTTACAAAATAACAAATGTGTCTACTATATTTTGATATGCTAATATACATATAAATACATCCTTGTTAACCATAAGTTACCCCCGCCAAGGAGGTTATGTTTTCGCCCCTGTATGTTTGTTTGTCAGCAGGATTACGCAGAAACGTATGGACCGATTTCCATCAAACTTTGTGGGGAGATTGTGTAACACAATGGCAATAATTGATTAGATTTTCAGATGTCAAGGTCAAAGGTCAAGGTCACAAGGCGGAGGTTTGCATTCTCTGAATGCTCCCATTCTTGTGGTTCATGAGTTAAGAGAAGGTCCTCCGTGCAGAAGGGCTGTTCTATAGACACTCACCTATAAGGACTTCCTTCCGCTCCAGAATGTTCTTCTGGGGGAGCTGAGCGGCTGAGGAGCTTCCCACCGTGTCCACTGTGTTGCCTGTCAGATCAGGACGGTCTTCACCTCGGTCGGATCCTAGATCGTTGTCCTGGCGACTGTTGTTGTCTCGAATCTCAAAGTCGTCACTGCGTCCCAAGCCCACATCGTTATTCACGTCCGTGTAGGGTGCCTTTGTCTGAGGAAAGAGAACAGGTGTGTGTGTGTTTGTGTGTGTGTGTGTTTGTGTGTGTATGTGAGAGAGCGAGAACTCCAGTTAGATATTTCAGTAAAGAAGTCTATTATGACACGTTTGGGATGGACATACTTACAATTCAAATGATCTGAAAGGTGTTAAGTGATTAGCTTCATTATGCTCTAGTAATCATATTTACCCCTAAAAAACATTTTCTTCCTCACTCAATAATGACCTAAATGAGCCAACAGCTTGAACACTGCAGTCATCTGTGGCCAACTCAGGAACAAGCAGGCTTCAAGTTTAGAGTTGTGTAGATATGTTTGGGTGTGTGCATTTGTATTTGTGTGTGTCCACACCATAGTGGTACAACTGTAATGCTAATCCAAGTTATTTTGTGTTTCTGTGTGTGTGTGTGTGTTTGTGTGTGTGTGTGTGTGTTTTTGTTTGCCAGTGGAGGTGAGCTGTAAGCTGGTACTGTGTGTGTGTGTCTGTGTGTCTGTGTCTGTGTCTGTGTCTGTGTCTGTGTCTGTGTCTGTGTCTGTGTCTGTGTCTGTGTCTGTGTCTGTGTCTGTGTCTGTGTCTGTGTCTGTGTCTGTGTCTGTGTCTGTGTCTGTGTCTGTGTGTGTGTCTGTGTCTGTGGAGGTGAGATGAAAGCTGGTACTGTGTGTGTGTGTGTGTGTGTGTGTGTGTGTGTGTGTGTGTGTGTGTGTGCCTGTGCCTGTGGAGGTGAGATGAAAGTAAGTGTGTGTGTGTGTGTGTGTGTGTGTGTGTGTGTGTTTGTGTGTGTGTGCGTGTGTGTGTGTTTACCTGTGTTGTGAAAGTGGTTTGGATGCTTGTGATACTCTCAGAGGTTGTTGGCAGAGGGGGTGTGGTTTCTTCTTCTTCTTCTTCATCGTCTTCTTCTTCTACTTCGACTACGGCTTCTTCTTCTGTTGGGATAACGGGCTCCGTGGTGACTGGTGGGAGCGTGCTTGTGTCGTCCTCCTCTGTGGGAAGGCTCTCTGTTGTGGTTTCTCTGTCCCACGAGATCGTCTCCTGCTCTGTGGGAAGACTATCGGTGGTGGTGTCTCTGTCCCATGGGATTGTTGGGAAGGGTTGCCTGGGTTCATCCGTCAGGAATATCTCCTCCTCCTCCTCTGCCTCAGCCGTGCTGAACTCCTCTGGGCCACCAGAGGGGGCTAACATATCAGGCGCAGGAGGTGGAGCTGGACTTGTGGTTACCATAGGGATGGAGGAGGCCCACAGGGAAATTGTTGTCCTTTCTCTCTCTCTCTGCCTCTCTTTTTCTTGATCCGTGACCCTCCCCCTCTCTCTTTCCTTCTCCAGCTCCCTCACCCTTTCTTTCTCCGTCTCCCTCTCTCGCTCTTTAACCCTTTCTTTCTCTTTTTCCAGCTCCCTGACCCTTTCCCGTTCCCTCTCCCTTTCCATCTTCTTTCTCTCCTTCTCCTGCTGTATCTCCTGCTCCCTCACTCTCTCCTCCTCCTCCTCTGTGAAATTTTCCTCTGCACCACTTGCTCTGTCGGAGGCGGGGGTGGGGGAGGGGGAGGGGGTGCCACTGGGCTCAGGTGCTGGGGGAGCAGAGGGTGCGTTGCCTGTTGCCTGGGTGGTGGAGAGAGGGAGAGGCTCGGGAGTGGTAAAGGACACATCCAGCCTCGTAGGGTTCACCTCCATATCAGGATCCACTGAGAATGAGATGGAGAGGCGAACGGAGGGAAATGAGAGAGAAAGGGAAAATGAGGAGAGGAAAAAAGAGAGTTAATATGACCGTGTCCGAACATCAGATTTCTCTCTACACACACACGGATGCAGCTCTCCTTTGAAATGTACAAGACTATGTTGTCCACTGAAGAGTGTGGTGGAATGCACTTTATCACCACATTGGGGCCTAACGCAGGTTTATCACGCCATGTTTTCAATTACCTCAGCTTTGATGTGGTGTGTGTGTGTGTGTGTGTGTGTGTGTGTGTTCACATGACCATATGGTCCTAAATGCACAGACACACCTCATGTTGAGACACGGTTGCTGAGTAAGTCCTTCGTATTTAAGCTTTACACTGTTTTACCAGCATAAACTAAAGAAAACAATGCAGCTTTTAATATGTAGAATGTGTTTGTATGTATGTATGTATGTATGTATGTATATTTAGAGCCCAAACTGCACACATTCAAACACTTAAAAATACTTCCATATTGTGTGTACACAGGGAAGCAGACTTTAAGTAAGACACAAAGACAGAGACGATCCACACCCAGATTCCTTCTGATTAACTGATCTTATTTACACTAATCAGATTACTTCAGATCAGATGATCACACACACACACACACACACGCACACACACATAAAACACAACGGCCCATACACAACAGAGCAATTCATAATGTTAGGTACACCATACGTGTGTATAAGAGGGCCCCTGTGAGAGAACATGGTGTCCAGGCCAATGTTTTTTTAGTATGTGTGGTAGCACTGTGTATGTGGGGGAGTGTATGTATATGCATCCGTGAGCCCTTCTGGTTTAAGAAGTGACAGCTGTTGCCTTCAAATCTGCAGGGTAGATTCCTGGTACAACCACCAGCTGGTCTCTCTCTCTCTCTGTCTCTCTCTCTCTCTCTTTCTATCACACACATTAAGTCACACAGACTCACAGCCTGAGCCGGACCCGGAGAAGAGATCCTCATCGTCATAGAACTCGTCCGTTGAGCCCTCGTCATCTACCAGGCGACGCTGCTGGGCCTGGGGGAGAGGGAAAGAAACAGAGTCTAAGTCCTTTCATTCACTGAACTCAATTTACCTCATGTGATTGAGAGGAAGAGAGAGAGAGAACGAGAGAGAGAGAGAGAGAAGGAGAGAGAGAGAGAGAGAGAGAGAAAGAGAGAGAGCAAGAGAGAACATGAAACAGCAGGAGAGGGATATAGACACAGCAGAAGAACTAGAGGGGGGGCGTGTTTGTGAGAAGAAGAGAAAGTGCGTGAGATTTTTTTATGGTCAGGGTTTGTTGTTATGGGAACCCAAAACTTGGGAACGACCACCCCTCGCCCACTAGAGCAAACCCTGCCAAGTCAACACTGGACTTTAAGAACAGAAAATAGGACAACTGCTGAAAATATCAAGTCATTTGCTTATCATTTGCCAAGAAAGATAAACTTAAACATACATTTCATTTTCAACCATATAAATAATCACACATTAAAGTTAGTTATGTAGAGTAAATGTAATACATTTTTAAAATAACTTGGACTTGAACCTCAATTTCTGTTTGAAAGCAGACTTTTCATGACACCCACTTGGTTTTGAATTAGCAGTGCTTGCGAGGCAGTTAAAAGACTACTTGCAAGTCAGTGACAGCAAGTTTTTTCGGTGAAAAAAAAGATGACTAGCCTGCATAGACTTATAGTTTATAAATTATTTATAAATGTCTCCAAGTTTCAACAAGCCATTTCCAATTGATTATGAGCGTGCGTTTTTAGAGACCAAATACCCAGTGAGGGATAATGCCACAGATCCCAAGAAAATACACGACAGGGCCCCTACTTTGCTGTTTTAACACCTTCCAATCTTCTGAGAAGGGCTTTTGGAACCTGGCAGCAGGGATTTACTCCCATTCAGCCCCAAGAGCGCTAATGCGTTAGTCACTGATGTTGGGCGATAAGACCTGGCTGGCCGACAGCGCTCGTCCTAGAGGAACTCAATGGGGTTGAGGCGTCACGCAGGACAGTTTTTGTTCTTCGCCACAAAACTCAGAAATCCAATTCTTGGCGCACAGAAATACCACCACACTGTTGCCACAGAGTTGGAGGCACACAGTTGTCTAAAGGATCACTGTATGTTGAGGCATAACGTTTTCCCTTCACTGACTAACCCAAACCATGAAGAACAACCCCAGACCGTATCCCTCCTCCACCTCACTAAAGTGAGCATTATACATTCAGGAAGTAGGTGCTCTACTGTGATCTGTCGAATCCACATTTTTCCCACCCGCCTGCCAGATAGTGAAGGGTGAGTGCAGACAACCTGTCTGCCCCAGTGTGCTCCGGAGCCCTGATGGTGTGCTTTACATCATTCACACCCAAGGCCTCGCACCGCACGCTGTTTGCCTTGTGTGTCACGACTTGGCCTCGTCACAAATCTCACAGTTCAGTGTTACAACTGAGACTAACCTATTTCTACAGCTCTTGGCAATCCCATCCTGTGAATTTGTGTGGCCTGCCACCTCAAGACTGATCTACTGTTGCTCCTGGAGATTTCCACTACTCAATAACAGACTGACAGTTGACCGGGGCAAATCTAAAAAAAGGCAGACATTTGCCAAACTGACTTATTGGAAAGATGTCATCTCATGCCATACCGTAATGGCATTATCAGTGGAGTTTCAAAGGCAGTTTGTTTTTATTTTTCAACACATGCTAGCAATGAGTTTGGTTGAGGCATATTAAACCACTAGTTTTGAACCCACCAAACCCAAAATGATAAACTGGTCTAAGCTGGGCAAAGAAAATAATAAAATAAACATTGCTGAACATTTCTGACCGGTCACTCAGTTAATTGCAAGGGGGCCTACAAACACATTACATTCAGACATTCATCAGCATCATCATAAACACATCGGTCTCCCCTTAATGGTGTTGTTCCTGATTCTGGTGAATGATTGTAGATATCTGTACTCAATCTGTACTGTTAATCAAATACACCCCTCGAATCAGTGATCCTGAAGCAACGTTATCAGTTTGCTTGGTCTACACTAATTGGTTTGTCCTTTACAGACCCAGAACTGTGTACAAACAGTTGATAAACTTGACAAAAAGCATATTGGGTGATAATCAAGGACAACACCTTTAAGACAAGACAGGCAGAAATGACAATTATCTCTTTTCAGATTTTAGTATAAATGTCCTCTACAACATGTCCTTTCTCACACTGTTATCACAGACATTCCAAACTACATTCAAGCAGTTCAGTGCTCTGTCCTCTTATGGCACATGTGATGAAAATGAATAAACGTGTTTTTATTGTACTATCTCCATGTCCACTTTTCAATGTCCCAGGTTTGCTTCACCTACTTCTTATTGGTTTAATAGCCTAACACACAGTACATTTCAGACAAATCTAGGATTCATAGCTAGGATAAGAATATGTTGATTTCAGTTAATGCATCCTACATTCATTCTCCATCTCCAATCCCACTGTAGTGTGAGTGATTTAGATGAAAATCCTTTTTTCTATCCTTTCACATACATGCGTAGTCTTTGTAAAGAGGGATTCAAGTTCTGTTGAGAAAAGTCTACACAGCTGCTAACATTAGGGGCCCTAATTACACTGACAGGCAACAGGCAAAGTCTGTGTGTTGCAAGTGAAAGCATTGAACTAACCCACCCATATTAGGGTCTTGTTTATGGTATTCTAGTTTTTCTGGGAAATATTTTGTAAAATACTAACATGCTTAAATGAATTGCTCTAATATCTATCTATCCATCTCCTTATTGTAGATCTAAATACAGTTGAAATTTATAATTTACTGCTTAAGTAAACATTTTTTATTAAATTTGGTATGACTCATGTTTGGTATGACTCGGTTTCTCTAATGCCACGAGGTCTGTAGGCCAAAATGAAGAGTGGTGTTCTGTTGTAATGCAACTGTCCCTGCCAGAAAGGCTAAAGGCTTGTTTTGTTTCTGTGGTACAGTTCAAAATTGCATAGTGGTGGTACACAGTATAATTTGTGAAATGTACCCACACTGGAGTAGGCTATTCTGGTTTAAGTGCACATTCCTCTGTGTAAAGATGACAGCAAACTTAATTAGTGAATTATAACCACCTGAATGAAACATAAATAACAATAATAAAAATGTACAGTTTCATTTGAAAAGACTTCTACCAATGATAGATTGCATAAAATGAGGTGGCATTATTTGATATGTAGTTTGCTTCCATTCCAAATATGATACATCATTTAAGTGAGTGTGCTGCTTTCAGAGGGCAAATTGAGTTTATTTTCTGTTATAACTGGTTCAGGGACCCGAGTCCTTCTGATTCTCCTACTGGGTGAGGCTGTTGTTGTAAACAAATTAATAAGGACTCCTTTTTGAGTCCTTGCTGGGCATTTGGACATGCCAGCATGTTAATACATTGATTTGGAATTCAAATTTACGATGTGTGAAGACAAATATGACTGCAGTAGGAAATGCGCTATGGTTAGCGGTAGCAAGATGGGGGGGAAAAAACACTCATGTTTAATCATCTCCATCAGACTTCAACCATGAATTTAATTAATTCACTCAGTATAATTTGTTTTGTGTTTTATTTTCAAGCAGGACATGCTGTGGGAAAAACTCTTGTTTATATTGTTTAAATTGTTGTGTTGTTTATTTGTCACATTCGTTTCAGTAAGAGTACCAACACTATCCTCACACACATAGTGTTTCATTCAGTGTACCAACACTATCCTCACACACATAGTGTTTCATTCAGTGTACCCACACTACCCTCACACATATAGTGTTTTAATAAGAGTACCCACACTATCCACACACACAGTGTTTCATTCAGAGTTCACACACTATCCACACACACAGTGTTTCATTCAGAGTTCACACACTATCCACACACACACATAGTGTTTCATTCAGAGTACCCACACTATCCTCACACACACATAGTGTTTCAGTAAGAGTACCCACACTATCCTCACTAACATAGTGTTTCAGTAACAGTACCAACACTATCCTCACACAGCGTTTCAGTAACTGTACCCACACTATCCTCACACACATTCATAATGGTCAGCCTGGATTAAGAACTACAGTGAGACAATGAATGTTATTTCAGCTGTAGCAAAACAGTTCCAATAGCCTTGACTGAAGCATATAACCAAATAACCTAAGCGATAGCTACAGCCTATTATGTGTGTGTATGACTCCTCCAAGCCCCTTAACACATTTGTACATCAAAATACACCAAAAACACAGAGGATGTTTCTGCACCGTGTTTTACTGCTCTGCAGTATCTTATTGATAGTAGTTTCATGCTATTGTGTATTTGTGGACAGCTGTTCCTTAGCGACAATCCTTAATCCCAACAAGCAATCCCACAATCCTCTGAGATTAAGAGCATGTCACAGACACATACGGGCAGCAGGATAGGACAGAGACATTCAGACTGGTGTCTCTGCTGTTTGATCTAGCCTATTGACCTTGTTAATGGGAACTCCAAAGCATGCTGGGTAATATTTTTTTAGTTTTGGGTTAAGGTAGGGGCTGTGTTTCTCTCCTACCCTAGCCATAGATGTCATTACATGCCCTATGCCCAGCCATCACCTCTGATGATAAGACCCAGTAAACTTCACACACAGCCCAAATACAGCCATCACCCTGACCAAGCTCATTTGCAAGTTGCTGTTCTCTGGGTGTCTCTGGCTGGCGAATTAAGAAAAAATGCCGAAAGCAGGTGAGACAGCAGAGAAAGCAATATACAACTGTGGGAAAACATCCGGCACCAAATTGCACCATATCAGATAAAAGAAAGCCAAAGTCCATGCTGTTTTGATTTGGCACACCCAGTTAAATGGAGTTATAAAACTAAATTGAGCAAAATACCCTGGTAAACAGCGTTGCTGAACATAGGGCCGTGAGAAAATAGGGCGGACCCATCGTTGATCTCATATCCTATCATTTCTCACTGGCAGGTATTGTAAGTTACAGTTAATACAACATTTAGATGGAAATGGTTCATAATAAAAAGCTAGCACAGGACACTCTTTCAAACACACTGTCATTTGATGTTGGAATGCAATGGTGACACGACAAATTAGCTTGCCATGTTCCCCAGGCTTTATTAAGCCTGTTGCGGGACATCCGTCAACACTGGGAACAGTATGCATGTGCAAGGTGCATCAGCCTGGCGCGCACAGAGTGGAAATGACAGAATGAGTGCTGGAGTTCCCCTATTCATCTTTACCGCAATCTTACGCACAGGGTGTTTGCTTTCTTAATCACTGTGCCATCATGAATCTGTTCATGCTAAATCCTTTTTACACTGATAACTTTTTACACTTTCATGATAACAGCATGGGGCTTCAACAACAAATACAGAAACATATTGTGAACCAACTCTCTCATACTATATTAAATCAACATGTGATTGTCAAGATTCTTATAATGGGAATTGAAAACACGAGATTCTACCCATATGGAGTCAATTTCATATAATCGCAAAAAAAGAAACCTACAGAGCCAATTTTAGTATTTCAAATAATCTTAGAGAGACACAAACCAGCAGGTCAGCAAGTTAGACATCACATTACATTGAATTCCTGTCATTTAAAATAAGATAAACCTCTACATTATGGGCTAGGAGGGAATTAAGCCAATGCAATAGCTTTGCCACGGCTAAGTGCATGGGAATGTATGGAAACAATGCGGAGCACTATGTATACAAATGTGCTGTTAAGTTGCAGTCTTGGAGTAATGCCAGTCTTGCCAGAATGCATGTCCACAGAGTTTAAAAAGGTGCTACGTTAAATACAGTATGTATAAGTAGGTATATTTTTCTTGAAAATGCGTACTATCATTCCAAGTGTTTAGTCTAGTGAAAAAGAAGTATGTGAGATGATCCAGTCTAATGTGAATGTATTTTCCTGAAGGCTGACCTGATTAAAGGACTCATGGGCCCTGGGTTTGTGTGGTGCCTGTGTGAATGGAGTCTCTCTCCCTCCCTCGCGGCCCCCCCTTCCAGGGCTTTATGAGGTGTCCGGCGTTTCTAAGAAACTTTTCAGAGCAGCTAAAAAATGCATCATGAACAGAGTGTTGGGACGCTGCCTTTCTTGTGCATGTGAGAGCCTGTGAGAGCCTCAAGGCTTTGTTTGCATGTTTATAAATGTGTGTGCACTTGTTGAAAAAACATGACATGTGGTGCGTCTAAAAGAGAATAAACAGGGAAGAACTGTATGTGTGGATTATGCTCTCTGAACATGAAATCCCATATTACATCACCTTGCCAATGTAACCACTTCACATCAAACTACTTCAATCCTGACAGAAATACAAATGCGATTCTATATACAGCTTGTCAGATAGCCAACCTAGAACATCAAATAAACATGCAGGGGAACTCCCTTTTTAGTTTTGTTTTGTTTCATTTCCAATTGGTGAAATGAAAATTACAATTATATTACAAAATGTGTCTGCATAATGGGCTGACGTGAATGCTTATTTTATGAAACATACATTTTATCTCAACAATTCATAGCAAATAGACCATATGCGGCTAGGTTACCTTTTTCGGAAGGGGAATACTAAATTCCTTTTCAGCTCAACCAGATATTCCCCTTCTGGTGAGTACCTATCAGAAACCATTACCATTCTGGGGCTCACAGCAACTAACACCCTGAAGCGAAGCATGCTGGGCCAGGCAAGCACCTGGATGGAGGACGAGTAAGGAGGACGCAAGTTGGTGAATGTTGTATCTTGGTAATGATAGTATTAATCCAGAAAGAGACCATGCAGAGTCAGAGTTCATTCATTGTGTCTTTCCTTCACTCGCTTGCATTACAACAAAGTATACATACATTTCCCCTGATGCAATGCAGTCTTTTACTACGGTTGCCCGCGAGGAACATAATACTATGATACATAACAGTGAAGGGAGAACTGAAGTTAAATGCACCCAACCTCTGGGCAGTCTGGAACCTACTGTTACAGTGGTGAGACACTGCCTGAGATATAAAACGTTTTTTTTGAGACTCCGTTTCCCCAAGATAACCCAGACACCTTTAATGAGAGGTCATGGTGAACAACTCCAGGTTTCTGGCCCCAGCGGACCCAACTGTCTATTTCACAACCACAGACCATTCCTAAATTGTCCTGCACTCAACCACAGACCATTCCGAAATTGTCCTGAACTCAACCACAGACCATTCCTAAATTGTCCTGCACTCAACCACAGGCCATTCCTAAATGTTCCTGAACTCAACCAGTCTGCTGGTTCTCTGTCTGTTCATTTACCCGGACAGCCCATAGGCAATGACCGCACTGGCATACATACAATGGCTGCTGCACAATCACCCATGTGGGTGAAACAAATTGGTAGTGGTGTGATGAGATCTCAACCATGTAGGCTACATTGAATGCATGGATATGAGTATCTAGAACAATGATTTATGAATTCACACAACTACATTTAAAGAGCAAAAGACTGGCTTCCACAGTTTTTTAACCCAGCATGGTTCCACCTACATTCAATGACTGCTTGCCTAAACGGGCTTCCTCCTTCCGTGTACACTGTCTGTCATTGACCAAAAGCCAGAAGTGGCTCTAAAACAAGAAAACAATTAATACAAAGGTTCCATATAAAAAGTGAATAGAAAGGGGACCAACAGAAGCATCTCCATGGCATGCAGATGGCGTAGAGATCACTGTAGTTATACTTAGACACTTACTAGTCTGCACTGGCACAACATGACAGGACGTGGCTGCAGTAACTGTTTGGCCCAATGAGAGAAGGCATATTTCTGTATTCCATGCCAGTGTCTTGGCACTGATAACTGGAAAAAGGTGCTCTATTCACACACGCACTTCCTGACTGGGACGCAGAGCAGACGCCACAATCATTCTGGCCTGGTCTTCCTCAGTGCGGAGCCGCATCAGAGTACATCATTTAAACCGTTTATTACAGCTTCTTCCTCATCACTTTACACCTATCATGTACCTCCTTTAACCAGCGAAATATGCAACACCACCGGAATATGTGGTGGGGTGATCCCTAGCTTGGTTCAAGGGGGGGCTATGTATCCCAACATCATGTTGCTGTACCCAGTGAAGAATGGTCAAGGTTGTGACTAAGGGGCCCAGGGGACTAGCTTTAGCTTCTATTGGGGGAGGGATGCTGCCTTGCTGCCTTGCTGCCTTGCTGCCTTGATGCAAGTTATGTACACACATAGATTCATGGAAAAGTGATAATGGGCCTGTGCCATGGTCAATGAAATTATTCAATTCAATTTTATTTATATAGCGCCATTACAATACAATTTCCTCTAGGCGCTTTACAGAACCCAGAGCCTGAACCCCTTTAGTGCAAGCACAATGGCAACATTATGGCTGCCTCATCTCCGGTCCCCACTGGTTGTTGTGATGTTGTGATCTCAAGTGCTTCCGGTTGATCTCTTTGAATGTCGTTTGGATTGACACTCATACGCCCATTACCCAATTCCAGTCCAATCAAACACCTCCAGTCTATGATGAATCGTGTGCATTGTGGCTTGGTGGAGCCAGGCTGGGAGATCCCTGCACTATCTGGTTAATTATTCAAACTCCTCCCTACAGGAAGTCCCCGAGACGGAGGAGACCCCCACCCTGTCACACGCTCAGAGACACAATCTCAAACATCAGGCAGGCTAAAAATATCAGCCTTCTGTTTAACCCCAGACTAACAAGGATACAGATGTGCAGTGTGTGTGTGTGTGTGTGTGTGTGTGTGTGTGTGTTTGTGTGTGTGTGCGCTTGAGGGCGTGCGTGTGAGTGTACAAATCATTTCCGGAGAATTCTCATGGCTCCATCCTGGATATCACAGCCCTTTCCCAGATCCAGACGGTCAGTTACACACACACACACACACACACACACACACACACACACACACACACACACACACACACACACACACACACAAACAAATGGCAACACACATACAAGGCTAATTCAACTGTGGGAGGACACGACTACTAAGCAATTGGCACACATACCAAGTTTACTGTTTAGATGTCTATCTCAATGAAATACTCACAGCCAAGAATCCTTTGTAGTCTGTCACATCTTTATGCTCTCTCCCCCCTCCCACCCCTCTCTCTCTTACACACACACACACACACACACACACACACACACACACACACACACACACACACACAAACAAACAAATCCCATAAAAGTCCTTTCCCCCCTTCTGTTCCCTCTCTACCTCCTGCTTTGCCCCTCTGCTCCCCTCCCCCATCAAACTACTGGGGCAGAATTTTAATTAGCTCGGCGAGAGTGGTGGAGAGAGTATGGAGGGATAGAGAAAATAAGAGAGTGAGAGAAAATAAGAGAAAGGAATGATGACAGCAGCCTCAGTTGTCATGGATACCGAGAGCGGACCTATCCTACATTTAAAGTATCACTCCCTTTCTCTTGCTCATTCATCCCTCTATCCTTTGCTCATTTCTCCATTACACCTCCGACCAATCCCATCCTGCAGTGTTTGGATCTCAGTGTGTACATATATATATATAAATATTACACACACACATAAATGACTAAGTGAACTGCATTTGACTTGCATCATATGTGAGGGTGATGTGTTATTAGCAATGGGGTTTGACCTTTGGCTCGGCCATTGTGCTGGTTGTAAGAAACAGGGAGGCAGGGACATCTGCTAGGGTGATCACAAAGTTCACTGCGAGTGTGAGAGGTAAATAGGAACTGAATGTGCCGCCTTCACAAAAGAAAGCCCTGACACCAGCCATAACACTTGACATTGGCTTTTACTGCAAACACGACTACTTAAAAACATGTCAAGAGGGTCATGAACCCTTACAAGAATTAGAGTATTATCGAAAACCTCCATGGCTTTGTTATGAAAACGTTTAGAGATGCTACAACCTGTTTTGGCTATTGCCCTCTTCAGGAGGAGCATCACCTGTGGTAGGTCATCATGACTGTTAGGTGAAATTTTTCAATGACCCATTTGTTACACCCCTCTACATAGAGCACCTTCCCTTTACCCCTCTTGTGTCTCCATCCCTACCTTATCAGCAGCACTCTGTTAGGGTTTTTTCCTTAAATATTAGAGGATGTTTGAGTTGTCAAGACTAAACACCTAACTTCCAGACAGTCTGACAACAAGAAAACTACTAAATTGATTGGCACAGAGACATTGGACTAGACCTATGTGGTTCTAAACAGCAATGGTCAAGCATGACCAATCACTGTGGAACATGCACTGACTTCGATTTGAAAAGGATTTACACTTGGCCGTGGTATTTTGTTTATCAGTAGGCCTAGTACTGTAAACTTTGAAAACATAAGAGGAATGGAGACAAATCATAGGAACTTCACATTAAATGCTTGTATACATTTGCTATTTGACGAATTTAGAGCTATCCTGTTTAAGGTCATTGGGTTTTGGGTATTACTGACATTCACCAGTATGTCAGCACACATTTCAACTTTTGATTTTTTTCCTCACAAATCTGCCGTAGGAGGCTGTGACTAAGGAAGTGTGGGTTGCACAGAGCAGCCTTACTACTGAAGATTATTCAAAATATCCTTTACCAGAATGACCTAAAGTAATATAGGGAACCTCCTTCCATATCATGGACGCTGTGGCAATTTTGCAGGCCGTTTTAGCTGAGACACATCATGTAGACCAGAGCAATACTAGTGAGGGGTACTGAAAGTGTGTTTTTAGCTCGAGTTCTGCAAAACACTCGAGACATTTGACTCTGCTTAGTCTAGGTAACTTTAATGTGGGTCTCCTTAAACTTTGTTTTGAATGCTTTAATCTGGAATGTGCTGGAACATTCTCAAGGTTAGATAGCAAGACTCAGAGGTAGCCATGAACAGTCATAGAGAGTGCTTTGGCCAAACAACAGAACATTGCAGTTGCAGTATAAACACACTCTCAGATATCCTAATGTCTGAACATTGGTTGACAGCAGAGTGTACAGACTTTAAAAGCAGCAAATTAGTCATGGAATATTTTCTAGAGTAAGATTAGGTAAAATAGCAACTATTTAGCCAGACTTATTCACTCAAGCAAATGCCGGTTTAATTTACCTACCAGTAAGTGATGTGCCACAGCTCTATTTACTCTGTATTGGCAATGCCATTTCTCAAGATAATAATGGCCTAATGGTATAATGGCCTCTCGCGGTATTTAGTCTGCAAACTCTGGACGTTACACAAGGCCCAGCAAAATAATGAGTGTTTTCCCTAGGTTAAGTGTTGTCCTTCTCTGTCCCTCAACATACACAAAACATTTTAATTGGATAGAAGTTGATGTAAGAAGCCTTCAGCCCAAAACAAGGATAGTTTCTCTATTGCAATGAGCAAGAGTTTGTATTCTGGAGGAGTGTTCATGCAGTATGACCCATCATCTTCTAGATAAACCAAGTAATCTCTGCTGAAATGTCAAACCACAGCCAGGGAACCTCAAAGGAATGGAGCTCACAACATCTGTATGTTGTGTTGAACTAAAGGGAACTAATTTTAGTATCATCTTCACATTCATTTCGATGCTATATGGTCATGGGAAGGAAAGATAAACACACCCATGGTTTCCACTAACTATGCACTATGTAGTTCTGCGGTCTTGGGCGCACTATCCTGCTAAAAACTAAGAAAAGCAAGAGTTGTACATAAAACACAACAAACATCACATTATACCATCTCATTTCAACCCTTATACCATCTCATTCCAAACATTATATCATCTCATTCCAAACCTTATACCATCTCATTTCAAAAATTCAGAGTCTACAAAATACATTCCAAAGAGTGGTAAAATGCAATTTACTCTTGAAGTTAAGAAAGGAGAACAGCAGACATTGCAAGTTTTTTGCAGGAGGGTCCTGTTTAGATTATGTGAATGGGAAAACTGTGCTGGACAACTGCATTTTACCTTTTAAAGTTCTAGCTCCTTTAAATCACATCAGATTGCTGGAAGTGAAAGGCCAAGTTTCACCTTTTGACCCATGATCAGACCACATACATGTCTGATTAACCTGGCAGCCTTGATTCTAGGACCTGCGCAACTGACTATTATCTTTGGAGGGTAACATAAAAAGATTCAAGGTCATTACAATCTCCAGCAATGGAGAAATCCTTCAGTGAATCCAAAGACAAACATGAGTCTGCTACTGTTTCTTGGCGTGGTTGAAACATTCACACAGCTGGGAATAGAAGAACCAGAAACCTCCAGTTGGCAACATGAGTTAACATAGTTTTCTGTGTGACTGATAGACGCACTTAAGACTCCTAGTGAGCTGTATGATTGAACACACACTGTGAACAAGACACGGAAATGTCTTTTTCACTCAGCAAAGAGAAAACTCTGATGTTAACTAAGGGTGACTATGACAGAGTTCAAGGCATTTGTGTGGTACCAGATCAACAACGACATTATGCATAGTACTTGTTATGCCTACTAAAATTACCTGATTAGATGTGGTCTGTATTCTTTCACTTTGTAAACTTGTGACATTTCTCAATCTCAACTGATACATCCATTCTGTCTGCACAGCACCAAGACATTTCTATACGATTCAAATAACAAAACAAGAAGTGCGTCAGACAGACCAAGTTGTTAATCTGATAGATTTGTTTTGACAGAGGATGTCAAAAGAAGACATCTGCCTCTGTGCTGAGATATGACCAACACCATGACCCCAGGGTCACGACCTCTACATATCTACTCTGGTCTACTACTAAGTGGAATTTCATTTCAAATCAGCAGATTTTGACAAGATGTTCCCAACCATCTTGGACTTGCTTCATACCTTACTGAAAAACAATTCTGATTTATGAGGCATTAAACATGAAAAGAACAATCATTTTATGTCTATGTTTACCATACCATCACATTGAGTATCTGTTACAACATGGTAACAACGTCTACCATGGTCCACCTTAGAGGTAGTTAAGGATATTGGTTGTAGCTGTTGAGTCGTGTTGGTGTTCCTGAGAATAACTTCTTGTATTCATATATATGGTATTCTAATTGGCTTTCTAGTTATTGTATTGGACATGTTTACAGTCTGCAGCAACAGTGTCCCCTTTCCCGCTCGTTCAGCAACCATGAGAGTTTGATTGTAGTAATATAGTAGAGTTGTGTGAAGGTCACTACCTAGCCAGAAATGCTGGGAGATCATTCAAGATTAAATTCTGTTACAGTTCTTTCATAAAGTACAGACAGTGCGGAGTAATATACACAGAACATATAGTCCACTAGGCAGGGAGGGTCACTAGGCAGGGAGGGTCAGGGTTTACTGCCCGTGTTCAAGCGTATCCACTTTTTGACCCATTGTGTACATAGTAAGGTGGTAATGCAGAACATCAATATGGAAAATGTCATTAAGATAATTGAATAGTTTAAGTGATAAATATTTCTATTTTAAAATGGACATCACTGCTTTGTGAGATACTACTTCTTTTGATGTCTGCTGTCATGTAGAGATTCTATCAAAGACTATGGTTGAAAACTGTCTGTGTAGGCTATAGATAACTGGCTCATGAGAGACACAAATGAGACCTGGATAGTGGAATTCTTGGGCTTTCCTGTCAGTGCGTATGTTTATGTTTTTTGGTCAGCATAACATACTAGCCATTACTGAGGTGAGGTATTTGATAATTAAAATAGGACACTGGAAAGAATTGTTGATATTTTTCACCCTAGATTATTAACATTTATGATAGCGCAACTTCTGTTTAAAAGGAACTTGACATTTTGCTCCTTTAAACCTTGTACTGACTGCTTTAATCATGATGTTTTGGAACATGCCCAAGGTTAGGCAGCAAGCCTCACATATTGCCCCAGAGTAACTATCATCAAATGCCTTGAGCCTGTGAGGCATCTGCTGTTCTGCGGTATGTTTAAGATCCTGCCATGCACAAACCTGCATTAAAACATCTGCTCATTTGTTCTGTGTGACAACTACATGTCTCCACTGCTAGAACGTTCCTGATATTTTCTATACAATTTAAATTATTATTTTTTTTCAACATTTTAACATTACCATTAGTCATCTATATTGTGAGGTATAATTGTTTGGATTGACAAAACCCTAAGAGTATGAAAAACTAACTTAAGTATCGGCTGAACTCTGACTTGGGTTCATTCTTAACGGCAAAGCTAGCCTACCAGGACCAGCACGGGTTCGGTGAAGGTTTGGGTTTATCACTCAAGCCCCTCTCAAAAGACACTCTTTATGAGGCGTGTTTGACGGTGTGGGAAATATCCCTTCCAAAAATGTGGCACTTCCTGAGTTTGTTTATTTCTGGCTATACATTCCAAGTATGCACACACACTCTCTCTTTGACACACTAAAGCACAGACACACACACACGCTCTCAATTTCTCCCTCTCTCTCTTTTCTATGGTCGTCTTTGTGGACTGTAGGACAAAACACTGATTCATTTCTGCAGCAACTGGACAGAACACATTGCTTTTTTTTTTTTTTTTTACATGAAATTTCATACACACCCTCACACGGCACACTCTTCCTGTTTTGCTCACGCATGAGACCTCAAAGTTAAATAAAGAGGGGTGTCTCCAACTCTTGATGCTGGTAAAAGACCTCAGGATATCAACACAAGATAGAGAGCTACACAAAATGACTGACCCAATTCCCATCAGATGATTGTGCATGTGTTTAGAGATCGTATTCTTCTATGAACTTGTTTGAGGAAGTCTCCAGTTGCCTTTTAAAGACTCTGTACTCCCTCAATTTTCGAAACTCTCTGCCCCTGCTGCAGCCAACTAAACAAATGCCAGTGGTGGGACAAAAATAACAGGGCTTTTCTACTGGCTCAACCAAAGTAGTAACACTGTGTTTTAAAGAGCTGTTCCATAAATATGCTCACAATATATTTCAATGACTGGTAAAGGGCAAGACAATCCGCAGATATATTGGGAAGGGGGTTAATACCAGAGGTTAGCAGGGAGACTGATGGGCTAGTAAAGATACGTCCCTAATTGGTTGTCTTTTGGTTTAAAACGCAAACTAAGAAGATTTAATCAGATTGGACTTGATTTGTGAGTCATAATTACACATGCGCATAGAGGACACACTTTAGATAATCCGAGAGAATTTGATCCACATAGATTTACATTACAAGTAAATCCACATGCAAAACTAGAATTGTAAAGTAATGATAAGATATGAAATACAAATAGCATGAGAATGTCACTACTTTATATGTTACTATCACATCCTTATCACATGGTTTCACCTGTCTGCTTGCTCCTTCAGACTGACTGATGATGGAAAAAGAAAATCTGCACTAGTTCCACTATTGCTCAAATTATAACTCAGATCTTATATGGCTGCACTGATGAAGGTGTAGGCTATAGGCTGTCGGTCAAAAATGCTGTGTTTCAGTCATTGACTTCCTCTTAATAAATTATGTTGTATATTTTTAAAGTGTCCATTTCAATCTGGTCCTCCCCTACTCAACCTTATGACAGTATCAAGCAAATAGGTTATCAAGCAGAATATGATTATGAATTTTAGTGAAACCTATGAGTTTTAGAAAAGGAATAGTAAGTAGACAAGTACATTTTCATAGGTGAACACTAAAGGTGGAAATCTAAATCAAGCTATATGCAACATTCTGTTCAGCACATATCGATTACCTGAATACTATCTCAACATCTGTCAACTGGGTCACCAAATTTCACGTGAGGTTTTAAAATAAAGGCTCTCAGCTGTCCAACACCGTTCTCGCGAGAGCCAGACGATGTATGGTTCCGCTATCTTGCTTCACTAATCGGTTCACGATGTCGTCATCGACCCAGCCACCCCTTTCCACCCCACCCCGCTCCCCGGCGGGTTTAGCACCGCTGTGCCCCACCCCGGGCTTCTGCACCCAGTCTGCCCGACCATCACCACCAACCAAACCCCACCTCCATGCTCTGGCTGCATGAAAGGAACACTGTGGTTAAGAGCCTACATTTTTTTTTCTTCAGCTATCCTTTCCCTCAGTGTCAGGTAGGCCCTTACGCACGTGCGATTGTGATGGAGTAGCCTAGTAGTTCTGATGAATGAGGAAGGCGCGAGCAATGAAAAGGGAAACAAAACCCGGTGATTGCATAATTGAACAGTAGTCTAGTCTAATTAACGGCAACACGGCAATTAAGTTGAATCACAAGCGCTACCCAAATAGGCTGTCTCTATCTCGCTGGGGGAGGGGAGTGAGGCGACAGTGTGTTCTTAACCCTCCCAAACACAAATACACACCCACACACACAAGCACCCCAGCGGATTCTCATATGCCGTTATCACTATAGCGTATCCCACTCTCATTCACTCACATACACACACACACACAGGGTAACCTTATCCTCTCCGACTCTATAACCCCAATAAGCCCAAGGTCCAGAGGACCAGTTACACGCACAGTCACATAACCTACAATCCGAAGAGGGCGTTAGGCTACCCCTGTGAGGCGAGGAACTATGCAGGTCCGAGGTTTTCCTAGGAACAATGGAACACAATGGCCGGGAGCAAAGCTCGCGCTTACCGATGCGGCATGCTGGAGGAGAGCTAGCGCCATCCAGCACACGAGCTTCATGATGCTGCAGCCTCGAGCCTCCTCCGCCCGGTCTTCGATGAATGAAATATGTTTTCCTTCAGTTTTAAATATCCTGGTTCAATGAGCGCGACCGTTCCTACATCCAGCCTCCCGTTATCTTGGTCGGTTTAATCCCGCTAAAGCTCATGCGCGGCTCTTGAAACCCAAAGCGAGCTGTGTGCGCGGCCTTCTCGTTTTTTTTCTCTCTGAAGGATACGACTTCAGTCTACGAGACCTGCTAGATGCACAGTCGGCAGGCGCCAGACTGCACCCTCTCACTTGCCTGTTTCCTGCCTCGATCCTACTAAACGCGTGCAGGATGGTCTGCTCCGCGACTACTCTTGTGTATGCGGATGCCCCCTGTAGCCCGCGAGAGCAGTAGCATGACAGTGGAAATCGGCCAACCTACCAACTACAGTAAATACCCAGACTGTGGATGAAACCATTCAAAACACATAGCCCTGTCCCGATTATTTTCACATAACTGTGCGCAAACCTCAGGACAAAATGTTCACATCATTTTCTTTCAAACAAAGGCACAGCATTGTCTTGTGCAAAGGGCATCTGATCTATCTAGAAAAGTAGCCTACAAAAATCTGCTTTTATTGTATTGTTTTCATTAAACTTGTTAGATGTTGGTGTGGAGGAAATCCCAAGATATATTGTGAAGAACGAATATTTCATGTCCATATGTTAGTCAAACTCGATTTTGCAAAAATGAAATAATTGATAAGCCCTACTCAACAGCTTTTCAGTGATAATGACTAGTACATTCGCACAGTGTTTTGAGGTCCAAGAGGCCTCAACTGGCCTTGTTGTTTAACAAGTTTCTTTACAGCGACTGACAATATTAAAAAATAAAAAATAAACTAATAATCACTAACAACCTCAGATTGATGTTCCAACCAGATCGTAGCTGTGAGGTTATTGATGAAATTGTTGATCTTTAGTGGAGAATATATGTGCTGCATGAAGGTAACATTATGTCACAGCAGAAATCAACAACTGTTTTAAAGTAATTAACAATGCCCCTTTCAGATATGGAGAAATAAACAACTATGGTGTAAAGAATATCATCCATGACAGCTGCCCCATTGGGATTCACCTCAACCAAGTGTTTATGTAAACACAAACTGACCCTTTTGACATGATGGGCTCAGCTCAAAGACTTTCATCCCTGGGGTATGGGTGTTTGCCGTGGTCAACTATAAATATTTCCTTTGCCCAGGTGAAGTATATTTACCATTATTAATAACAAATAAATTCCTTGAACAAGACCTTGGACAACTAGCTGTGGAAAGAATCCCCCCCTGGTTTAGGTACTCATTAATCCTGAGGTCCTTCAGGAAATGGCGTCAGCACACAAACTGTTTGTTGGAATGTAGGAAGGGTTGTGACGTGGGTTCGCTATCCTCAACCACATCAAACATTTTCAAAATGACTGCAATTATGGAAGTTCCAACAGTGGTGCATGTTGAGGTGGAAGTACTCAATTATTCCACTGCTAGTAAGATTAGCCTTAATGGCTCTTACAATGTAACAGCTTACACGATATTATGTGGCAACAGATGTGTCACTTTGTTATCAACTTGTAATTATTATTTAAGGATAACACTGACCAGAGAAGGATTTCCCATAGTGACAATGGAAAACGTATGCATCTTTGTAAATACTACATTTTAAATAAATATTACGCAGGGCACTATCAGGCAAATTCTAATTGACAGTGTCATCAAAATTATACTGAATTCATATACATACTCAATGAGCTTGGAGAGTGAGGAAAAAGTATTCCAACAAAGAATGCTTGTGAGAAACTAGATAAGCCAGATAGTTTTTTCGCGGGCTTCAGAGTTTCACTGAGGCAGATACTAAGGCTGTCAATAAGAGCCAACTCTGCTCTAAAGTTATTCAAGCTGACTATCAAACCTATTGATGAAGTTTCTGAATAGCCTCGAAGAAGAGTCGTTTAACAAGAGTGCCACGTTAGGTTCAGATTAATTTCGACTGACACACAGATATGAAGGAGACCTGGGTGGGCAAGAATGCACATGCTCTTCTGAACCAGCTTCTATTGATTTAGTGTGACAGATTTAGAGGATGGGGCCCACCTGGACTGTGTCAGGAGACCACACCTTCAAGGCCCCACAATAGCATAGTATAGCATATGGTGAGCGGTTTCCTCATCATTGTAATTGTAGTTTTTTATGTTATTATTAAGAGCCATTGAAGGTGTGAAAGCCCTAAATGGAACTCTATAGCAGTCCATAGAATTATTTTGAACATATTCCTTCCCTACTGGCTTATCTTATTACCTTTAATGCATTACTACCAGAGGCTGTTTGTTGTTTGTATAGTCATACCCTCAAGTCACAATTTGCTGACAGTTCTCTGATTTCCGTGATTCAAAATGTACTTCCAGATCACTAAACAGTGGTTAATTGCGTGGATTTAGAGTGCAGGCTCAGTACACAACATCATTGGGTACAGAGGCTCCTGCCCCCTCTCTCTGACAGCGCAGATGGATATTCAGGGCACAATGCAACACAGCATCACTCATGGAAAAAAGGGTCTGTCCAAGTAGCATTTGTGCCAATCGTCTCGGTAACGACTCACCACTTTGAGTAGTCTTGTCCTTTGTTATCTTTGTTTTTACAGAAAGACTGCCTCATTTTTGTGTGCTTGCACTAAGGGGTCCAGGCTCTGTAAAGTGCCTTGAGACAATTTATTGTTCTGGCGTTATATACATAAAATTGAATTGAATTGAATTGAATTTAATTTGACTATTGCTTTTGCACAAACCCATATGTTACACCAAAAAGATGTTTGGAAGTTCTCTGGTGTGTTACCAGCTATGGTTACTTCCCTGGTATTTTAAAGCTGTTCAATTTGCCGTGCTTGCGTGCTTGCGTGCTATGTACAGTGCTCTCTGTATGTAATGTATTGTAAACATATCATGTGTCTACCCTTCCTACAAAAGATGTTTTATCAATGTTATGTGCATGTTGTGTCTACACATGACATCAACAAAAACAGAACAGATGTGATGAGTGTTGAAATGCCTTCAGATATGATGTCAAACACAAGCCTCATCCTTTTATGTGTTTATACTGCATAGTTAATACTACACAAATACAATATTTTTTGGCACGCAAGTGGCAGATCAACTGTTCTATGCCAGCCTAATCCACATCTGGCACTAATTTGGATATGCACAACAACAGATTGTGCAACTGCTGTGTAACAACACAGACTGAAATTTGAAGATACATGCAATAAGCAATTTCATTTGTATCACAGAGGCATAAGGTTTCAACGCCATTCTGTAGACCTTGCACTGGTTTCATGCACTTCCATTCACCCAAAGGTTGCAGGAGTCATTGCTACAGACGCCCAAGGCTATGACCCCGTTCAGATGGTCTTTTTTTGCTATGAAAAGATTCCTAACTGAGTGAAATGACCTGGAAGTATGGAAGTGACAGCCATGATAACAGTTGGTTGAATTCTCTGAATGCTTAGGAAAGGAGCCTCAATGCTTTCTTTCATATCTCCTTTAGCAAGATACACTGGAGCATCCTTTACAAAAGAAAAGGAGATAGTACTGTCCCACAATTCCTTGCAACAGCAACAACCCAATCAACAACCGATCCACTTTACCCACAATAATAACATCCGCCTTTGAATAATTAGTCGCCTGGTGTGAGTGGTCAGATTCTCTTAGCACCACGGTTCTTTTCCTTAGTCCTTATGAATTATACTTCACATCTTTCATTGACCTTATGAAAATTTCCTTCAAGGTCATGAAAAAGTGTTTAGGAAAATACTAACCAATCGCAATCTAAGATTAGGATTGTTTTATAATAAATTTGTTGTGGTTCTGAATGGTTTCATGTAAGTATCTCACACATCATGCTGCACACAGGAGTTCTGTACCTACATATTGCTCCACAGCGCCCTCTAGTGTTACATTGTATTGGTCACAGAAAATGCACTCTTGAGTTCTCAGAGGAATTCTCATTTGGAGTTCATGTACCTATTTTTGCAATGAAGGTTGAATGGGGTCAATGTTTCTGAGGAATCATGCATATCTCCCACGTCAATCACATTTCATCTGTAAAAAAAACTAAACATTTGTGCCACTTTTAACTCTCAAGTTATTTAACTACAAGCAAGTCCCTTCTAGCATCACCTTGTTTTTACAAAAAAAATTATTCTACATTTTATTTCTGGTTTGCCAGCCGTCCTACGACTCTTGTATGAAGACATGAATCCTTGAAAAATGGTCCTAATGTACGAACGAGTATGACTCGTACTCAAATATGAATAAGACATAACTAGGGAAGAGGAATCACTATCAAAACAATGTAATTGGGGGGTCAGAGCTCAAAGGCATTGACAGGTCAGTTGTGAAGAGATATTGCTAGCTTTCAACTCACCTTGAGAGTTAATGATGTATCATAAACAACACTATGTTCAGTGCCGCTCTTTTCTCTCTTTTACACGCTGATGTGATGTTTTAACGACACAAAACAACACTACATCAGAGCTGAAGTGCCTAAAAAGTTTTTCTTTTTTTGCCTGAAAACAGGCAAACGTATTTGATCCGCACAGACCCACAGATGACGTACAGACTGCTCAAAAATTATTAATAAAAGAAGAAACTATCTTCGTTAAAAGTATTAAGCCCTGCATTTCTAAAACAACTAGTAACCCTTTGCAGTCAGTAGTGGAAATCCACTGTGAACACGATTTGCATCATAAGGCTGGTTCATTGTCTTCACTGCACAACAGAAAAATGATACTATACCTCACTACCTAAGATTGCTAGCTTGCAGGGTGGGCTGTAGACTGGCACTACAGACCTCCATTTACAGTGTATTGCGCTTGTTAGCGTGCCCCAATGTGTGAAGTGAAATAATGTTTTGAATCACAACCACAATAGAAGACACAAAAACTCTCCTTACAATTTTTGATTTTTTTTTTTTTGTCTCAAAATAAAGGTCACACAGCGTATCGAGACCATCTACAACAGGAGATACAAAACATCCAGGCAATCATTATGCACGCTGCTGCCAGGCCTCACTACACACACTTCTATACACAGATGCTGCAGGGTGTGTGTGACTCAGGAAATTTACACAATGCTGTTTAAATGTACACTGCAGCAAAAGAGTAAATAACAAATCAAAAAAAAGGGAAGGAAATGAACAGATTTATACAGTCACTTACATTAGACCACAGAATGGCAAAATCTGTACACACACTCGCCGCAAGCGTAGCCTAAACCTCTCCCCCGCACCCACACACCTGCAGGAGAGAGGGACTATAAAAGAGGTTAAAAAGAGAAGAAGAGCATTATGGGCAAGTTCGGTGGAAAAAGTGAGCATGTGATGTTGATGTTAAAACTAAACAAAAATATATAATTCATCAACAAGTTATGTTATTTTGAAAACAAAACAAAAGAACAAAAAAATCTGATATTACAATTTACAATATACAGCAAATGCAGTGATTTACAGAGCGTAGCCATCACACGCTCACAGCGGTAATCAATCGCTTTTTATCATCTGTTTCCTCAAAAAGGATTCCACATTTACACAAGGTTTACAAATATACAATTATACAGCAGTCAGCACTACTGGGATACAGTATAGATACAGGTCAACATCAAAAACCAGAAAAAAACTACAAACTTTATGTATATATTTATAAGTATATGCAAAGGTCTACGGCAAGATTACACTACGTACATTTAAAGAAGCAAGACCAGATGTGCATGTCTGTGTGTAAGTATGTTCATGAGACAGAGAGATAGAAAGAGAGAAGTAGATTACAATACGTACATTTAGAGAAAAAAGATTGAGTATATTTCTCCCATGCTCAAAGGTTATGGCCCTGCTTCAGGGACAATGAATTTGTTAGCTAGAGGGAGTGTAGCTGTGTGTCAGTGAATGCTGGATTGTGTGCTGGCCAAGGGTTATGTGCATGTGTATCATTTTAAAAGGAGTTAAATGAAACACTTTTATTTCATAGAGAAGAGGGTAGAGTAGAGAGAGAGAGAGAGAGAGAGAGAGAGAGAAAAAAAAAGAAAAGAAGAAGAACTGGAAGAGATCCATGATGTTTCAATTGAAGCCGGGGCTTTAAGCCGCCTTAGACTTTACCATGCCCGTACATGGTGGGGTTTTAAGGCGCCTCAGACTGCACCCTGCCCATATATGGTGTGGCTTTAAGCCGCCTCAGACTGCTTCCTTGCCCATATATAGCGTGGGCTTTACAAGATCCCGTTGGGGGGCGCACACAGGGGGCCCAGGTCCACGCCGTTCTTCATGTAGTACTTCTCCAGCTTGGCCAGGATGTGCTTCCCGTACGTGTACTTCCTCAGGGTGGCAATGTGGGGGCGAATCTGTGCAGGCACATATGGACGCACGCGGATGCATGCACACACATACACACACACACACACACACACACACACACACAGCAGAAATATAACATTAGCACAGCATTAATTAAGCAAACATAAATCACAATCTGGTCAAATCTGACGGCTCAACCCAATTTCCCTCTACTGCAATTATTAACGCAAAGCTCATCAGAAACATCATCGGCACAATGTCTTACACCATGTAGGAACATGGAAACACCAATAGTCAGACAGCAGAGGCCACACGCTCCTCAGCCATCCTACCTATAAGCCCTCTTAAACTGAGGTTCAACAAGGGTTATACCCACCTTGAGAAGTTTAACACGGCTTCACAACCCACCACTCAACCTCGGTCGGATGAGGGTCGATTCAGGTTGTTTTTGTTAAGTTCTATAACCACAAGTTCTTGTGCAGCCTCCACCCTCTTCATCTGCTTAACTGCATTGTGCAGGAAATGTAAATCCCTTCCCTTCCAGTCTGTCAGTTAATAAATATGCGTCAAAGTTCGAATGATTACTTTACCGTTGTGATATATAACCCAAAAAAGCAGCATCCCTATCTGTATCAACAATGATGTTTACGGTGCACTTAATTTCATTGTCAACCCATATCAAAACACCAAACTGAATATATCAACACATGGGTTGGGATGCAAAAGGTCACTATCGGGGGGCACTGTGGCTCAAACAGTAGCCCCGACCACATTCTGGCTTGACGCTCAAGAAGGTCACTGGTTCGAATCCGGCCCGATGCCATTTCTCCTGTCCACTCCCTACCTCTTCTCCCTCTCATTTCCTGTCACAATCTTCACTGCTCTGTCAATTTAAGGCATAAAAAGCCCTTAAAACAAATCTTAAAAAAAAAAAAGGTCACTATCACCGGACAGACAAACATGTCATGGCAACAGTGCCACGCTCAATCACCTTGTGCATCACGATCTTCCTCTGGGTGGGCTCAGCGACGTCAATCATCTTCTGGACCACATAGTTGGCGTACTGGTCCTTCATCATGGTGTAGAGGGCGCTGTGGGGCCCGTCTGCCATGCTACACACCTCGTCTATCAGCAGAGCTCGCTCAGCACGTAAGGAGTGTGTCACACACTTCTCCACCACATTACTGCAGGACATAGAAACACACACACACACAGGCATTAGGATATCAAAGACCACTACAATGGTTTGGTTGATGAAGCATTACTAAGGCTACAAATACGTTTAGATCACAGCATTTAGACCTCTTCAGAAGTCATAGCAAGACTATGCTGCACAACATAATGCATGGTGTGTATCATGTAATGCATTATAAATGAGGTTTTATAGACTTATAAAGGGGGCAAGACATGCCTTCAAACAAGGATTTAACAAACATACTGGGTGAGATGATTTTCTTTGATCCCAATTCTCCTTTTATCAATAAAATCTGCAGCGCTTTTAGTGATACATTAAATGTACGTCACCCATTCTGATACCGTCATTTACACCGTGTAATGTGTTGTGTGGGTGTCGCTTTACCTCGCAAACTTGTGCTGACTCAATCCCAGAACGTTTCCACGGATCTCCGAGACAATCTTGCTCTTGTCCTCAGCTCGTCCGTGCTCCAAGACGTGTTGAATCACATAATTACCATACTGGTCCTGAAAGAGGGCATTCAATTACCATACTGACCCAACACATAGACAAACCACTGACATTCTTTTGTCACTTGGTAACAAAAACCAAGAGCATTATATATTTTTCTAAGTAGTACATATACACACTGCTGTTAGTTTGACAGCAGATTCAAAAGAAGTTGAAAGATAGGGCTGCAGCAGTATAGAAACGTCCTTACCGCGGTATTCGAAGAATGCCACCTTGCAGTGTGCGGTAATGTGTTTAACTATTATACGTCTGTGAAGGAGGTTATGTTTTAGGTGCGGTTTGTTTGTCCGACTGTCTATAAGCAGGACTAAGCTAAAACGGCCGGCCCAATTTCTATGAAAGGTGGTGGAAAGCTCAACCCAGAGAATATGGGAGGGGATCCGAATCATGGGCGGATCGAAGAGTTTAGGTTCACTGTAGCTAATGTTGCGAGATACGGCATTTGACCTTGGCGGAGGTCTGCGCTCTCCGAGTGCCCTCCTAGTTCATTCATTTGATGTAACTTGTCCCCTAATATGTTGAAACTGTTGAGCTGAAAGAGTTTAAGGAGTTAAAAATGAACATAATTAAAAAGACTATTTCTGTATGGCATGTCTGTCTTGTCTGTTAACGTTGCAGTAATGTGCAGTCATGAGGATTCATTCCCTCGGAAACGGACACTTACAGTTAAATGTTCCCCGTCACATTCAAGTGTATTTGAATACAATATTAACATATTTAATTGTGTTTTCAAGCGATTAATGGTCAGTAGACCATAAGGTCACAATGATAAATGTGATGTGTATGTTCAGTACAGAGGGCTGGGCGTTTTAGAACCGCTTAGAATGACTGACAAATGTACCTTGTGTGAATGGTATAACCTGCCGTGTTGGTATCTTACTTGCACAAGCTGATCTGTGTGAAACGTATAACCTTTGATGTTGGTATCTTACTTGCACAAGCTGTTCTGTGTGAATGGTATAACCTGCCGTGTAGGTATCTCACCTGCACCAGCTGCTCTGTGTGAGTGTGGAGCTCCTCCAGGATAGGAAGCGTCTGCTCGGGGAGGCAGTGCTCCAGGATCCTTTGGATGACTCTGCAGCCGTACGGGTGAGTCGAGAGAGCAAACACCTGCAGACCCACAGACACATTCAAATACATTTACAAAATGCCACAGCATACACATACCAACACACACAAACAAATCGATGGTTATGTATATAACCACGGTTCTATGAGTTCCGGATGACCGCCAGAGGCGGTGCTTATAGCACATGGATGTTATCGCACGTTCCGTGTGATAACATCCATGTGCTGTAAGCACCGCCTCTGGCGGTCAGTAGGAACGATATAGAACTACACTAAATGGTGCAGGTGGTTGTCTGGAGGAAGACCCACCTGTCCTTTGAAGGCGTCGATGATGAACTGGAGGGCGTGAGGCTGGACGCACTCAATGCACTTCTGCACAACATGGTTCCCGTTCTGATCTTTCACACACTTCAGGACGTGACCATCTAGCTCACGCACCATCTCACTCTGCAACACAGACACAAACACAGACACAGGTCACCAATACCATACAGCTTATACAACACTCAAATACAAGGAATGCAAAAAGGCTCAATTTGAGAGTGAGCTGAATAAACCATTTTAAATAAGTGACATTTTGTTTTTGTGGTAAAAAAAAACACCAAAAATGCCTCTGGACTTACAACAATCATTTTCATTTAGTGCTAGTGCTTACTAACAGTGATGTGCATTCTGTACACGTTTCAGGCCATGTCTTGCGTTTATTTACTATTGTCCTGTGTAAAAATCAATAAAACACCTGCAACAAAAAAACATCAAGCTAAACTATTATGACCCCAATGTGTTTAAACATTCCGTCTGATCTGAGTTAAGCTGCCTCTACCACACCTCTGCACCTTCTGTGAACAAAGACATGAAATCGATTACCGAAATAGTTGAGCGTAAATGTCGTCATAGCAACTAGGAGTGATACAATGAGTAAATTATGTTTTTGACCTCGGTTCTATTCCACCTGTGTTTATGTCATTGAATAGGACATTCTAGCCGGCTGGTTTGCAACCGCCCATTAATGGTTTTGTGGCACATCACCACTCTAGCCAACAAAGCCATAACAGAAGACCCGTAGCATTTG
The DNA here is from genome assembly GCF_963457725.1 of Sprattus sprattus. Classification (NCBI taxonomy): domain Eukaryota; kingdom Metazoa; phylum Chordata; class Actinopteri; order Clupeiformes; family Clupeidae; genus Sprattus; species Sprattus sprattus. The sequence goes on from NC_137918.1 coordinate 9,844,684, forward strand.
GTGAAATGTGTTCATTAATTAAGCAATAAGCCCCAAGAGGCCGTGCTTTGCGCTGATTTTAGAACAGGTAAGGGGAGAACTGTTCTACACATATTTGATTTAAGAAACAATAGTTTAATGATAAACCGTCATTCTTCCGCCACTAAAAATTATAGTTCCTAAATAAATCGTTGCCACGCAACCCTTGAAGCAACGCAACAGCCAGATGGAACACTGGGTATGAAATGTGCTATATGAATGCCTTGCCATTCGCTGCGCAGTAATATGGAATGTAATCAGGTCAAATTGTAAGGTAATGCTGGATTTTACAACGGCTTTTAGCCAATCACAATCAAGGATTTGAACAATCAGGTTTAGAAACACAAATTACATCTTCCGCTTCTGGTCCAAATGAAGTGCTGGTGAAAGCCCGGTACTCACAATGACCTGCTGCTCAGAAGGGATGAACTCCAGGGCCTTCTGGATGACCCGGCAGCCATACATCTGCAGCGCCAGAGACAGAACATGCCCCCGGATCCGCTCGGCCAGGGCCAGCTTCTGGTCCAGACTACCAAACTGTAGACAGACAGACAGACAGACAGACAGACAGACAGACAGACAGACAGGCAGACAGGCAGACAGACAGACAGACAGACAGAGAAGGCAAGAAATGTATCAGAAATAGACAGGCACGTGCCAACAGGTCAACAACCAAAGCACACAGGTTGAAATGACATAATGTATAATTCAGACAGAAGAACTGAAGATAAAATAGGTAGCACTGGGGGAAAAGGTACAATTTCAGTGGCTCTCTGGCCACATGCACAGCAAGTATAAATAATAAATGAGTCTTTAATGACTGGTAAGAAATTCAAACTACTTAAATGATCCCCTGATAACAATATCAATACTATGCACATTAGGGCTGCCCCTTTTGAGCCCAGAGGTAGACTCTTTATATGAGCAGGTGACTAATCACATTGATTTATTTTGTCCTAAATTACTAATTAAGCCCGTACGTTTTTTTTTTTTTTTTTTACAAGGTCACACAGAAGGACACTTCCACGGAACTTTCTGTGGGTAATTTCAGACTCACACACCTCAAAGAACTTCTGAATGACGTAGTTGCCGAATACGTCCACCATGAGCTGATACGCTGCCTGCAGGATCTCGGTGAAGACCAGCTGCCTCTCCGATGGACTGGCACGCTCCAATTTCAGTTGGATGAATCTGCAGCACCAATCAAACAACAAACATTTTATTAAACAACCTAGCTTATTAGAGGTCCATTGTTTATTGCATAAGACCTTTCTGGTGGTCATTAGTGTAATCTGGTTGAATGTTTTGAGCCATCAGAAAGAACATGAAAGGCTGTACAACAACTTAAAGTAACAGTATGCAACAATTATACTTCAGAATTAGGGTTAGGATAAGCGGTTTTACCTTAAAATAACAACTTGAAAAAAATTGGGGCGCTACAATGACTTTTAATATGGAGAATCGCCTCCGTGCCATACCAGGGTCCATAGGCTTCTAACTGCTAAATTTAGGATTGCCTGAGGCCGACCGGCTTCCTACCGTCTTCCGAACTAGTAAGTAGCTTATTTGCCGTCTTGCTTTGTCTTGTGTTGCACTTGCTTGATGTTTGACTGTGTTAGGACAGTTGTTGAGTAACTAGTTTGTCATAATGTCAAAGTCAGCACATTTCAAGAGATTTCGTAAATTTTAGCCGCTAGCATATCGTTAGCAAATAGCAATTGATCCGGAACGCTTCTTTAATCCTTTCTGTACTTGAATATGTTCCAGTTCATCCCAAAGGTGCTCAATGGGGTTGAGGTCAGAGCTCTGTGTGGGCCAGTCAATTTCTTCCATACCAAACTCATCAAACCATGTCTTTATAGTCCTTTCTTTGTGCACTGGAGCACAGTCATGTTGGAATAGAAACGGGCTTTCCCCAAAATGGAAGCACAGCATTGTCCAAAATGTCTTGGTATGCTGAAGCATTGAGATTTCCCTTAACTGGATATAAGGGGCCTAGTTTAAACCCTGAAAAACCAAATACTGTCGTCCATATAATGGTCAGACGTTCGAATACTTTTGTCGATATAGCGTATGAGCCGAAACATACACTACACTTTCAGCACCACCTGCTGGCAGGCAGAAGTCACTGCATATGTTTTAGTAGTTAAAGGGATAAGGCACCATGTTGCCATGTTTGGTGTTTATCTGGGGCTTTTTTTTTACTTTCGTTAATAATCAGAACAGATTCAAAAGGTTCTTACACTGTCTAATGTCCACTCTCCCACCCCTTCTGTTGACCACAAGGACTGAGCGACATAGGAGGTCATTCGTCCCAGCTGCCATTAAACTTTAATTACGCACTTTACACCATACATCCTTCATCCTACACTGTTCATAGCTAAATTGTATTGTTGGTAATGTCTGTATATATTGTTTGTAATTATTGTAAATATGTGAGAGCTGCAAGATCCCAGAATTTCCCCACGGGATTAATAAAGTATTTATCTATCTATCTATCTATCACATGACAGAACAGTGCAAGACCAGTCAAACGTCACCAAAATCCACTGCACACACTACTCCTTCAGTGAGCTCAAACCTGCTCACACACAAGACACACTCCTCCCTGAGTGAGCTCAAACCTGCTCACACACAAGACACACTCCTCCATGAGTGAGCTCAAACCTGCTCACACACAAGACGGCACACTACTCCTTCAGTGAGCTCAAACCCTGCTCACACACAAGACACACTCCTCCCTCAGTGAGCTAAAACCTGCTCACACACAAGACAGACTCCTCTTTCAGTGAGCTCAAACCCTGCTCACACACAAGACACAATACTCCATGAGTGTGCTCAAACCTGCTCACACACACAAGACGGCACACTCCGACACAGAAACAGAGTTGCACATACACACAGATTGCACGTTCCAACAAACTTTCAAACCTCTTCATAAGCATGAAGAATCCTGCTCTGGTGAAGAGCTCATTCACAAACCTAGAGCCATGCTGGTCCTGGGAGAACTCCATGACGTGTCCAGCGATCTCTCGCAGTTGCAGGTTGGGATAGCGGTTGTTGCGGAAGTCCTCAAGAAGGCGGCTGCGGCCAGACGGCATCACATCCGACATTCCGTAGCGTAGCCGTGACGATGGGAACAGCTGGCTACTGGGACTGAAGAGGGAGGAGCCAGAGGTGGAGCTGCGGTACTTAGCCTCGGCCCCTGGAGCTGCAGAGATGAAGCGCCCGCTCCCATTGGTTAAGCCACCTGTCAGAGAGGACGCAGGCAGAGGGAGAAAAGTGAAATTGAGGCTTCAGTGAAAAGACAGGACATGACCACTCACATGAGAGGGTAATAAGGGATATGTCACTCTCAACACATGATTTTAAATGAAATACAGAGTATGTGGAATACACTACACTACATATGAATAATTAACACAGCAACACATTTATGGCACCCATATAAATAACTGTATGGGCAACATAGATTTCACATACAATAGTCAGTTTGAATACAACAAATCAGGCACATGCATGGGAGTGATCTAACTAAAGGTTCGATAGGAGGAAATTCTCACCAAGGTTGAGGCTGGAGGAGGAGCCGTGATTAGACAGAGAAGGGGGCGGGGTCAGTGAGTGGGAGTGGCCAACAGGGCCAGGTGAAGGGCTGAAGCCGAGGCCGTTGTAGAATCCTCCATGGCCAATGGGATTCAGGCTGCTAGGTGTCCTCTTGTACAGCTCAGAGCTGCCCGTCAGGGAGTCACGGCGTGAGGCACTACCTGTGTTTGAATTAGCCACTGCACACACAAATTCAAAAATCAATTACACAAACAATATCATTTACCACAAAGTCAATGCAGAACATTTCTTAAATTGTTACTCAGTAGATTGACTCCAAGTAAGACATTTCAGCCTTCGTCTGACGGCCTTCAAAAGGATGCATCTTATATTCTAAAGGACTTTCACTCAGCCTCACATTAAGCAGGACTAACTGTACTTGTCTCTTTTCCTTCACACATCTGCTATATGATCTGCCATCTTTATACTCCACACACACACACACACACACACACACACACACACACACATATACGCACTTACCAGCGGTGCCGAAGCCCCCCAGAGATCCGAGCGCTGCCCCGAGCGATGACGACCCATTGGCACTAAAACTGAGGGAGGAGGAGCCAGGCTGAGGAGGGCCTTGAGAGAACAGAGAGGAACTCTGGGAGGAGGAGCTTAGAGAGCCACTCCCGTAGAAGGAGCTCCCGCCCAGCCCCCCGCTGCCTTGCTGCCCTGTGGCCTGCTGGGAGCTCATGGCCCGGAAGGCTCCACCGCCTCCGCCTCCAAGCCCACCTCCGCCCCCACTGGCTGATGCAGCTGCAGCGGCAACTAGGATTTAAACCACAAAACATTATCATTAGACATGAGCAAAAAATGATTATTAGACATGTGCAAAACATTATTATTACCCATGAGCAAAACACTATTATTAGACATGTGCAAACATTATTATTACACATGAGCAAAACATTATTATTACACATGAGCAAAACATTATCATTAGACATCTGCAAAACATTATCATTAGACACGTGCAAAAAAAAATTATCAGACGTGTGTAAAACATTATTATATTGGGTTTGACATTGGTTCCTAATTGGATTACCCTGGCGAGGAAGCTGTTCAGCACCAGGACAATCATGTTTTAACACTCAAATCATATGCTGGTAATACGCTCCTTCTCTAACTGTGTCTCCAAGCACTGTTGCCTCAGCTGTGACCGTGGTAAACAGTTGCTAGTATGGATACCCAACAAACATCCATATGCTTGGCTAGGATATTTATGTTTTGGTTTAGATTATTTGATCCGTTTCATCTGTGTATCTGCATTGTAAATTCAGACTCACTGACAATTCATGATACAACAGCTACTTCTGTAAAAACATAAATGAGATTGAACTATAGTTATGTCAGTCAAATCATAGATCACTGTATACGTTTCAAGTGGCCTTCTAAACTGCTCCTCACATGGGTGCAAATGTTTGATTTTTGTGTCACCCGCTACAATCTATTGTAGGTGCATAATAGGGTTCTACAGAAACATCCTTTTCTGTATCTGTGGGCGTGGTTTTTATGGAGTCACATTTAATCTGGCAAATGTTCTATTTTCTTACGTAATATCCATTTGCAATGCAACTGCTGTGCCTTTAAAACAAGTTGATTTAATATTGAGATCTAATTAATAATGAAATATATTTCCACATCCTCATACCGCACTTTTCATCTCTTTCTCTTTAGCGATCACTTCTCAATAATGTGTAGTAAATGGAACGACTCGTTAGTAAAATCATCGTATGTTGATACAAACAGAATGGGCACTTTTATGTTGTGCCCATCAACAATGAATCTATTTGGAGGAACGTTATGGACACGAACACAAACACACACAATCATGGAGCCCCTCAAATACTAAAGAGCAACCTAAGGTAGAACAAACATCCCTTTCCATCGCATCATTTGTGCTTTCCCGAATAATGATTTCAAATTCTGGTACACCCTTAGAGTATATGTAGTGACACACTTGAATTATCAGGCAAGACACTGTAGAAGGATAGAGAGAGGCTGAGGTGTATGGGGCTATAGACAAGACAGCGGTGAGGTGTATGGGGCTATAGACAGGACAGCGGTGAGGTGTATGGGGCTATAGACAGGACAACGGTGAGGTGTATGGGGCTATAGACAGGACAGTGGTGTAGAGTGGTGAGGCGTATGGGGCTATAGACAGGATAGTGGTGTAGAGTGGTGAGGTATATGGGGCTATAGACAGGACAGTGGTGTGGAGTGGTGAGGTGTATGGGGCTATAGACAGGACAGTGGTGTGGAGTGGTGAGGTGTATGGGGCTATAGACAGGACAGCGGTGTGGAGTGGTGAGGTGTATGGGGCTATAGAGAGGACAGTGGTGTAGAGTGGTGAGGTGTATGGGGCTATAGAGAGGACAGTGGTGTGGAGTGGTGGATATCTGCTTACCCGCTGTAGGGCTGATGATGACCGACCCAGGAGCCATGAGTCTGACGGGTCCATTCCGTCCTCCTGTGTTGACCAACAGCGCCCCTGTCTGGTCATAATACGCTGCTGGAGCTAGTACTGGATAACCTAGGGGGACACATACATTTTACTATACATACCATCATACATACATATGTCTATTAATATGTGTATATGCCCAATAGTATAACATCAACCACACACACAAACACACACACACACACACACACACACACACACACACACACACACACACACACCTGGTACTCCAGCTGCAAGGCCTTGTCCGAAGGCAAGAGCAGAGTTCACAGCTGCCTGAGCCGCCAGCTGTTGCTGCTCTGCCTGCTGTCCCTGCTGCCCCTGGTTGGGGGTCAGGGGTCGCTGCGAGCCACCTGTGCGCATGACCTGCACCACATCAGGAGTGACAGCATAGATCAGAATAAGAAAGGAACTATCGGAGGGGACAGGGCTGAGGGGACAGGGCTGAGGGGAGAGCACTGAGGAGAGAGCACTGAGGAGAGAGGGCTGAGGAGAGAGGGCTGAGGAGAGAGCACTGAGGAGAGAGGGCTGAGGAGAGAGGGCTGAGGAGAGAGGGCTGAGGAGAGAGGGCTGAGGAGCGAGGGCTAAGGAGAGAGGGCTAAGGAGAGAGGGCTGAGGAGAGAGCACTGAGGAGAGAGCACTGAGGAGAGAGCACTGAGGAGAAAGCACTGAGGAGAAAGGGGTGAGGAGAGAGGGCTGAGGAGAGAGCACTGAGGGGAGAGCACTGAGGGGAGAGCACTGAGGGGAGAGCACTGAGGGGAGAGGGGTGAGGAGAGAGCACTGAGGAGAAAGGGGTGAGGAGAGAGGGCTGAGGAGAGAGCACTGAGGAGAGAGGGCTGAGGTGAGAGCACTGAGGAGAGAGGGCTGAGGAGAAAGGGGTGAGGAGAGAGGGCTGAGGAGAGAGCACTGAGGAGACAGAGAGCACTGAGGAGACAGAGAGCACTGAGGAGACAGAGAGCACTGAGGAGAGAGGGCTGAGGAGAGAGGACTGAGGAGCGAGCGCTGAGGAGAGAGGGCTGAGGAGAGAGGGCTGAGGAGAGAGCACTGAGGAGAGAGGGCTGAGGAGAGAGCACTGAGGAGAGAGGGCTGAGGAGAGAGGGCTGAGGAGAGAGGGCTGAGGAGAGAACACTGAGGAGAGAGCGCTGAGGAGAGAGCACTGAGGAGAGAGCACTGAGGAGAGAGCACTGAGGAGAGAGTGCTGAGGGGAGAGCACTGAGGGGAGAGCACTGAGGAGACAGGACTGAGGAGACAGGACTGAGGGGACAGGGCTGAGGAGAGAGGGCTGAGGAGAGAGCACTGAGGAGCGAGCACTGAGGGGACAGGGCTGAGGAGAGAGGGCTGAGGAGAGAGCACTGAGGAGCGAGCACTGAGGAGCGAGCACTGAGGAGAGAGGGCTGAGGAGAGAGCGCTGAGGAGAGAGGGCTGAGGAGAGAGCACTGAGGGGACAGGGCTGAGGAGAGAGCACTGAGGAGCGAGCACTGAGGGGACAGGGCTGAGGAGAGAGCACTGAGGAGCGAGCACTGAGGAGCGAGCACTGAGGAGAGAGGGCTGAGGAGAGAGGGCTGAGGAGAGAGCACTGAGGAGAGAGGGCTGAGGAGAGAGGGCTGAGGAGAGAGGGCTGAGGAGAGAGGGCTGAGGAGCGAGGGCTAAGGAGCGAGGGCTAAGGAGAGAGGGCTGAGGAGAGAGCACTGAGGAGAGAGCACTGAGGAGAGAGCACTGAGGAGAAAGCACTGAGGAGAAAGGGGTGAGGAGAGAGGGCTGAGGAGAGAGCACTGAGGAGAGAGCACTGAGGGGAGAGCACTGAGGGGAGAGCACTGAGGGGAGAGCACTGAGGGGAGAGCACTGAGGGGAGAGGGGTGAGGAGAGAGCACTGAGGAGAAAGGGGTGAGGAGAGAGGGCTGAGGAGAGAGCACTGAGGAGAGAGGGCTGAGGTGAGAGCACTGAGGAGAGAGGGCTGAGGAGAAAGGGGTGAGGAGAGAGGGCTGAGGAGAGAGCACTGAGGAGACAGAGAGCACTGAGGAGACAGAGAGCACTGAGGAGAGAGGGCTGAGGAGAGAGGACTGAGGAGCGAGCGCTGAGGAGAGAGGGCTGAGGAGAGAGCACTGAGGAGAGAGCACTGAGGAGAGAGGGCTGAGGAGAGAGGGCTGAGGAGAGAACACTGAGGAGAGAGCGCTGAGGAGAGAGCACTGAGGAGAGAGCACTGAGGAGAGAGTGCTGAGGGGAGAGCACTGAGGAGACAGGACTGAGGAGACAGGACTGAGGGGACAGGGCTGAGGAGAGAGGGCTGAGGAGAGAGCACTGAGGAGCGAGCACTGAGGGGACAGGGCTGAGGAGAGAGGGCTGAGGAGAGAGCACTGAGGAGCGAGCACTGAGGAGAGAGGGCTGAGGAGAGAGCGCTGAGGAGAGAGGGCTGAGGAGAGAGGGCTGAGGAGAGAGCACTGAGGGGACAGGGCTGAGGAGAGAGCACTGAGGAGCGAGCACTGAGGGGACAGGGCTGAGGAGAGAGCACTGAGGAGCGAGGGCTGAGGAGAGAGGGCTGAGGAGAGAGCACTGAGGAGAGAGGGCTGAGGAGAGAGAGAGCACTGAGGAGAGAGGGCTGAGGAGAGAGCACTGAGGAGAGAGGGCAGAGGAGAGAGCACTGAGGGGACAGGGCTGAGGAGAGAGGGCTGAGGAGAGAGCACTGAGGAGCGAGCACTGAGGAGCGAGCGCTGAGGAGCGAGCGCTGAGGAGAGAGGGCTGAGGAGAGAGGGCTGAGGAGAGAGGGCTGAGGAGAGAGGACTGAGGAGAGAGCACTGAGGAGAGAGGGGTGAGGAGAGAGGGGTGAGGAGAGAGCACTGAGGAGAGAGGGCTGAGGAGAGAGAGAGCACTGAGGAGAGAGGGCTGAGGAGAGAGGGCTGAGGAGAGAGGGCTGAGGAGAGAGGGCTGAGGAGAGAGGGCTGAGGAGAGAGCACTGAGGAGAGAGGGCTGAGGAGAGAGGGCTGAGGAGAGAGGGCTGAGGAGAGAGGGCTGAGGAGAGAGGGATGAGGAGAGAGGGATGAGGAGAGAGGGCTGAGGAGAGAGGGCTGAAGAGAGAGGGCTGAGGGGAGAGGGCTGAGGGGAGAGAACACTGAGGAGAGAGTCTTACCTGCTGCTGGTTCTGCTGTGTTTGTCCACCCTGCTGCTGATTGGCGGAGTTGTTGGGGGCAGCTTGCTGCTGGAAGAGGTTTGCTGGATAAACTCCCCATGGAACTCCATAGTACTGATGGGGCATGACTGCTGGGCCTACACACACACACACACACACACACACACACACACACACACACACATATATAGAAAACACTTTAAACTACCAGTCTATAACACCACCTCCAAACACAACCACAGAATTGAAACCTCTTAAGGTACAGAACATTCTCTGACCTAGTGAAAATAACTTGTTATTGTTATTCCTTCCTGTTTTCTGTTGTATGATTAAATAAATACATGATAGAATTGGAGTTTTAACATTGGTGCTTTCACAACTTTGCAGGAGCTTGTATGCGTTCACGTCATCCAAACTGTTGATGTAGAACAGTAAGGCCCAATCTCAATTCTTCCCCTTACCCCTTATCTTTCCCCTTACCCTTGAAGTTGCGCGTTCATGTGAGAGCTAGTGGTGTCTCAATACCCAATTTGATCAAGATTAAGGGATAAGATTGAGGGCTATATGGCCCTTGGAGTTAAGATGATCCGAGACCTTATTTGCTCCTCCAAGGGCTATCCCAGAGCACACAGCTTGCTAGGACACACAGCTTGCTAGGACTAGCCTGACTCCATGCATGTGTACAGATAACTTTATTATCCACGAATTACATTTGATATCTGTGAATGACAGCACTTGCTTTGGAGACATCGATCTGTGCTTTACATGTACCGTCCACAAAACAATTACGACAGTCTAGTTTTGTGCTCTATACAGTCGTATATATATTTGCAACCATAATTGAATTTTTTTTTTAAATCGCTAGTTTCATAGCTCATACAGTCACGCATGTCTACAGATAACTTATCCGCGAATTCCGTTTGATATCTGTGAATGACAGCACTTGTTTGAAGACATCGACCTGTGCTTTACATGTACCATCCTGTATTATCCAGGGACGCCAAGTGACGTACCCGAAACCGAGTGGTGTCTCATTTCATAGGGGAAAGTTTTCAGCCCTTGGCCCTTACACTTGCAAGTGCTAGGGTTAAGACAAAGACAAAGAAAAAGGGGCAAGGGGAAGAATCGAGATTCGGCCTAAGACTAATAATCTCAAGCAACTTGTTTCAACTTCCTGACAATAGGTTAATGAGGATGTGGTTTTAATGTTTCGATACATATGACCAATCCCATGTCAAGTGGACCATTTTCCAGGGGTTTTCATTCTCTCTCCTTAGATATAAACCCTCAACTCACATTCATGCCCATAAGAAGTCTTATGTATTTGTAACCAAGGAAACCAAACCGATCACTGGGAGCAGCCATTTACGTTATGGTGCTTTTATAACAGTTTCATTGCTGTTCCACTACCAAGTTTGAACTGAAAACATCCCGAAAACACTCAACAATGACTTCACAGTTAGCAGTCCGAACAGCAATAGTGAAGTGTGTGTATTCTAGGTTGGGAGGGGGCGGCGGGGGGGGCCCTACCCAGTGTTGCGGCGGCAGCCAGTCCTGCGGTGTAGGGGTCAGTCCCAGGGGGGGCTGCACTGATGATGTAAGGGTTCTGCATAAACGCTGCGGGAGCCAGACCTGCACAGATGCAGGGAACACAGGTCATCTCTGGCACACACACATTCACAGACACACGGTGGACTCCTTCTATTCAACTGAAGCAGAAGGAGGAAGCCAGACCAGTCCAAGTTACTGAGCAGGTCAACAACACACAACCTTACCTGGTTTTAATTAAATGAATATAAACATAATGTATTCAGAATTCATCTGGTGTGTGAACATTTACAATTCTGGGTATTTAAAGCGTCATACATCATCATCATCATCATCATCATCATCCATCCGTCATACACGCACAAAATACCTGAGTCACGTATATAGAACTGACCGATGTGGGGTTGCTGGGCTGCCAGGGCATACTGCTGCTGCTGGGCGGCCGTGAGCTGTTGGAGGGCCAGAGCACCCGGCCTCTGAAACAACTGAGCCAGAGACAAACGCATTAATACATTTACATTTAGCAGATGCTTTCATCCAAAGCGACTTTCATATTACATTGTATTCACATTTTACATTTTTTTTTACACTGATGGTACACCGCACATCAGGAGCAATTAGGGATTCAGTGTCTGGCTCTAGGACGCTTAAGCGCATTAATACCACCACTGACTCACATCACAGGAAGCTGCATTTCATGTTTCTCAAAGAGCCGAGGGGTTCAGTACCTGCTGTTGTGAGCTGTAGTCAAAAAGGCCAACTGTGGGAGGAGCCGAATCCAAGGGGTGAGGACCGCCCGCATAATCAAACTGCAATGTTTCCATGGAAACTGACTCCATGGGGTCAAGGGTGACATTTTGAGGCTCGACAGAAGGAAAGTCGTCCCCAGCTTTGGACATTGCCCCTCCAGATAGATCTGCCCCTCCCAACTCCACCTCAGGAGGGCAGTTACCAGGACGGCTGCAGGGAAAGGCAGCACCATGAGCAAGGATACAGGGAGTGGACAAAACAAGTATAGTTATATTTCAATCCATTACCACATGAAAAAAAATGTATGTCATTCTATCCTTTGCAAATGCAGCTGTTAAGGTAAGACACTGGGTCACAATGTGTCTATAGAAGTTTGACAACTGACATTTTGATTGGAGAGTCAAAACAAGTAGAGCCAATGGAATACACCCATATGAGAAGAATAGGAGTTATGAGTATGTGTGTTACGTGTGATTGTTTACGTGTACCTATACTCTTTGACATCCACATCTAGGCCATTTTGAATGGCCAGTCCATTAGGGTTGTCCATGACATCAGGTTCTGACTCCACAAGGTCCTTTCTGTCCGAATCGAAGGCAACTTTTGGCTTTGACTCCACCCTCTTGTCAGAGTCATCAGCCTCAGAATCGTGTGGGCCCTTAACACACACACACACACACACACACACACACACACACACAGGGGAGGACAAAAAACCTTATTAGGCATACAGAGAAGAAAAACGTTCCACACAATGATTAGACAGGCATTATATCCACCCTACATGTTTCAGGATCCTTGTCTTTCACCTCAAGAAGCTGCCCATCATTCAGTCACGATAAAGGGTTATAGGGTAGGAACTACTGGAGATGGAATGGTTCAAGATATACCAACGAGAGGAGAGCTTTTAAGATTGCCCCAAATTGAGAAGAATCGTCATAGCCTGTGCAATCCGATCTTTGGAGAGCATGTAGGTTTTACCAAGGTGTAGAATAGTATGACATATGGTTGTGCGCAGGATCCAGGTCAGGTTTTATACAGAGGTTGTCAGGCCCTGTTTGATTTGTGTCCAGACAATTTGAGGAACTGTGAGGCTCTAGCTCTAGGGCATCTGCCTTATACGGACTTCAGAAAGGAAATTGGGGCTCCTGCAAGGCTTTAGTACACGGCCGGGCCTACTATTTTGGGCATGACAACATCTCAGTTTGGGATGAGCATTTGTCTTGGTAAACAAAATACATAGTGTTTCTAAATGAGCAGAAACATAACAGATATACAGAATGATTGACTGAATGAGTGGGTGAGGAAAAGATAAAGAGTTAGAGATATGGCAGATTCTTACAAAAGCTCCTTTACGCAGACATGAGTCAAGTTTCTCTGCAGGGGAGGAGCTTAGCACGTATTCCACCATGGAGACACCCAATCCTCCACTCTCGCTGCGCGGTGACAGGACTGAGCCCGCCTCCCCAACACCATGGAAACCCTGGACAGGCCGACGCTGGACCATGATTGGTTGAGAAACCGAATGTTCTAAAGAGGAACAGTGCAGTACTTAGCAGGGAAATCTTTACAGAAACATGACCCACAAAGGCATTCAAAACACACACACACACACACACACTGTAAACTGAAATTATCACAATCACCACACACACACACACACACACACACACACACACACACACACACACACAAAGGAAACTGAAATTACAGCTACGCTACACAACTTAACAGCAACATATGCATCAGGAAGATGACCAGATGACCAACAAATTATTCTAGATAGCTGATGATAACACCAATCCAACTGGCATAAAGCTGAATTAACTACACCAAAAACACACACTCTTGGAGTAAACAAACATTTTACAAATGGTTCCCACACTTCAATTAACCTTTCTACCACAGGCAGATCCCACAGGGCTTATTGTTTAACCTAACTCTGAATGAGAGATGAGCCATTAAGGGACTAAACCATTTACATCCCGGAGAAATCTCTTCACTAGGGGAACCTCAAAATCCACAAGTGCAGATTTGGTCTAAATGTATTCTATGTCTTCACTAACCCCAGAGTGGTGTGATGTCCAGCTTGGGAAAGCTATAGATCCATTCACACCACTGAAGTAAAGAGGCTAAATGAACACACGTATGGCAAGCATGCACATAAGCCTTGCCTACACCACACACACACACACACACACACACACACACACACACATAGTATAAAAGCTTCAAAAGCCACAAGCCCAGTGTGCCCAGTGTGCCCAGTATGCCCAGTGTACACAAACACAAACACACACACACACACACACACACACATAACACACACACACCTGATGCCCCCCATGCGCTGTCCCTCCACTGGTCCAAGAAGATGCCCTTAGGTGCCTCTTTCCCTTCCTCCAGCTCCCAGAACTTCTTTCCTGTCAGGAGCTGCTGCAATGACAGGTCACAGGTCATTTACTACACACGGACACACTCAGATGCATGTCAATAATAATCAAGTCAAACACACTCCTCCTTGCAGAAGACAACTTTTTTGGGGGGAGCTGTGGCTGAAGCTGTAGCATCCCCACTCTGTACGAGTGTCCACAGGGACCCAGGGTTAAATCTGACCTGTGGTCGTCTCCAGTTCCCATGTCCCTCTCCCACTCCTGTCTCCAGTGTGTTTACACATACATGCACAAAGCCCTTCTCCCATTCCTGTCTTCAGTGTGTTTAGTTTAAGACACACACATGCACAAAGCCCTTCTCCCACTCCTGTCTCCAGTATGTATAGTTTAAGATACATACATGCACAAAGCCCTTCTCCAGTATGTATAGTTTAAGACACATACATGAACAAAGCCCTTCTCCCACTCCTGTCTCCAGTATGTATAGTTTAAGACAAACACATGCACAAAGCCCTTCTCCCTTCTCCCACTCCTGTCTCCAGTATGTATAGTTTAAGACACACATATGCACAAATCCCTTCTCCAGTATGTATAGTTTAAGACACACACATGTACAAAGCCCTTCTCCATATGTATTGTTTAAGACACATACATGTACAAAGCCCTTCTCAAGTATGTATAGTTGAAGACACATACATGTACAAAGCCCTTCTCCATAATCACAAAACTGCTCACCTCTCCCATGGCCCGCCCCTCCAAAGCTAACGCCTGGAAGTCATGATTGAGCTCGTCCATCGATCGGACCTGAAAGATGAAGCAGATCATTCAGTCACAAAGCAGCAGACACATCCAGAGGCATGACAGAGTCAAGAAGAACACAGGCCAGGGAGAAGAGGACAACTTCCTGAAGAAAAAACAGGTTGGAGGCCACACAAGACCACTGCTCCAAAAACACTGCATTCATTTCAGTGCACCACTAGAGGTTAACTAATAGGCGCTGCTTTTGCAGTGAACATCAAAAGACAGCCAAACATCCTGACTCCTGTCTGAACTGAAGTTCTAGCAATGAAGCCACCTTTATTGTGAAGCAGTATAGAAAGAAGATATTTTTGTTTCAAAATAAGGAGTCTATATTTTTCTCACAGTGAAGAGCACAAATAGTGATAGTTGTGGTTATGGCTATATGGCTAGGGTTTGTGTGAGAAGAGGATTAGATTATAGTTAGTATAGGTTAATTAATTAAGTATACAGAAATGAATATCCTAGGCTTCATTTGCACACTATAGGTCTTGATGGACGTGATTCACAGTTTGTGCTTTAGTGTTTATATTCACCAAAACAATTGAGCTGGATGGATCGGTGCACTTAAACCTCAAATCCTGTCAGCAATTCATTTGCATGGCACTATCATGGTAACCAAAGAAACCAAGAGAAATCACAACCCAAAAGTCAGAAGCAGCAGGAAAAAAAACAAAAAACAACCACCATCAGGAATTCATGGACCATCAACTACCAGACAACCATCAGGAATTCATCAAATTATGTTGCAGAGAAGAAAGACAGCAGCCCTAACCTCGGCCTAGGCATATCCAGCGATGGGAGCTGCAACTTCAGTGTGAATGGATGTGTGGAAAAAGAGCAGAACTGAGGAGCAGCATTAGTAACCTTGAAGAATGAGCAGGATGTGTACAAATTTCAAATGATTGATTGATTGATTGATTGGCTTATTGACAACACATCAGCTTTTTCCTTTACAGGAGCACTGTTCTTCCTGTGGTCAAACAAATCATATATTCTTTTTACATTTTTCTGAAGTGAAGTGAAATGGAGAGGAAAAATTTGAAATGTTCCACGAAACATTCGTCATCGACGAATGCATAACATGCATAAATGACTTCGCCAAATATGTATTTGGATTCCAATCCAATCAGTCACACAATAGATATCCAATTCATATTTCATTTATTTTCACGTTGGGATGAGACAATTTGCATACTAAGATTATCTGCACTTCTGTCTGATTTACACAGGCATGAAGCACATCTGTGTGGGGAAAAAAACAAACAAACAAAGAAAAAGTACAGAATTTGGACACAATGACCATGTAGAGTGAAACTAGCCTGACTGTAGGGGTTGCAAAGAGTCTTAAATGGCTACTCCAAGGAAGTGTTACCCCGTGGTCAGACAAGCAACAGAGTGGGGAGACAAAGCGAACAGCTGCTGCGAAAATAGGCAAGAGGTCTTTTTTATACAAAAACTAAAAAACACTGCGACTACCAATGGGTGTGAAGGTAGCATGAGACACATTGTTTAAACTTTAACCTCAACTAGAATCATAAATGGTGGACCAAACTGGGTAGAGGGTGGAGTCTGTATACAAACGTAATTTGTTCGGCTTAGATGTTTTTTAAGTTACCAAAAACAGACACCATACATTAAAAAACTCGTTGTAACCAAAAGATCGGTTGTTGTTACCAAAAGATAACATTAGTATTGTAACAAGCTGTCTGACAGCCAATCATCTAACATTACTATCGTAGTAAGGCATCTGAACAGCCAACTATCTAACATTAAAATCGTAGCAAAGCATCTGACAGCCAACTATCTAACATTAGTATTGTAGCAAGGCGTCGACAGCCAACTATCTAACATTAGTATTGTAGCAAGCTAACTCCTTACAAAGCAGAGCCATACAGAACTTGTTTAGTTCTGTAACCTGGTAACCACAAGCTAGGAAACACCTATAAGCAGCAAGCGACAAGTTTGTCTCCCTTTTGTGTCACTCGTGTGGCTAGTTAGGCCTACACCTCATTTCTGCTAGCAAGACCATATTTCCACACAAATTTGTTGCAAAAGACACTAAAGCCACCTTAACCAATATTGGTCTATTTTGTCATGAAGGGGTTAAAGGAGCAATGTGTCTATAAACCCCAGGATTCTGATAGTCTCTACACAACTGGCATGTTTAGGTTTTATCTTACTCAAATCAGAAGATGTTTTTACAGGGGGTGATTCCCTTTAAGAAATAGAAAAGGAGACATGAAACTCTATTTGGAACAACACTCCTGGTTCTAAGAGCATGAAACTCTATTTGAAACAACACTCCAGGTTCTAAGAGCCTGAAACTCTATTTGGAACAACACTCCAGGTTCTAAGAGCATGAAACTCTATTTGGAACAACACTCCAGGTTCTAAGAGCCTGAAACTCTATTTGGAACAACACTCCAGGTTCTAAGAGCATGAAACTCTATTTGAAACAACACTCAAGGTTCTAAGAGCATTTCCTGTGCAATTTCATGTCCATGCTAACATGCCTGGAACCATGCCCAGGCCACAAATCTAATCACACTTGGATTGCAAGTTTTAAAACTGAAGTAGAGAGGAGGCATACTGTTTCCCAGTTCTGATGACAACTTGAAACTTGCAATTCAGTCAAGTTTGCAAGTTTAGTCAGTTAAAGGTACAGTCCACAATTCTGGTGAAAGTTTGTTGATATCTGAGCTCAACAGCCAATCAAATTAGACCCCTACCTTTTGTCTCAAGCAACATGTTGATTGGCTTAAATAGTACATGGCTTGGTCCAAGCCACTTTGTTTCCTTTTAGTGTACCAAAATTAGAGTCTTGTACACCACATTTAACATAACATAACATTCTGCGTCTGTCAAGCCAAAGCTAGTAAACTTAGGTCAAGTAAACTAAGATCAATTTAACAAATTCCGGCTATGTCAAGGAAGGCTGTAGCTAGTCTTGTCTACCCCCACATATGTTACATAGCCAACACCTTGGCAGAACCCTAGAGGAAACAAGTAATTTTTTTAAGATTTCTACACCAATCCATCACCTTGTAAAGTCGAAGCTCAAAGCAGCAGCATTTAATCAAAACAGAAGAGAGCTAGGGTGAGCAGTGCTTTAAAGTTTCCGAAGCAAAGCTAGCACAATCTGTGATCGATTTAGCCACACTCCACTACCGACTTTGAAACAAGTTGCTTCAATGTATGTACTTTTGTCAACAACTTACTAAAACTCCGCCATGGTTGCACTCAACTAAAGACGCAGGCTCACCTGGCTCTGAGAAACTGGACATTGTCCAGTGGGCACAGACCACACCCACTTTCACACAGTTAGCTTAATGTAGAACCTTTAGTGCAGGGAAACACACAGCACTCACCTGGCTGTCACCGTGGATGGTGTCACCAACAGGCCAGCGCTGTTTGCCACTGCCGTACCCAGGCTGCTCTCCATGCTGCCGCTGGAAAAAGTAGTCCACCATTGCGTCGTCTTGAGAACGCCCCGCCCCCTGGGAAGGGGGAGGCGGCTGGGGGGCGGGGCCAGCGGCACTCAGCACCACGGGCATGCTGGGTAAGGGACTGTCAGAAGGGGGTGGAGTTCTGCAGTGCAGGCTGAAGGAGTCCCAGACAACAGCTTTGCTCTTCAAAACACACGCACCACTCATACCACCACCTACAAACACACATACTGTACATGAACACCAACAAAAGCTTTCCAGTTTTACAGACAGCCTCAGTCCCCCGTCCCCGTCCCCCCCCGCCACGCCACGCCCCCCAACATGGAACCCAATAAGCAGTTAAAGACACAAACAACATTCATGCACAAACTCTTACTCCAGTTGTCACTCTCTTCCATCAATCTGGCAGCAGTTTTCAAAACTACACCACAAGTGTGTACCAAAGTGAAGTCAACCATCAGTGGGTTCAGGAGTGTCACTACATATGGCTGATGAGACAAGCCCACATACCTACTGCACTGCCTAACCAACAGGAATACATCTCATCTTCTTACGCAAGACCACCCATGCAGATATGCAGATAAGAACAAACACTAGTCTTTATGTGTGGGAATGTGTTCATAAATACAGTATGATTAAATTTTTTAAAAAAAAAAACACCCGGAAACGGGCCTGAATGATAGTCCTAAACTTATGTTAGTAGGCTACAACCGCACACCACACCTCCCGGAAGTAACCCCGCGCCATAACGGCTTTGACAACTTCATCTTCACAAAGTTCCCACCTGCTGTCAGTTGAAGACTCGTTTTACACATGAACGGGCGAGGCGAAAGCTGTCAACCCGGTAAACCAAAACATGTCTATGATAGAGACTTGGCCCTTGACAGCTCAAGACGTAAAATCACTGTTGAGAGCTGGTGTAAACAAACCTAACGCTAGCTAGTTTATGCTATAGAAAAATTCCATCAGAATAAGCACAACATAACTTCCACTATAGGGGTGTGCTGCTGCTGCTGCCGCCTTTATATGTCAGGGACTGAAACATTACCAGAATCGCAGACTGGAAACACACGGGCCTTTTCCGCGAAGCGCGAGGGTCCCCGTTATGAGAACGCGCACGTAGCAACAGCGACATTACTAGCCTGTAAATGTAGGCCGACAATAAAGCCATTTGTCCGAAAACCTCAGGGTTGTACCACTTAGGTGCAAAAGCGTCATATTCCACAGGTCTTCATGACGCTAACACTAACAATAGGACCGAACGTGCGAGGCGTCTGAGCGGAAGATCCATAGAATACAGTAAGAGGAAGGGGAGGGAGGGAAGGGGGCGGCAGTGCCCACAATTATTCAGACCTATAAGAGTCGTTACAATTAAATCCAACGTACGGACACACACATGTGGACGTTTAAAGTGACTGGACATGCATAGCCCATTTGTTGGATGATACTTACAGGTGGAGGCTGCAGATGGTGACGGATTTGCTCGCCGGGTCTCTGAACTTCCCTGTCTTTCACTTCGACAACATGGCGGCGCAGACGAAGCAAGCAGCCGCGCGGCATCCTGGGTACTATGTGAGCCAGCAACCGGGTGGCTCAGTGCGCCAGGATGGGAGTGACGCTCAAGTTCTTTGTTGTATAAAAAGCTGGATGATGCACATACAGTCTCAGAAATGCCTATTCCATGTGGGGCTGGTGGTGACATTACATATAAACAAATTCCTTTAATGCTCCTTTAATTCCTGGTTTCAGTGAATACATACTTCATACTATACACACTATTACACCAAATTACCTCTTGGTTTAATATCAAACCTAGGCCTAAGTTATACAGTTAGCCTATTTCCTTATTAATGTACAGACTTGCCTTTTTGGCTATAAAGCACTTAGTATCAGTGATAATCACCTGCCTGTGGAAATCCATGTTTAGATAAACAAGAATTTTGGACTGATTCCACCTGACCTGCAGAACATTCAGCTCACTGCACATATTGACAAAAGATAGACCCAAAGATGGTCTGAGCATGGCAAGTGAATCAGTCATACGTGAGTCCACTCCAACTAGGAGCAGACGTTTGAATGTCGTTCGTAGATTGGGTTATTTTACACATACTAACTCTTATGTGATTCTGATGGACTAGGTCCATTTTGACCAGGACCATGTCACCTCATGGCAATTTGTTATAAGTTTGGACAAAATATGGAACTGTTCAATTGTTTTTGGTACTAGACCTACTGAATACTGAGGGAAATTGCAGTGTGTGAAGTTATTGCAGTATAGTTACAAAGCGAACTACTGTTTGTTATATAATCACCATCAAATATTGCAGTGCTTCTAGGTAAAGCACTGTAATGAAATATCACGTAACATGCAAAGTACTTTCTCTATGATTGCTTTTTGTTACAGAGCTTTCCAAGACAATATACAGCAATCTATTGTTATCCTATTTTTCTTTCTTTCATTCACTGTGTTATAGATCTTCCAAAGCAAAGCACCAGTTTTTGGTCTTGGTTGACATTTTTCTGCCTGTATTTCAGCTCAAACCACTTGACATAAGGAGCTGAATGCAGTTGGGCTTAACTGGACCCTGCTGATCTCTCAGCTTTGACTCCTTGTCCTTGGCCTACAGGCTCATCAACATTTCATGTGTAACAAATCAGGGAGAAGATACAAACTCCCTAACAAGCTCCTTTAAGTCACTTTCACTTTAATGGGTTGTTTCTCAGCCAGCTATTACAAGGCAGTCCATCAGTGGTTGTAGTCTGACCAGCTCTTTTCAGCCCTTTCCTGACCTCTGCTCTCTTTGCCAGGGTCCTCTTATTTGGAGGGAGACAAAAAAGACAGAGGTCTTTTGAAATCAATAGGGTATTACCAGTGGTGGACAGTAACGAAGTAAATGTAATTCGTTCCTGTACTTAAGTAACATATCTATGTATCTGTACTTTACTCAAGTATTTCTATTTGGTGAGACTTTATACTTTCACTCCACTACATTTCAAAGTGAAAATCCGTACTTTTTACTCCATTACATTTAGTAAAGCCTCTCGTTCCTTTTTCCCAAAACGAATCAAATAATGAAAGGTCAGCGTGAGTTCACAATCACACCAATCAGGGATTAGCGCTATTTGCTCTGAAGTCCTTTCGGTTTTGTCAGTTTGGTTCGTTCGTTGAGCGTGAGCTACGTTGAATTCTGCTGCATTTTGAGGCTGTTTTATGCTCAAGCTTAGCCTACGTAACGCTAAATAATGGAAGAAACAATCAACGGAGTTTCTGCTCAGGCTCACATTTAAAAATGCTTGCCTTTTATAAGGGCACAAGATGTCGCAAACTTTTATCATGCAGTTCTTGACAAACTCCCTCGGTAAAGGTATCACTACATACTTCTTTACAGTCTTCAGTGCAGACCGGTGTGCTCTGTAATTTTGTGCAACTTCTGCAAAAACTAGTTCCTGTAATGACATTTCTTTTCTTCACGTTTGATCTGAGGTCAAGTGTTTTGTATTTGTACCTAGGGTTGTGTAGGGAGTATCACTGCTAACACTAGTCTTCAGCACAAACTAGCATAACTAGTTCAAGTGTTGTTGTTTTTGTACCTAGGGTTGTGTAGGGAATATCACTGCTAACACTAGTCTCCCTCACAAACTATTACAACACCACATTCTCTGATTTTGTGGAACTAGTTCCTGTAATGGTATTTATCATACTTTGAAGTTTAAGGGTAACACAGACCGACAGATGTGATATAGTAAAGGAGCTTATGTTTAACTTCACATTTTTGTATAATTAAATGTGCAACTAAGTTACAAATAAATGTAAAATAAAATAATTGTTCTCTTGTATTTCATAACCACTTTGTCTTACCTAATGGCAAAAGATAGCTTTCAATGTGTTGTGCTTATACACTTTTAAATAGACAGTAGTATTTTCATCTTATATCAGTTGATTGACCCCGAGCTTTGATGTGAAAATGATAAAAGGCCATTAGAACCATAATTCATTAAGGTACTTTTACTTTTAATACTTAAGTATATTTGAAGGCAAATACTTTTATACTTCTACTTAAGTGGAAATTCAAAGTGCATACTTCTACTTTTACTGGAGTAATATTTTACACCAGGTATCTATACTTTCACTTAAGTACATAGTTAGTGTACATCGTCCACCACTGGGTATTACAAACAATTCACCCACACACTAAATGGGACACTGAGATAAGCTTTGTGCAACATAGCAGACAGGTTCAAATGTTCTGCAAGTATTCCTCATTTTTAGATTGTGTCTGAGAGAAAGGGTTTAAACACATTTGTATACATTGTAGAAATGCACTGCTTGACATGGTTATACATCCATGGTGTGCGTTGTAGTTTAAATTAAAGAACAGAGAGCGGAACCAACAAATCTCAAAAGTGCTATTAGAAGTGATGTAACACAATGGTAAGGTTGAAGGTAAAGAAACACTGGACTACTTTAACCAAATATGATTGATCACTGTGATTTCCCATCATTAAATACACACATGTGTGTAGAGATCTGTCCTTGTCATGACCATATCCACTCTTTGCATATGAAATGAGACACACTATCATCATGGTTAAGGAAACACCAGGAGTTCAACTTGTACAACTTTAGATTTCATGATTATTCATGGCAACATAGTCTCTTGTGTTCTCTTATGTGTGAATCTCCAATGTGGATAAAGATTGGTGTAGGCCAACCTGTAAAGTGGTCCCATAGGGGTTGTATTCACCCTTGATTCTATATATTCACATTTCAGCAGCAAACAGCTGCTACAAAAATGCATTGGTCGCTGACACTGTTTAAGCACACAGCACTACAATGTGAATAGCCTTGCATATGAATGAAGCCTATTTAAATGTTCACTACAATATGCTTAAGGATTTCATATAACCCTAATATTCTTTAACCACATCAAATGAAGACCTTGTGGAATGGCAATGAAAATTTGAGTTTTTATGACCTTACTTTTCCACCGGTCTTCAAGATGGTAGCAATAACAATAGACCCGAATGGTCCTTTCAGATGCTCACATATCAGGGGACATCCTTAGGTTTCCTTTGGAAGTATAACCAGTTTAGATCATTGTTAATCATATATTGGATATTAATGGCACCACACACAGTACAGAACAAATAGACATACAAGTACCCTTTAGGGGTTTTGAAATTATTTATTATAAAAGAGCACTCTAACAAGCAAAGGCATATCTGCACCACACACTCTCTGTTGCTAATTTTCAGACACCCACACACACATAGATACACACGTACACACAAACACACATCTGTTACCTCTTACACCCTGACACACAACCACAGGCATCTGTTCATAAACCCCATGTTAATCACTGGACCCTCTCATAGCTCGTCATGGTTGGGTTCATCTGCCTTCAGTTTAAACTCAGCCTCTGTAATGTGTCCATCTTTGTTGCGGTCCTGATTTGTGAACATGTTCTCAATGAGTCGGTGAGGATCGAAGCCAGGAGCCAGTCGTCCATTACCTTCATTCACCTGTTTAAGGATGTAGTCTGAGAACTAGACACACAAACACAAACAAATACATTTGAGTGTACAGGTGAGACATGTTTTGGACAAAGACCTAACACAAAACTGAAATGATCATTTGTAACTATTTAAATGGTTGTGTTTCATAAAATATCCTGTAAAATATATGAAATATGGACACTCTTGCAGAACTCTTCCATGTCTTATTGATCTCTTACCTTTATGCATCACCTTAATCAACCCTAGCTATCTCTAAACATACTCAACAGACAAGTATTCATACTTTACTCTCATTTAAATAATATAAACAGTGGATGGATTTAGGAGAGAAGATGTACCTCGCTGGGCTCGATTTTGCCATCCTTGTCCTTGTCCATCTCCACATAGAGGTCTGGAGAGACATCATTATTCCACACGTACATGTAGCCCTCAGGAAGGCCCTCCTCCATCTCAATCATCTCAACGTCAAAAACGAGCACAGCACTGCCTGGAACTTCTCCTTCTACACACACACAGACATAGTGTTTGAGTAGGACCATCAAGGTGCTCATTGTGTGGGTGAATGATTGGAAATGTTATTGAAATTAAAGTGTGGTAAAAAGTTAAGGAATGCCATACAAACAGCTGACTATTATCACTAAGTAAACATTGATCTGGCCCAAATATGTATTTACCACATACACTCTGGATTTATGGAGTAGAAGAGTTTGGATGAAGGATAAATCTGGGCTTGCCCACTATTTTCTTGTGGGCCAGTGTGGATTTGCATATGTGTGCATTGTAAATCTTACCCACTCCCCTCTCTCCATAGCCGAGGTGTGGGGGGATGACGAGGCGTCGTCTCTCTCCCACACACATTCCAACCAGACCTTGCTCCATGCCAATAACCACTTGGCCAGCTCCCAGAACCACATTATATGTCTTCCCATAGCGGTAACTACACATGGAGATAAAATCACACATCAATTAATGGCCAGGATGGAAAACCAGCTACCGCTACCACAATGCATCACTGGAGCTACAGGCAGGAACTACAGGACATGCATTGACGGACAAACTTTACAGTGTGTTTCTGTGCAACTTACGTAGAGTCTATGTCTGTGCCATCCAGTAAACTGGCATTGTAGTGGTATTTGACAAAGTCTCCATTTTTAGATGTAGGCGAGCAGGCCTCGGGCTTCTTAGTGGTGACCTCCACTGTGTCAGATGGGTTGTGGAAATCGATCACATGAACATCGAACACCAGAACGGCTGAGCCTGGGATCTTTGTGCCTGAGAGGAAGGGTGGTTGCATTATGTTGGATAGGGTAACCAAACCAGTAATCAGTTATTCCTTCTCTATACACACACACACACACACACACACACACACACACACACACACACACACACACACACACACACACACACAGACACACACACACACACACATAATTCCACTCTCTCTCTCTCTCTTAAATGCATACCTGATCCCTCCTCTCCATAAGCAAGATGAGGAGGAATGGTGACTCTTCTCCTCTCTCCAATACAAACACCAAGCAGTCCTGTGTCCATTCCGCTTATGACATAGCCCTTTCCCACATATGTGTCGTAAGTGCGATTCCTCGAATAACTACACACACAAACACACACACATGATGGTTGGATGGATAGGTAAGAGATTACTTGTATCAATCACTCACAATATTTTATTATGTGCCTCTGTTCTCAATAAAGACCTAAATAGTGAGTCTAGGTATTGTATACACATCATAGATGGATTGAAAATCCTGAATCATACGACAAAGGTTTGATAAATGATCAAATAGTAATTTTCAGAGAATATCTCAAATAGCACATCCTATACATTTCGCATATTACACATCTATAAGTTGATAATTCATCCCAAAAAATAAGAGACTGTGCCAACAAAGTTGAACAAATTACCTTGAGTCGAAAAAGGTTCCGTCCAGAAGGGATCCATTGTAATGGTACCTCATGAAGTCACCAACAACACTCTTACGTGGACAAGGGTCTGGGAGATGCTGAACCTCAACAGCGATCTCATCCTTCGGGTTGTGAAGATCCAAAAGCACCACATCAAATACCAGTGAGGCCTGAGGAGGAATGTCACTACCTAGTGATATGTAAAGAGACCGCAAGTAAGAGACAAAGTTAGCAAACATGGTCATGGTTCTTGAACTGTCCTGAGAATCCTAGTCTTGATATCTGAACAATATAAGACACTTGTCTATTGTGTCTCAACTTCTACATCTCTGAATAGCCTTAGCCACATTTTACCAAGTAGTAAAGGCAGTAATAGTTCCAACTACTGTAAAATGCTATGCAACTCCCCAAAATTCACAGAAGGATTTAAATATGAAAGATGCATGGAAGATGAAAATGACCTTTCACACAAGTACAGAAAAGCTGAGGGAATAGAAGACAGTGGTACAGGAGGTAGAGAAGTCGTTTAGTAATCAGAAGGTTACTACTGCGATTCCCTGTCGAAGCGTCCTTGAGCAAGTACCCCTAATTGCTCCTGATGTGCAAAGTGCCATCAGTGTAAAATGCGTATACATACATCCTTGTAAGTCGCTTTGGATAAAAGCGTCTGCTAAATGTCGAAATGTAACTGATGCAAATGTGCCTGTAGTTCTGAGCCCATTAGTGCTCACCATCTCCATTCTCCCCATAGCCAAGTGATGGGGGCATGGTGACGATGCGCCTCTCGCCGACACACATTCCCAGAAGCCCCTGGTCCATCCCAGCAATCAGCCAACCAATTCCCACATATGTGTCATATGTACGCATACGTGTGTGACTGCAAGGCAATAGACAAAAGGAAGTGTAAACATCTCATTTGAAAGATTACGAAAAAAGCATTCCATATCAAACCCAAAAAAAGCATTATAACTGTTACGGTGTGAAACAGTTTTTATTCCATGGAGTGTTTTTGTCACCTTGAATCGAACAGAGTTCCATCCAGAAGGGTTCCATTGTAGTGATACCGTACATAATCTGACACCTGCACCTGGCGGTCACAGTTTTCTGGCCTGTGGTAGGTGTTAATCTGGACCTGATCTTCAGAGCTCCAGATGTCCAGCAGTAGCACATCAAAATGCAGCACCGAATTTGGGGGGATGACATCACCTATGTTACCAGAACACAATTATTTGTATTAAATGTGGTTTGAATCCCATTTCACAGACTTGGAATCTTATTCAGCATTATAAGGCCTACATGAATCACAACATTGGCTGCAACATTTTCCAACTGATTTTGAGTTGCACTTCAAATAAGCATTATAGACTTTTGTTTAAATATAATGAGCTAACTAGCAAACAGCCAACAGACTTGGCTTGCAATTACAAAACTTTGGTGGAACCCCAAAATATGTTTTGGGGGGGGTCCCCATCCAGAGCCCCAAACTACAGGGCAAATGGCCTGGATGGCTATTGGGATCGACTGGTGAGTTTATCAGCCCTTCACATAGCTGTTTATGACTTAAATTCATTTTAGGATGTTATTCATTTAAAAGATGTGGATTGAATATAACATTCTAGGTTTGAGACCTGATATCAATGGAGCTAGGAAAATAACTTATTGCAGCTGAGATTGCATATTTTCACTGCCATAAGTTGTCACAGTGACAGTTGTAAGTCATAATTAGACTTCATGTTTTAAAAGCAACCTTATATGTTAGTCTATTAGCATTTTTCACCGCAGAAAAGCTATTGTATCCATATATTTGGGTTCGGATCGAAACAGTCTGGACATCAGAAGTCCCACCCACAAAAGTGCCACGGGTCCTCTGATGCAGGAGAAACGACCAACCACTACTGTTGCTTTTGCCTAACCCAGTGTTAACATTCTGTGGTTGGATGTTTTGTAAGTCAGTCAGATGTCTCTTTTATAGCCCTGGGCTGCTGTTTGGCCATCTTCGGTTACAGTGCGCAAGTCTAAACTTCGCACTGAAAGTTGGTGAAGTTCAGTTTGCATTCAGCTCCTGGGCTGCTAGACACATGCTGTGCATGTATGATATTCATGAACGCTCATAAAAGCATGCTCACATTACGACACACAAACACCAATTACCGTATCCATCTTTGCCGTATGCCAAATGTGGAGGTATTTTCACAAGTCGTCGTTCATTCACGCACATTCCCACCAGAGCCTTATCCATCCCAGCGATAAGTTGCCTCCGGCCCACAAACACGTTATAGGTGGAGCCACGGTCATAGCTGCCACATACACATCAGGGGACACACAGGAATAATAGAGAGAGAGTGAACACTGTTAGCCAGACCTACATTACTGCAACATGCACCACCAAAACCCTTTATCAATTAGGATAACCAACCCAATCGTGCATGCACAGGATGATCCATTTGATAAAGTCACAGGAACAGTCTTGTACAGGTACCCTTACAAACTAAATAAACTCCGTTCTGCTTGCGTGGCCACTTGGAGAAAAGTTGTGGGGAAGAAATACATTTTGAGAATGATTGAGAAAGAGAGATATTTTCTAACCTGGAGTCGAACTTCTTCCCGTCTGGAAACATGCCGTTATAATGATACCTAACATAATCTCCGGTCTTAACTGCGCGCAGGCATTGCTCTGGACTAAAAGTTTTTTCAATAATAATGTCATCGGTCGGTACCGGCGGGGCATTACACGTAACAAAAGCTACGAGAAACGGCAATAAAAACATCTTGTGTGTAATCGTTATCATCTTCCAGATCCAAGTGAGGTGGGATGGATTACCGGCGGCGCCTGATCTCCTCCTTCTTGCAGAGATTTCCTACAGTGTGACCTACCTAATAAACTTTCCCCGTTTTCTCTCTCTACCGTTTTCGTAGATACTACGTCGTTTACCCAGAGGCGTAAATCAAATATGTGGACGTGGAACTTTGCCTGCAAGACTGCACAGAGCACCCTTCCCAAGTTCTTTTTAGCGTGTTAGGACCAAAAACTTTACTCTGCTTGCCATAGGCTGATCGAAAATGTATTTACTAAGGCGGGGTTAATGGGGGTTTTCAGCTATCCGGAAAAGGGTGGCCAAATGGAAGGCGTTCCACGTGGCGTAGGAGGAGGGGTGCTGGTGCACGCCCCTCCCTTGACGTAGACTTATTATGGGCCTATGTGGTGGAAAAAAATCTAACAGAACGCTATAAATGGACACATATGAACAAACACATTGCCATCCCTTGTAATACTGACAGGTCATATTAGGCTTGTTCACTGAAAAAATAACACAACCAAACCATACCGTTATTCTTCCTATCCTAAAGCCAGCGTTACCCTGCCTGTCCATCTGGGCCGCGCCCCTGGAGACGTGGAAAGTTTGCAGGCGGGACTTACCAACCTTAGACAATCTCGTACGAACTCTCTGCGGAAAGCATCATGGTGTCGCGACTGTCCATGATGCAGATCGCTTTGTTCTGTATTGTGCTTTCCCCTATATGTATACTTGTAAGTGCGCAGTATGAAAAATATAGTTTCCGAAGTTTTCCACGTCACGAGTTGATGCCACTGGACTCCGCATACAGGCACGCGCTGGATCAGTACAGTGGAGAAAAGTGGACGGAGACCGTGGAGTTTATGGAGGTGAGTCTACGACTCTATAGACTGCTACGGGACAGCGAGGCCTTCTGCAACCTAAATTGTAGCTCCGTGCGACTCGATCATGAGGACAACTTCGTCGAATTCCCAGAACTTCACGCGTTTGGAAACGTTATGAAGCGCGCACAGTGTCTGAAGCGATGTAAGCAGGGTTTACCTGCATTCCGACAGGCGCTACCCAGCCGAGAAACTGTGGAGGAGTTCGAGAGACGCGACCCATACAAATACCTGCAGTTTGCCTACTTTAAGGTAAGGATGAGGAGACCCTTACAGTTTCTCCATAACAGTTTTTGTGTGAGAAGTTGTTTACTTTTCAAACGATTGTCTGTATGTTTTTTCATACAATACTGTATTACATTTGTGTGTGTAGAGTGATAACCTTCCAAAGGCCGTATCAGCCGCGCATACATTCCTGCTGAAGCATCCTGACGACGAGATGATGAAGAGGAACATGGCATACTACAAGAGCCTGCCTGGTGCTGAGGAACATCTCAGAGACCTGGAGAGCAAGTCTTATGAGGTGGATATAATGTACATGAATGCACACATTGTATAACATGTTGCCAACACATGAAGAATTTAAGGCACATTGACTAGACAAGATACAGCAAGTCCACACATTACATGTGCCTTTGTGCTCAGTAGTGGAAATGGACAGATTTATGTGAAGGGTGTAAAGAAACTGTCTATCTCAAATAGATCTTAAATAAGATGACTTTATGATAGTGAGTCTGACTATTTATTAGTAATGTACAAATAAATAGCCATATTTTGGTTCTATGCCTTTCGCCACCTGTACCACACAGTTTTTGTTAGTTCGGAGGGGAAAGAATGCATAGGGATGAATTACCCTATAGGGTGCATGTGGTTGCATATGTTTTAAGTTGTGTATACTTAGACCTTAAGATCTTACTAGACGTTATAGATTCAAGCAATTACGTTGTACGTGTAGGCTATGAGAAGAGTTTTGTAATTTGCCATTATCTGTAGAATATACTGATTTGCCCTTATCTATGGAGTACGCTAATTTGCTAAAACAAATCGTGTCCAAAACTCTGAACAGAGCCTTTAGATGTGAATTACTGGGTGAACATTGACTGGTATTGTGGTCTGCCTCTTTAAAGTCTTAGTTGTTCTGTTCATTAGTTTTCTTCTTTTTTCTCCCAATTAGGTTGGGTGTGTGTTTGTGATGATATGCTGTATATATACATATTAAATTATTATATTTAAATCCGAGCTCAAAGAGAGACCACACTGCTCCAAACTCTGCGACCTGTGACATATTATTAGTGTAAAACCTAGGATGCCTTCCACGCCGGCATGTTGTATTTTATGTGTGTGTTCCGTGTGATTTGTTTTTTAGACCCTGTTTGTGCGTGCAGTGCGGGCATTCAACGGGGATAACTTCCGTACGTCTGTCTCTGATATGGAGCTGGCTCTGAGGGACTTCATTAAAGTCTATGATGAGTGCCTGGCAGCCTCTGAGGGGGCCAGAGAGATTAAAGACTTCAAGGACTTCTTCCCCTCTATTGCAGGTGAGCATGTTCAGTATTGCAGTGTCTTGCACTACACTTTTATTTGCATGCATTAGAGTTCCAGTGTCCACCTGTAAATGTTTCTTTGAGGTTATGGGTTTTTCGGTTGTGCAGTTTAAGGTGTTGTGTCTTTAAGACACTTAACTTCATACTAGAATATAGTAATGTTGATGATAATGTTTATGCTTATATCTGGGTATCTTTGAATAATCCTCACTCATTTGCATATAGTGTTTCAGCTGGGGTCAATTTCTGATGGGCATATTTATCTGTAATGTTAAAAACTCAGTTTTTTTTTTTTTACCTTTGTCTTGATCTCACACCCCAGCTCATTATACCGAGGTACTGGAGAGGAAGGTGCGCTGTGAGGTTGAATTGAGCCCAGTGGTGGGTGGTTTCGTGGTTGAGAAGTTTGTGGCAACCATGTACCATTACCTGCAATTTGCCTACTATAAGTGTAAGTCACAAATGCTTTCTTTTTTGTCTTTAATGTGTGGTAAAAATGTGAAAATAATGCACAGTATGGTTATGTGCTCAAATGATCTATGTCATGGTGTGATAAGTGTATGATATGGTATACAGTCAAACTATGAATCAAAATTACTAGCACAATCTTACAAAATATCAAGATCAGAGAATATGTTGCACAAAAAAGTAACTATAAGTATATAAGTATAAGTATATATACGTAGGTAGAACTAGATATGTACCCCCTGGGCTGAATGTTATACTTTGTCTCTGTTTGCCACACAAAGTCTCTGAACTGGCTGAACAGCTGAGTGACATCTCAAGTATCTGTTGCTCACCAAAAGATATACCAAAAACTCTCTCTTATTTACTTTCAATAGTGGAATTGAATGAACTTATACTGTATTTTTAAACTCTCTATGATGTTTGATTCTTTTCTCTGTTTGTGTGTTCAGTGGATGATCTTAAAAATGCAGTGCCTTGTGCCGTGAGTTATCTTCTATTTGATCCTGAGGATGAGGTGATGAAGAATAACGTGATCTACTACCAGTACCACCGGAGCAAATGGGAGCTCGCTGATGATGACTTCCAGCCACGAGCGGTAAGATGCCTTATTCTGACCCCATGCCACTGTCTCACTCCCCAGGATATATGACCACACTGAACATGGGATAGACTCAACTGTCACCACACCACAGGATCCCACCTTGCCCCAATAGTTGTGGGTTTTGTCAGTAGGCTTTTTGCAGTCTTTAGTGACTTGATGCTTAGTGGCTTTCATTATGTTGTACTTTCTTTAAGTTCTGTGCCGTGTTGTGCAGGGCAGTGTTGAGTCCCCTGATCCACTGTGACAATTTTGAGCCCCTACAAAGTCAGTGCTATTTAATGTGTGTATACACATGAAGATTTGTACGTGGGTGGTCGATTCTTCATGAGGTCAACTTGTGTAGGTTTAGGTTGTGTGTCTCATATAGTGCCTGTGTAAGTTTGGCATGAAAGTGAAATTAATCTGAACTGAAATGATTTTCCGTGTTTGTACAGGAGGCAGTGCGAATTCATAATCAAACCGCAATGCAGACAGAGATGTTTGAGTTCGCTCGTCAAAAACTACTGGATGATGATGAGGTCAGTGACATCACTTCCCCCTACCTCCACCCCTATGCATAGAAATGTTCTTTATCAGGCAATGATTCTTTAACAGGAAATGGTTCTTTAAAGGCAATAGTTCTTTAACAGGCAATGGTTCTTTAAAGGCAATAGTTCTTTAACAGGCAATGGTTCTTTAAAGGCAATAGTTCTTTAACAGGCAATGGTTCTTTAAAGGCAATAGTTCTTTAACAGGCAATGGTTCTTTAAAGGCAATAGTTCTTTAACAGGCAATAGTTCTTTAACTGGCAATGGTTAATAGTGCCAAGGCTAAGGGAGTAGCTCTGCATTTTGTATTTATTCCAACTTCACCTCATAAACAGTTCAATGGTTCAGTAGTTCAGTAGTAGTGACAAAAGTTCAATGTTTTGTCTAAATTAGTTCAATGACACAAAGTCATATTTCCTCAAATTACCATATACTAAAAACAAATAAGAGCAAATAAACACACAGAAATGACCGAACAGATCTCAGAATCATGGAATGAAATGAAAATAATAATGAATTGGTGACAAATACACTATAATTTGAGTCATTTAAAGTTTGAAATATCCTCTTTTGAGAGTATTTTGTCCGCATAGGTTATTCCTAGCAATCGACCAGTAGGTGGAGTTTGGATGAAGCTCTGGCAGTAGCTTATAACAATTTCACCAACACCAATCCTGCTCCTAGTTTTCCAAAAATGTATTCCCTTGGTTTAAATGCAACGTTTTTAATATTCATATTCTTCCTGTTTACATTTGATGCACGACTGTAATTGGTTTGTTATGTCTGTTATTCATACATGCAGTGCACACTTCAAGAACTTCCCATTATTAATCTTTCATTGAGTTCATTGCTTGAGGGTTTGCTAGTGCATCTGTAATGGTAAAACTTTGTGATAGCATTGATGTTAAGCTTGTTTGGGAGAGGTGTTTTTATGCTAGAAAGTTAGACTTGCTGCTCACGTGCCAGTACGCATATGTCCAAAGGTGTGTATAATGTGCATCTTCTGTCTCTCTCTCAGGGTGAGGTGATGGAGTTTCTAGATGATGAGTTGCTGGATTCTGAAGATAAATAATATATATTTAGTAAACTGAAAAATCAAACCGTCTACCAGCACACTGTTATACTGAATCCCAGACACACAGACACACAGACGCACACAGGCACACAGGCACACAGGCACACAGGCACACAGGCACACAGACACACAGACACACAGACACACAGACACACAGACACACAGACACACAGACACACAGACACACAGACACACAGACACACAGACACACAGACACACAGACACACAGACACACAGACACACAGACACACAGACACACAGACACACAGACACACAGACACACTGCATTAGCCGCACGCTCACTATCATACTGACAGTGACTGAAAAATTGTGAAATGAATCCTGCAGCATTTTGCAGCTAAACGTAGGCACACATGTATACATCATACTGATGCACTACTATTCCAAAATCAGGTGCCATTAACATCCACAAATGAATATGCACCCTCCGCATGGTCTTAATTAAGGCTTCAGTTCTAATGGGGGGATAGCAGAGATCTTTATTAATTGTTTTAGAGAGCCAGAGTTTCTTTGATAATTTTTTATCTTTTGGTGTGCCTTTTTATGATGCCAATGCTGAAGACATTGAAATTATTCTATGTTCCTCCTTCTGTGTCATTTTAAGTGAAAGTCTGTTCTGTGATGTACATTGTTAAAATAAAAGATGTTTGTTAAAGTCTTATGGATGATTATTGTAGAATAATGGCGTATGCAGAGCTAGCCTTACTCTGGGATGACGTTTATCTTAAACATATGCAACTGTGGTACTTTCACAGTATATCATTTACCTTAAGAATAGGGTAACTTTTGTAAAGCAGTTAACAGCAATTAATCAGATTAACCCATGGCCAAAAATGTATTGGTCAAAAGTGTTGCCTTACTGATTACAAAAAAATGTTTATTTGAAAGTCTTGAAAGCTAGTCTAGAAATTTCTGTTTACCTTTTGCTGGCATTATGTGCCTCACATTACACAGCTTTTGAACTATTTGGTCCTCAAACACGAACTTAATCTGTAATTCAATCTGAGTAAGACAGTATGCTGTTGTGGCAGTAAATTCTTTTGATTCCATTGTCATTCCCCAGTGGCTTTACTACATCTATGATTACTTTACTGCATCTATGATTAGTTTAGCCGTGTGGCTAAGGGGCGGGTCCTAGTGCACTGGTGTCCGTCTGGGACAACAATGAGCCCCTGCCAGTGTCCACACACACACACACAATTTCTCACATAGCTCTTTTGGAAGGGTCTTCTATAGCCATAGAAAGTAGAGGATGTATGGTGTATTGAAAATACGTAGTACATAGAGGCATAACAATCTTACCTCAAATGCAGGTCCAGAGCAGTATGCTATTCCAAATGTCCAAGTTTCCAAAGCAGATTTTGATATCCTATATTTCACTTATTTATCGTATACCACTTTTCACTTTTTCATCATAAATCATATTCAACTTTAAATACCCGACTGACACATACACCATGTTTATTATTTCCCATTAGATTGGGTTTGTAAACCTAAGTGTGTGGGGAAGGATGGAGGGGTGTCCTATGTACAGTCTACTCTACACACACACATCTGCAGCACTTCAAAAAATACTATTCACAATGACGCTCTGTCACAAAACAAAACTACTAGAATTGAAAGTGAACTGTATCAGAATTGTAATAAGCTTCAGGGTTGTTTTTCCAAAATGATTTTACGTCAAAGAAGTCAAGGCAAGTTTATTTGTATAGTGCCTTTCACTATTGAACTCGTCTCAAAGCAGCTTCACAAGCAGCACAAGCAAGTAGGTGACATAAAAGCACTCATGTAAAATATCATGAGAAATAACATAGGAACTGACAGTCAAATTACACCCATAAAACCATTAAGAGAAGTAAAGTAGGAAAAAAGTCCATACATGTATAAAAGGGTAACATATTTAGAATAACAGATTCTGATATGAAATACCAGTATTTTAGCTTTTTTTCCCTTGACTACTGTGACTGTGTCTCCCAATCATGGTTTATTCCATAAACACTGTTCTTATATCAAAAGCCAGAGACATGGAGACTGTGGCCAAAGAATACAACAGGTTGGACAGACTGTTCCGCCAATATGTCTTAACCAAGTAGGTTGGTAGTTATGCAATACTGTCAATTCTACAGTTAACAAGATAATTTGATCTTTGAATTCTTGTCATTCAGATTCCTGCTTGTATTTGAATCGGGAAGCAACAGCAATGAAACAAACATAATCTATGTCTACAGTATATGCTATTTATCTCCCTTTATTAAAGCATTCTGTTTACTTTTGTTGCCAGTATTTCAGTATTTTGGCAAATAATTATTGCAATTAACTGTGATTCGGAAAAATATTATTCTATATATAATCTATATTTATATAACTTCTCGAGTGCTGGTGGATAAAGACAATGGTTGAGGCGTTTGAACATTCCATGAATATATATTACTTTCTCCCGTCATACTGGGCTCAGGAGACTGTAGGCAGGTACACGGTAAGTACAATCTAAATCAGTTCAAAGGGAACTGGATTCTAGTTCTTGAGTGACAGTCCTTTGACCGTCCAAAAAAAAGTGCCAGTTGCAGCCAGCCAAAGAGGCTGTGTCAAATCTGATCCAAAGTAAAAATAGATGAAAAGTTACACCCATGACTTATTTTGGTCTCAATGAATGTGTCCTCTGATGTTTAGTCTGTGTTGGTGTCGTTAGTGGTTACCCTAACCTCTGGGTCTGACTGATGGTGTTAAACAGTCCGTCCTTGGCCCAATAACATCCTGCCTCATTTCATTCACAGATTGCCTTATACGGGCTATTAATATACATGACTTTACCATTCATTTGAGCTACAGCTAACATTTATTTGTTATAAACATTTACGGCCCTACAGAGCTAGCTATGGTCAGAGTTTATGACATTAGTTTGGACTTAAAGTGGAAACACTTTAGTACGCCTCCAGAGACTTTACAAGTGGTTTGTTAAAATTCAAGTTCAGTCTTAATTGTTCACTGAACATCACCTTAACCAAACCCAACCCCTTACCCTAACCCTAATCATAAATTGAAGTTAACATAGTTTCAACACATAGTTTTTTTCTTTATAATCTGGCCATCTGTAGATTGTCTGTAGGGAACCATCCAAAATAAATGTATGCAACGAACCATTTTTTGTTCTAATAATTAAGGAGGGACTGCTCCAGCAACTACTTCAAGCTTCTCATCACCATTAGCATGTCTTTTGTAGAATTTAGATGAATATAAACTATAAACTATTGTAATAAAAAAATGTTTAACCCAGTTTCTTGCTACTGGGACAGAAGTCTGCAGTGCAGTTGTATTTGCCAAAAGGGAATGCTGATCATTATTACTCTACATGATAACATCAACAAATGTTACACAAACAGTCATACATTACCATACTCTATATCACATGGAATATTACTTAGAATGACAGTTGATGTATGACTGAATTCAAAACTCCTCAACTGCAGTCTGATATGGTGCATTGCCTTGTGTCTATACACGTGTGTGTGTGTGTGTGTGTGTGTGTGTGTGTGTGTGTGTGTGTGTGTGTGTGTGTGTGTGTGTGTGTGTGTGTGTGTGTGTGTGTGTGTGTGTGGGGGGGGGTGTCTGTGTGTGTGGCTTTATTTTTGAAAATGAATAATGTACTTCCCATTGCACACACACACAAGCAGGCCTCTCTCAAAGCAAAAATGAAATGAATCACAATCACCGAAGCAAAATTTGGACAAAAAAAAACAAACTATCAAAATGTACATCAACACGAAACTGCTGTTTTCTGTGTAGACATGAGTGAGAGAGTACATATCACAATGTCAGACTGTGTTGGCATCTTAAGCAGTCTGCTGCATCTCAAAGTTTTGAGTGTGTGAGTTAGTTCCATTGAACTGATAGTGTGAGCTCTTTCGCTGCCTCCTTCGGAAGAGCCACGCTCCCAACGCCAGGCCCACCACAGCAACAATCGTACCGACCGTTACTATGGCAACTAATGAACTGCTTCTGGATGAGGGGCAGGCGTCCAATTCACACGGATCCTCCTCAGGCATGCTCTGCTTTGTCAGGTTGTGGTGGTCTGAATCTGCGCCAATGATGTCATGAATCAGTACCGGGACATCGGTGGACAGAGTGGTGATATCATCTGGTAGAACCGTGGTGAGAACGGGAGTGCCTAGGTCATAATCAGCGGTGACGTCTTCAGGACTCAGTGTGACATGGAAAGAGACGCTTGTGATATCCTCAGGAACAGCCGTTACGTCAATGCCCTCTGTTGGAAGCGATGCGTGATGAAAGAACTCTGGGGTGGTGCCTGTGCTTCCGTAAACAACAGTGGTTGCCGTGGTGTCTAATGTCATGTCATAAGGCCCCACCCCAGAAGGTGTGGTCAAATCAGACGAATCACCATTCAGCGATTCCACGGTGCTGTGGAGGAA